>NC_060130.1:628974266-629280516 GCF_021461395.2 Schistocerca americana
ATAAGAGTTCTAGAATCATTCAACGGAAGTCTATGCTCAGTAGTACGGAAATATCCCCGATCGTATAATATTAATTGTATGCCCTTTTAACCTACCGAATATAGATTGGGACGTCTAAGGATTCATTGTAGGTAGCACAGATAAGCATTCTTGTGAAATAATTCTTAATACATTTTCCGACAACTGTCTTGAGCAGCTAGTTCGGCAACCCACAAGCAGTTGAAATATTTTAGCCATTGCAGCTACAAACAGGCCTGACTTGTCGGCATTGTCAGTATGGGGATAAGAATTAGTGATCATGGTATATTTATAGATAAGATGGTAGCTACAGTTAATACATCCATCAATAATGCTAGGAGAATTACACCTCACGCAGCAGATAGACAGTAGTTAGCACCCAACTTACGCAATGAATGGGTACCACATACTTCCATTATGACAGCCGTAGAGGAATAATGGGCAAAGTTTAAACGGATTGTAAACCGCGCTCTGGAGATTATGTCCCGAGTAATTGGATTAAGGATGGAAAACACGAACTATGGTTTAACAGCAAAATTCGGAACGTGCTGAGGAAACAGAAACTTTTGCACTCTCTCTTCGAAACAGAATGCAGAAACGTCGACAGGCAAAACTTGTTAGAAATTCATATCTCTGTAAAAATACTGATGCGTGAAGCATACAGCTTATGCTGTCATACGTTAGTGAAAGATCTTGCCAAGAACCATAGAAAATTCTTAATCAACAGTCGACCAATCTGGTGTGGCAATAGAAGACAGTAAAAACAAAACTGAACTAAATTTCATGTTTAAAATATCATTCACGCAGCAGGTTCGTAGACACATGCAATCGTTGGAACAACGCACACTCTCGCATGGAGGACATAGAAATCGGCATCCCTGGCGCTGAGAAGCAGTTGTGGGATTTGTAAATAAATAAGTCACCGAGTCCTGATAGAATCACTGTTCACTTTTACAGAGAGTGCTCTTCGGCATAGGTCCCATACTTGCCTTGCATCTTTAGCGAATATCTCGCCCACCACACAGTACCAAGGGGATACACAGATGACTCTTGTATATGTTGTTGAATTCTCATGTGAATATTCTGATAACCTACAGACTAAAACAAACATAAAATAATGACAGGTATGACGAAGACGGACGTCCAGGTAATTATTCCCTGCTCTTAATTTATGGTGTTCAAAAAATGGTTCAAATGGCTCTGAGCACTATGGGACTCAACTGTTGAGGTCATTAGTCCCCTAGAACTTAGAGCTAGTTAAACGTAACTAACCTAAGGACATTACAAACATCCATGCCCGAGGCAGGATTCGAACCTGCGACCGTAGCGGTCTTGCGGTTCCAGACTGCAGCGCCTTTAACCGCACGGCCACTTCGGCCGGCTTATGGTGTTTTGGATACCTTATACACATTTCTTACACCTACCGTATTTCAGGCACCTGTCAATTTGGCAACTGTTTCCTCTGTTTGAAGCACAAAACGTCACTCCTGGATTTCTAGGTCGCTCAAGAAACACATCGTCTGTGGAAACGTATTCCCTCCTGATGTAACGGTGATTAGCACTTGACTTGACAACATTGTAGAATATGTCTCGCAACCCTGTAATAACTGAGTTACTTCCTGGAGTGCCACATAACTATCCTGCAAAATTCATTTGATATTTCATTTAAATATTCTGAACGGATTTCGCTTACGGTGTGTCGTCTAACTACAAAATGCGTGTCTTGAGTCAAGAAAGGTCATTTCACATAGACTCGACAACTAACTCCGTCTTTTTCATTGCGAATTAACTGTCTAAGCTATCGCTAGGAACCCTGAATACCGTGGTTGGTCGCTAGGTCTGTGGGAATACCGTCACACTGTAAGGCAAAAGCTGCGTTGGTTCTAAGGTCAAGTCGCGTGGGAGAGCAGCATTTTATCTCGCAAGTAGCAGAGCTACAGCCGTCGGGCTTCCTGAGAGTGGTGAACATTTCATGTCAAAACTATCCTACATTAAGTGAGAAAATTATTCTCTGACATGATTTCTTCGATATGACCCGCCCCATACAACGTACGAATGTTCGAGATTCCGAAACTATTTTCACCCCAGTATTAAATACAAACAGAACAAAATGTCACAAGTATTAAACTTAACGCTCCGTTTCCTGACCCATAAACAACGCTACCTATAACCTTCTTATACCCAACTTTCAATATGTCAATCCAAGAACTATACTACACTCCTGGAAATGGAAAAAAGAACACATTGACACCGGTGTGTCAGACCCACCATACTTGCTCCGGACACTGCGAGAGGGCTGTACAAGCAGTGATCACACGCACGGCACAGCGGACACACCAGGAACCGCGGTGTTGGCCGTCGAATGGCGCTAGCTGCGCAGCATTTGTGCACCGCCGCCGTCAGTGTCAGCCAGTTTGCCGTGGCATACGGAGCTCCATCGCAATCTTTAACACTGGTAGCATGCCGCGACAGCGTGGACGCGAACCGTATGTGCTGTTGACGGACTTTGAGCGAGGGCGTATAGTGGGCATGCGGGAGGCCGGGTGGACGTACCGCCGAATTGCTCAACACGTGGGGCGTGAGGTCTCCACAGTACTTCGATGTTGTCGCCACTGGTCGGCGGAAGGTGCACGTCCCCGTCGACCTGGGACCGGACCGCAGCGACGCACGGATGCACGCCAAGACCGTAGGATCCTACGCAGTGCCGTAGGGGACCGCACCGCCACTTCCCAGCAAATTAGGGACACTGTTGCTCCTGGGGTATCGGCGAGGACCATTCGCAACCGTCTCCATGAAGCTGGGCTACGGTCCCGCACACCGTTAGGCCGTCTTCCGCTCACGCCCCAACATCGTGCAGCCCACCTCCAGTGGTGTCGCGACAGGCGTGAATGGAGGGACGAATGGAGACGTGTCGTCTTCAGCGATGAGAGTCGCTTCTGCCTTGGTGCCAATGATGGTCGTATGCGTGTTTGGCGCCGTGCAGGTGAGCGCCACAATCAGGACTGCATACGACCAAGGCACACAGGGCCAACACCCGGCATCATGGTGTGGGGAGCGATCTCCTACACTGGCCGTACACCACTGGTGATCGTCGAGGGGACACTGAATAGTGCACGGTACATCCAAACCGTCATCGAACCCATCGTTCTACCATTCCTAGACCGGCAAGGGAACTTGCTGTTCCAACAGGACAATGCACGTCCGCATGTATCCCGTGCCACCCAACGTGCTCTAGAAGGTGTAAGTCAACTACCCTGGCCAGCAAGATCTCCGGATCTGTCCCCCATTGAGCATGTTTGGGACTGGATGAAGCGTCGTCTCACGCGGTCAGCACGTCCAGCACGACCGCTGGTCCAACTGAGGCGCCAGGTGGAAATGGCATGGCAAGCCGTTCCACAGGACTACATCCAGCATCTCTACGATCGTCTCCATGGGAGAATAGCAGCCTGCATTGCTGCGAAAGGTGGATATACACTGTACTAGTGCCGACATTGTGCATGCTCTGTTGCCTGTGTCTATGTGCCTGTGGCTCTGTCAGTGTGATCATGTGATGTATCTGACCCCAGGAATGTGTCAATAAAGTTTCCCCTTCCTGGGACAATGAATTCACGGTGTTCTTATTTCAATTTCCAGGAGTGTATTCAAATAAAAAATGACAATTGATAAACACACTTGTAGCAACCTGCGTGCCAACACATCAAATAAAATCGCCCCGAACTTTCGCACCAACCTTCTCTTTCCGGATTAATTTTGCCCACAATTGTAGATTACATACTTGGTATTCATGCCATATACTGCGAGAGCACTGGTTACAACGTTGTTGTTACTGCACGGTGTATACTCCATTTATCGAAAATATTTCAAGCTGAAAACTAAACTACAATATTAAATAATCTTACTCTTGCCAATGTGAGTGCACAAACGCCGGTTGTAGATCATAGGCTAGAGGAGTGTTGCGTTGTGATCACCTTGGCTGACGCCGGCTAGCGTCAGGTGGCCGTAAGTCAATGGAACAGAAATTCTTGTGATCAGGACAGCCAGCCACCAGCTCTAACGTTTTTAATATGGTTTTGCTATTACCATTGAGTTAGTAAATTATCTCTGAGCTTCCAACAGATTGATACTTTTAGCAAAAAAATGTTCAACTGTGTGTGAAATCTTATGGGACTTAACTGCTAAGGTCATCAGTCCCTAAGCTTACACACTACTTAACCTAAATTATCCTAAGGACAATCACACACACCCATGCCCGAGGGAGGACTCGAGCCTCCGCCGGGACCAGCCGCACAGTCCACGACTGCAACGCCTTAAACCGCTCGGCTAATCCCGCGCGGTACTTTTAGCAGATATGCGAGTTGTGGTTCACTAACTTACGTAAAAATCTGGTTTAATAAACAGCTTTCCCTTAGCATTGCGCGACGTTTACAGCGAACAGATAGTGCAGCAGAGTAACACAAGTGAAGGCAACAGTTTCTGCGAAAACTTCCGCACCGTACAGTTATAGCCTGTATGTGTAGGTGGCCGCTACGTGATCTGATTTCATTAACTAAAAAATCAAGTCGAATGTACGTATTGGATAGCCAAGGCACTGATTAATGGTGATGATGATGATGATGTTTGGTTTGTGGGGCGCTCAACTGCTCGATCATCGGCGCCCGTACAAAGTCCTAATTTTTTTCACGGTTGAATTTTTTTCACAGTCCGATGTAGCCACTGTCGCGAATGATGAGGATGATGATGAAATGATGAAGACAACACGAACACCCACACCCCTGGCAGATAAAATCCCCAACCCTACCGGGAATCGAAGCCGGGACCCCTGTGATCCAGAGGTAGCAACGCTAGCCACTAGACCACGAGCATTGATTAATGGTGATTCGATCAAACTAGGAAATGAGTGTATTGAAAAGGATGTAATCCACTTCAGGGAGTGAGAGATTCAGAATTTTCATTTAGTGTTGCTCACATGCATTGCCAAACCACATGTGGAGGTCGGTGAGAGTTGGATCGATGATAGGATTGTGTACTCAGGGTCTGGGTTCGATTCTCACGTCAGGCGATAGTCTTTAATAAGCACAAACAGATCATATTAGGCTCTGGTAACGCCAAGTGTGCAATGTAAGATTGCACCATGATTCCAAATTGACATTAAACGTGATTTCCCTTCGCTACCGATTAGAGGTTAGGACAGAAAACAACAGAGATGGAAGCATGTGGAAACTTGAGTCAAGCATCATCTAATATCACAGGACACATATTCCATCTTTTATTTGAGCCTGAGATGTTACGTTCGTAGGTTCTGGGCAGGAATTCGAACTCGGATCTTCCCCTTCGCAGGATTTGATCCCTTCCTGACAATTGTTTCTCTGTTCAAAATTTTAAATTCCTCAATGTCTCTACGTATGGATCGTGCCTGGACTTGAATCCTGGTCCAGTATAAAAATTTTCAACCTCTAGAATGAGCACACCTAATTGCTGGTGGAAAACAGTTTCGATTTTTAATGTCTCTCCATTCGTTGTCAACGATAACTGTATCATATTGTTTCGATTTCCGTTAACACGCAGAAGTTTTCGTCACACCATTTCAAGTTCATATATGCCACTCCTAGGTACTGCCTGAAATAATTCGATGAGTAACATCTTTGCATGTGCAGCCAACGACAAGTGCGGGGTTCGTTTTCCAGACAGCACTTAACTCTTAATCATGCTACCCCTATTTCAGACATGCGTACCTCTCGCTACTAGTGATAGAAATCTATATTTAACGTCAATTTTCGCTAGAATATATCGGCGACAGATGCCAGTTTCGAATCCCAGGACGGTAAAAACATCCATTCATCTCGCCGTTTTAGGTTAAAACAGATCGCTACTGCTGCGAAAATTCGACATGTATCATTTCATTGTGTTCAGCTAACAATCCGATTACGTGCTGGGTCCGAATCACCGTCCAACACAAAACTATACGTCACGTCATTTTAGGTTTGTTAGTTGTGAATGAAACCATATTTAACATCTTCCGTGCTTAGTTAAAGATGACAATAGTTGCTTCATAGGAGTCCCAGGCAAGTACAAATATTTTCAACATGTATTTTCAAAATTAGATTTACTAACCGATATTAGCTAAGAATGAGGTAGCTCACGTCTATGAGTTTCAGACCTTTGAACGAAGCTGTCAGGCATGAAAGCTTGGCTTAGTTTGCATTGCCCATAGATACTGGGTTTGAATCCATATCCAGATTCAAAAAGTTGCTCATGTGTTTTAAAGTTCAAACATATCCACAGCTAGCTGCTCATAATTTTTAATGTAACTTTGCGTTAGATAACCAGGGCGATAGATAGGTTTCCACAGAGTGCTTGACGCTATTAATCACAGTCTTTCTATCTGATCAGGTCATTAACCAGTTATTACAAACCCACTTTCCAAGCGATCGGCGGTTAATAAGTGGTTGCAAAACGTTTTAGAGAGCAAGTATACTTCGAACTGTTATAGAACTTTCGCAGTTCATATATTCATGAAAAATCTCTTATCGGAAAAAAAATTAGTTTTGAGTAAGGATTACGAAATGCTCCATGTTGTAGAGTTACGGGCAGTAGTTGTCTCGGGTACTTATAAGAGTATTAAAATTTTAGAAATGTCTCCAATTGTAATAAGTTTGAGTATACAAGCGTTAAGGACTGTCTCATTTCTAATAATATTTTCTCTGATATTTGTAGTAGCGTGGTATTAATTTACATCTTGAGTTTTTGCCAAGGAGCTCCACTGTTTCCGCCTGTCCCAGGCGCTGGGCTATAACTATTTTCTCTCTGTTACAGTCATTTACGTCAATTGATTTCCCCATTTGCAACCAGTGCGGCATATAGTGTCTTTGTGGGCAATGGTTATAATGTTTTAGCTCATCAGTGTGTAAGAATGTCCTGCGACAGGAACAAAGTACAAGAGGCGTTCAATAATTATTGCAAAACTTTTTTTTATTACAAGTTACTTTTATTCAGGATTCCAGTACACCATATTACTCCCCACTCTTTAGCTACAAAACCCTATTTTGCAACATAATCCCTGTTCAATGGGATGGACTTACGCCACCTTACTGGGGGGGCCTGTATGTCTGCATGGTACCACTCGACTGGTTAACATCAGAGCCAAGGCCTTACTGCATCAATAACCTCCTTAATGTCCACGTACTGCTTCCCGAGAAGTGCATCCTTCATTCGGCTAAACATGCGGAAGTCGTCATGTGCGAGATACAGGCTGTAGGATGGATGAGGAAGAACAGCTCAACGAAGTTTCGTGAGCTCCTGTCTGGCGCACAGACTTGGTGAGGCCTTGCGTTGCGTCCGCATTTTTGTCGCGACAAAAACGCTGAAGAAGTTTCTTCAATTTCCTGAGGGTAGCACAATACCCTTCAAAGTTGATCGTTGCACCATAATGGAGGACATCAAACAGAATAATGCTTTCAGAGTCCCAGAAGGCCGTTTCCATGACTTTACCGGCTGAGAGTGCGGCTTCCAACTTTTCCTTCGGAGGGGAGGTGGTGTGGTTCCACTGCATCGATTGCCATTTTGTTTCCGGTTCGTCTGTGAAGATTTTCGGCAAAACATTGTCACGATAAGCCTCGTAACACGCAAGCAATTCCACACAGACGGTCCTTCGTTGCTCTTTATGGTCTTCTGTTAGGCAGCGAGGAACTCAGCTGACACACACCTTTGGGTACCCCAAGTGGTGACGAGGTGTCAGCACTACCAACACGATGACCCACAACAAATTCCGTGTTTTTTCAACCGAAACTGGCAGAAAAAAACTGTTGCATTACTTTTTGAACGCCCTTCGTAAAATATACACCATTAAGCCAAGAACTGGTCCCCGCCGGCTACAAATATTTAAAATGTGCTTAATGAAATAAACTACAGTCAATTTTTATCATCGTAAAATTTACGTGAAGTTAAAGGTAAAAGTATAGCAATTTTTACCGTAAACAAGTATTGGCTTTCAATTTTTCTGTTGCTACACAAATTTCCAGTAGAAAAGCTTGTATCTTTCAACATTTTTGTCAGAAACTGGTCAACAATCAGAACACAAATCCGCGTTGGTCTGTTAATGCACTAATTCACTGCTACACTCAGCCAAACTAGGTGGCACAGTGTATAAGCCGCCCTACTCGCATTCGCAAGAAGTGGCTTTAAATCCCCATGCAGTCATTCAGATTAACATTTTGCATGATGCCCCTAAATCGAGTTGGGTGAATTCTAGAAACTGTAGACTTCGTTCCCTGCTTGGTCCTCTCCACGTTTGTGCTCCAGATTAAGTGACTATGCAGTGAAATTCTATACTTTCTTCCTTTGCTACATTGAATACTTTTAGTAATTTGGCATTTAGAAACCAGTTACTCTCTCTCTCTCTCTCTCTCTCTCTCTCTCTCTCTGAGTGTGTGTGTATGTGTGTGAATGAAGCACCAGTGATAGACTATATACTGACTAAAAAAGAAAATCGAAAACCAAGAAGGAGGTGTGTCACATAAACGAAAGTTAGTATGGATGTTTCTACATCTGAAAGATGGTGTCTGTTCAAATTTCGCGTCAGTGGCATAAGAGTGGAGCTGGTAGCTCCACCATGAGGATTCAAATTAGCTTTGCTTTAAATGCACGGTGTAACGGTCGTGAGCGTTAGTTACCTTCGACATTGGACGTGGTCAATATTAGTCAAGAATGCCATTGTGACGACCAAGACGCCATTATTAACACCTGACTGAGTTTCAAGGAGGTCGCGTAAGAGGGCTTCGAGAAGCTGGATGTCCCTTCTGCGATATTGCAGATAGACTTGGAAGGAATATAGCTACTGTACGTGAGTGCTGGCAGCGGTGGTCACTAGAATGTACGAGTGCAAGAAGACTGGACTCCGGGCGGCCGTGTGGCACTACCGAGAGGGATGATCATCTTGTATGGCGCATGGCTCTGGTGCATCGTACTGCGTCTGCAGCAGCATTCTGAGCAGCAGTTGGCACCAATGTGACACGACTAACTGTTGCAAATCGATTACTTCAAGGACAGCTCCGAACCAGATAACCTGAAGCGTGCGTTCCACTGACATCAAACCACCGCCATTTGCGATTTTAGGGTGTCAAGCGAGAGCTCACTGGAGGGCAGGGAGGAGGTCTGGTTCTCTCTCGGAGCCAGACACGAAAGTGTGTTGGATAGAAGGAAGCCAGTTGAGGGCCTGCAACCATCCTGTCTGCATGCTAGAGACATTGGACCTACACCTGGAATTATTGTCTGGGGTGCGATTTCGTATCATAGCAGGAGTATTCTCGTGGTTATCCCACGCACGCTGACAGCAAATCTGTACGTCAGTCTGGTGATTCGACTTGTTGTGCCGTCATTCATGAACAGTATTCCAGGGAGTTTTTTCCCCTCAGGATTACGCTCATCCGCACACCGCTGTTCTAACCCAACATGCTCTACAGAGTATCGACATGTTCCCTTCGCTTCCTCGATCACCAGATCTGTCTCCTATCGAGAACATATGGCACATCGTCGAATGACTACTCCAGCGTCATCCACAAACAGCATTAACCGTCCCTGTATTGACTGACCAAGTGCAAAAGCCCCAGAAACGGACATCTGGCATTTCTACAACACGTTTCCATGCTTCCATTTAACATTCTGGCAGCTCCACCGGTTAGTAACGTAGCAGCATTTCACATTTGCAATGGCTCATCTCGAGCTTAAATTAACCCTGTGATCTTGCAAAGTTACGTGGTCAAATGCGTTCCCGAAATTTCATTACTCTACATTATTTACTTTTTGGTGTTGCGATCCTTTTTTCCGTCAGTGTGTTACAGAAGGAATGGAAAGAATACCAAGTATAACATTCTAGACACAAATTTATAATAATTCTTTTTACATTTTCTCAGAATAAATGAGTACAAATCACGTTCAATTTTTTTTTTTTTTTCTCCCAACCGAGCGAGGTGGCGCAGTGGTTAGCACACTGGACTCGCATTCGGGAGGACGACGGTTCAATCCCGTCTCCGGCCATCCTGATTTAGGTTTTCCGTGATTTCCCTAAATCGTTTCAGGCAAATGCCGGGATGGTTCCTTTGAAAGGGCACAGCCGATTTCCTACCCAATCCTTCCCTAACCCGAGCTTGCGCTCCGTCTCTAATGACCTCGTTGTCGACGGGACGTTAAACACTAACCACCACCACCTTTTTTCTCCCACACGCACTGAAATCACATTTAACATTGTCTTGCAGCACAAATCGTCTGTCACATAGAGAAAACGTATGAATTTAACACACATTCATGTTCATCTTACACAATTTTTAGAATATTATGTACTGCAAAGAGTATGTTGCTGCAGTTTGAGAAAATATGTGGAACATCTCCAGCAGCTAATCAAGTTTTAACAGCTGCCTTTACCTCAATAAAACTTAACTGACGCTGCATTGTGTTTCCTGTGCAATCACGTCCTCAATCAAACAGTAGCTTTAGGTGTATGAACATGATCGGCTAGAGCTTGTCCATGTGCGGGATGGAGTTTCTTCCGAAGTTGGGGTCTCATTCATTTCAACTCCTTAATCTGATATGCGGTGTGTAAGAAAAATATTTTAACGTTTGCTGCAGTCTTTCTAATTGATAAACCTTCAGCCACAACTTTTTTCTATTTTTAAATCTTCTTGAGTCCATCTAGCTTTGTATGTCTGCCTTATGTAGGGTGATTCAGCTGCCCCTGCCGCTGTTGCTTCATGCAACTCGTGATGTTATATTGGCCTTCATAAACCACCCGCGAAATTTTCATATTCTTCCGCTCGATACGCGGAAACTATTAGTCGTAAAAAAATATTAACAGGACCTTTTTGCAGGAAATTTAATGTAGTTAAAATTTTTATTGGGTTTACGGTTTCGCTGGAGACCGTAATTTTCGAGTTATTCAAGGAATAGTATTTTGTTCATGGCACTCCACGGACAACTGTACAAAAATTTGTGACTGCACAAATTATTTCCCGTATTCGACCTTTTTTGGTCTTCATTGACTGACTGGCCTTATTACGCTACTAGCTTAATGGAGCACTTACAAATTGCAAAATTGACGCTGATATTAATTTTACCTAACACTTCTGTGAATTTAATAGCATAAAATAAACAAATACATTGATGTATTCGTCAGGCCCTCTGACTACGAAACTACCGTTCTTGAAAGCGTTGAGAATGGGTCTAATTGTCGACGTAATTAGTTTTAATGTAAAGTTTACAAAAGTCGTTTTTCTTTCACTATCCTTATGGGCACGTTCAAATTAATAATATTGACGAAGTAGACGAGAATGCTGGTGGTGTAATAGTCCAAAAACAGAGACCACTTGCTGCTTCAACAGCAAGGTGCGTTATAAAATCAGGGGGCTGCAACTCGAAATAAGGTACTGATGTCATGCTGCCATAGCTCTAATTGTTGTTCAACTCTTTTCTTTCAAGAACACAAACACAACTCTCCAATACAATCTAAGTCTCGCATATATGTACTCATTCTTCCTCTTGCAACGTTTCTGTTATGTAGGTCGTTCACAAAGCCTCTTCCAATCTCCTCTTTCCCATTCTTTTACTATGTCCAAGGCATATCAGTCGATTTCTTTTAGAGGGTTGATCTGAAGCGTGTTTCATTTCTTATCCTGTCCCTTCCATACAGGTTTCTCGTAACGCAACCCAAGCCACAAAGGCATGTCTCTGATTCTGAGTTACATTCCTTTTGAAAGTTTCCACCTGTTCAGACCTTGCCAAATCTCAGAATGCAACAACAACGTATTTGCCAAATTCATTTACTTGCTGTAACTCAGGCGTGCTTTTCTCTCATTCATTGTTGCAGAATTTTCAGCAACAAGTGTCATCTAATACCCAGTCTAAGCTGTGGTTGAAGAAGGACAACGGTTGTCTTCTAGCACCCAGTCCGGAAGCAGTTATCGAAGAAGAGCGACTAAGACTGCCGACTTATAATTCTTTCAGTAGGCTGAAAATTGTAGACATCACTGACTTCGAGAATAACATAATAACATTACTGTAGTAGTGAATTTATGTCGAGTTCGCAATAATGGGTGACCCGACAACAAAACACATTAAATTAGATCCAATCAATGCCCTTGAATGGGTTGCTGCTGAGTCTGCATTTAGAAGTCGAATATGAACAGGTGTTATAGAAAATAGGGTTGATTTTAAAGAGTCTAGACACTTCTTGAATGCCTGATGCTGCAGTTTTGAGAATATACTTAATCTACTTTACCAACCTCTTAAATTAAGTTTTTCACTAATTTACAACTTTCTCATGCCCAATCATGTAAAGTAAAAAAAAGCTGTACCTCAAAACAATGAATACAAGTTTAATGCTATATAAAATTTGTGATGATTGTACTCACGTAATGTTATTGAAAAACTGTTAAAGAAACGTGAGACTTTTCAAGAGAGAGATTGCAGAGGATGTTGAAAGAAATACTTCAACTGCACGTTAATGTAAATGAAAATAAGAGATTTTTGCAGGACTACACACAAAACTGCTAAAAGTGATAGCAAACCGAACTACAGTAATAAATGTTTATTCATACACCGAAGAGCCAAATAAACTGATGCACCTGCTTAATATCGTGTAGGTCCCCCGCGAGAACACAGAAGTGCCGCAACACAACGTGCCATGAACTCGACTTGTAACTGAAGTAGTGCTGAAGGGAATTGACACCATGGATCCTGCAGGGCCGTCCATTAATCCGTAAGAGTATGTCGGGGAGGGGGGGGGGGGGAGAGAGATCTCTTCTGAACAGCATGTTGCAAGGGATCCCAGATATCCCCAAAAATGTTCGTGTCTGGGGAGTCTGGTGGCCAGTGGATGTGTTTAAACTCAGAAGAGTGATCCTAGAGCGACTCTGTAGCAATTCTGGACGTGTGGGGTGTCGCATTGCCATTGTCCTGCTGGAATTGTCCAAGTCCGCCAGAATGCACAATGGACATGAATGGATGCAGGTGATCAAACAGGATGCTTGCGTAACGTGTCACCTGTCACAGTCGTATCTAGACGTACCAAGGGTCCCATATCACTCCAACTGCGCACGCCCACACCATTACAGAGCCTCCACCAACTAGAACAGTCACCTGCTGACATGCAGGGTCCATGGACTCATGAGGTTGTCTCCATACCCATACACCTCCATCCGCTCGATACAATTTGAAACGAGATTTGTCCGACCAGGGAACATGTTTCTACTTAGCAACAGTCCAATGTCGGTGTTGACGAGCCTAGGCGAGGCATAAGTCTTCGTGTCGTGCTACCCCGGATGACCATCGTCGGCGAATGCTGCGGTGACCTGGATAGAGACGCCAATCTCTCTTTGTTTTGGAGGGGTAAGTGGTGTTACTCCTGGGGTTATGGTGTGGGTATGACTACAGGTAACAGCTGGTAATGACTGAGGAAACTGACAGCACAGTTGTATGTCACAGGCATCCTGCGTCCACATGTGTTAACTCCCAAGCTACAGTATTGCGGTGCCAATTCTGAACGGGAGAATGCTTGTTCGCACGTAGTCCGTGTCTCTACGAACTATCTACGTAATTTTGAGGTACTCTTGTAGCCAACAAGGGCTCAGATTTGTCCCCGATAGCACAAGTGTGGGACCAGCTCCATCCCAGGGACAGTATCCGTGGCATCAAAGGCCAGTTACAAAATATGTGGGCCAGCTTGGCTCAGGAGAGGATACAACGGCTTTATGGCACCCTTCCCAACCGACTCATTGCACACATCGAGGAGAGAGAGGGTGCAACTTCATACTGACAAGTGGGCTCATACTGACAAGTTGTTTGTACATTTGACTCAATTTTGTAATTACTTAAATAACACCACAAACTCTCTCAAACCACGAAGTTTCATTTCGTTTGCTGCTCCCCTTCTGGGTGTAGTACTTTTTTTGTCAGACAGTGTATGAATATGCAGTATGTATCGTAAGTACTATCGAAAACTGACATGGATCAAATTATATGATAAAGGAACCAAAAACGTTACAGTAAATATCAATCCGCAAATACGTGGTTACAAACTACAACTGATTCTGTAAGCGGCCTGTATTTGATTGAAACTCGAAGTTCATGAAGAATGGTTCAGAAAATTGTCCTGATTACAAAGCCCTTTTTTCTGTGAGTATTGGCCCATGAAAGTGCTGTTGTGATGTGATCTGCCTTCATTTCAAGCACACGCTCACATAGGTACCACTTCCTTCGCGCAACTGTTAATTCACGCTAAGAATCATATTTCCTACCAGTAGAACTATTATTTGACTTACGAAATGTTTAATATGCTCCATCTTATAATCAAAACATTTGCATTGAACATGCTTGGCTCTTAATTGTAACTTAAGCACGTTTCAGCAAAGGAGGTGAAAATATTGAACAATAGAAAAACACTATATGAACTTTATACAGGGTGAAGAAAAATTCGCGCACTCGGACTCCTCACGTCCTGGCAATACAAAAATGTCTCTATAATATTTCGTCCTTTTCATATTTGGAGCAGTAAGTGAATGTTAAAGATTGGCAATCAGGCAACAATGTTATCACATGTACGGTGACTACCTCTGTCAGAAAACAGAGCAGTGCTGTGCAGTTGGTGCAGTGGATAACGTTTTGGGTTAGCATGCAGGGGGTCGAGGGTTTGATTTTGGGTCGAGGAATATTTGTTTTTATTTGGTAAAAGTACTCTGCGTGGTACGGTATCTGGCGTCTTAATCGGCATACAGCGATCACAGTGGGTCTTCTACAAAACATGCGCAGTTACGTACTACGAACCCACAAATGGTCAGCTTTTAACGAAGCGAGGATGCGAATTGTTTCGGCCCACTGCATCTACTAGATTCCAAACCTGATTTCTGTGTACCTTCCCCCAATGGTTCGCACGAATGTTCCGTAAGGAATCTCCTTTATAGAATGAGTGCATTTTCTAATCTCCAATCAGTTAACCGAAATTACTTGCAATGCACGCTGCTAGCTCCACTGGTGACGTAAGGCCCCGAATAAATGAAATGGACCTCAACGTGGCGAGAATAATAGTTGGTATTAATCGACTGGACCACTGGGGGAGGGTATATACAAAACAAGTTTGGAATCTAGTAGATGCAGTGGCGCGACACCATTTCCGCACATGCAAAAGGTTTCTTTAAAAATTGACCAATGAAAACGATTGTATTCCCATTTCTGTGTTCGTACTACGTAACTGCTAATGTTTTGTAAAAGACCAACTGTAATCGCTGTATGACGATTAAGACGCCAGATACTATGCCATGCAGATTACTTTTAGTGCCATTTTCTCTCTTAACTTACCACAAAATATCTTAATATGATTTCATTCACAAATAACAACGTTTGCGCATGTTTAAATTTAAAATGTCGAGACCTTATTTTGTGTTGGTGGGGTATTCGATGCCTGCATCTAATCATATTGTTGACCAAGCACAGTCATATGTAATTTATCGAGTTTTTTCAACAGTAGCGAGATGGCTGAAATTGAAATGACAGGATGAAAAAGTTTTGCCTTACCGAGATTCGAACTCACCCATATCGCCGTTGTTTTCTAGCCACGAATAGATTCTAAATACCGTTTTATGTCTCCAGTGTCGATAGGTGAACATGTTTTAACTAGAAATTAGTGACGAAAAGTTCTTTGCTAATTGGGAGTCGAACCACCATGCATTTCGTCGTTCTTGATTACACGAAGAGACGTTAGCTACAGAATTCTCTTTCAGCAATAGCTGGGAGTGGCAGGTTTGGACCTGAAACGATGTGATGAAAAGTTCTGTCTCTGACAGAGTCGAATTTGACAGCTATCCCTATTGTTGACGGTGCACGAAGAGATATTAAAAATCATAGTCATTTTTTTATCAGAAGTTCGGCATACGCATGGTAAAACTTGAAAAGACATGATGAAAATTTTACGGTGGACCGGTATTCGAATCAAGATACTCACGTTTCCTCTGACCTTGAAGAGTTGAAATCTTGAGAAAGCAACTAAAGGATGGAACTGGATCATCCTGAAGGGTTCAAATCCCACAGGAGGGGAGATCTGAGTTCGAATCCTAGGCCATCCCAGTAATTTCAATATCTGAATTTCAAATAGAATAAGACACAAACGCCGTTTGTTCTTACACGACTATTGGTTCATAAATTTAATTAAATCTATAATTTAAGAATGTCTACTAATGAGAGACTTTCTGCTTGCCGTGACTTTCGCCTCTGTCGTGACCCAATCTGAACCGACTCTCCTCCTATTGGTAGCGAGGGAACCTCATTTTTAATGTGGATTTAGAATCACGATTCAACCCTATGTTGCTCAGTTGGCGTTATTGGTGGTGAAGAGGGTCTGTTCATTCCTATTAAAAGTTGTTATCTGAAGGGAGGATCGAACTCAGACCTAAAGCATACTAGAATCATTCCAACAGACCACTGAGCGTTACCTACAGATGGCTCACAATTTTGTCGTAATTGAGGATGTGTCACCCTGGATGAGAATTCTAACACCCTGTAGGTGAACTGCAGCCTGTTCAACAAATTAATCTGCTTAACATATTGACTGTTGGTATCTGTATCGCATGCTTAAGCCAAAATTTGCTTCAAGATGTTTCTGACGTTTCAATAGCTAGCGAAACGTCTGAAAACTCACCAAACAGATATCGACAGAAGAACCACAAGGTGATACGTCAACAAGTGACTGCACTGCCATTCACAAGCTACCTAGGTTACCCAATATGTACTTTCCGCTGGATTTTGTAATCACTGAAATAAAATCACATAATGGTCATCTGCAAGAAATGATAACTTTTAGGATGCAGAAATTTCTACAGGAAGTTCTGTTTTTCAATATAGCTGCTTTAGTGCTGTATGTGTTCGTGGGCAGTTCCATTGTGGACGTAGTTGTGAATAGAAGTGTGCTGCAGCGTTCTCCTCGCCTGCAGTAAATGCTGACGGTTGCCAGAAGGGGTCGGATGATACAGTGTACGTACATTTTATGATTCTGGCAAGGAACAGTTGTACAGGGAGAAAATCTTGAAAATCACGTTTCCTTTCGTTTATTGTGACGTTACAAGCAGTAGGTCAGATTGATACCGGGTTTAACAGGGTACAAGTGCAGATATTTTTACATGTGGTGCCTTAATACGTGTACACATTAGTGTGTTGGCTGTTTTTCTCTGAGTCTAGCAGTTTCCCCGCAAACAAGTCACATATTTTACTTCTTCACAGTCGTAATTGCACGACTAAGTGGACTCCGCCTGACAGTATTGGCTAACCGTTTTGCATTCAAGTGTCCACACTTACACATCTGATCTGCTGCCCAGGGGAAAATTAGCATTAATGTCTTGCTCTTGTCAAATGTATTTGGAAGTACTAATCAAAGTAAAACATACGACTTGTAATAGCTATAACTATTAGTCTGCTAATGACGTTAATACTCATGTAATGTTGTTCAGTACACTGTCCTCAGTCACCAGTAGAAATATCTGCACTGATACCTATTTACACACTGTATATTAACTTTGAAAGAGAGACTGGGTTCATCTCACATAGGCGGCTACTGGAGCAAAGCGTCTAAAACGGGTAAGTGAAGTCCTGTAATACGCCCTGCCAAGGACCGGGGTAGCAGCAGTAGGCAGTGCTCCCTTTCCTGCAATTCGAGATGTTAAGTGCATAAATTCCCTCAGAGAGAAAGCAACAGAAGATGTGGTTAATGGCTGGCCGCTGTGGCCGAACGGTTCTAGGCTCTTCAGTCCGGAACCGCGATGCTGCTACGGTCGCAGGTTCGAATCCTGCCTCGGGCATGGATGTGTGTGATGTTCTTAGGTTAGTTAGGTTTCAGTAGTTCTAAGTCTAGGGGACTGATGACGTCAGATGTTAAGTCCCATAGTGCTTACAGCACTTTGAACCATTTTTGTGGTTAATGAAGTTTTTCAAAGAATTGTTAAGTGGTTCCCTGAAAATGGAATCTTCATAAATTTTGAGAAAATACACTATATTCACTTCTGTGCAACAAATATAGTCATACGAACAATAGATGTATCGCATTAGCAGGAGTCATAAATAGGGCAGAATGCTCCAAATTTTTGGTTGTACACATTGAGAAAAACTTGAACTGGAAGAAGCATATTACCGAGATTCCCAGAGAATCAATATACTTTTGCCCTTCATATAATTCGCTATAATTGTTAGTCTTGGAAATAAACAAATCAAACTCCTGACATATTTTGCATATATTCATTCAAGAATGTAATATGGTATGGTAGTCATAGTCGTCATACAGGTACCTCTTCAACAAGTTAGGAATTTTTACTACACCGCCACAATGTACATTTAATCCCTAACGAACTAGGTCACAAATAATCAATCACAATTTGAGACACAAACGAATTACAGACACTGGCTGCGAGTGAGCATTGATTGAAATCAATGGGAAAAGTGGAAACTTTGTGCCAGACCAGGATGCCAACCCGGGTCTCCTGCTTACTAGGCAGATGTTCTGACCACTGAACCATCTGGACACAGTGATCACTGCAGATGCACGGACTACCCTAGCACGTCTCCCGTCGACCCAAATTCCCAACTTATTCAAACACTACTAATTTGGTGTCCTTTGCCCATTATCCCCATTACTCGCTACATTTCGCAGATCCCCATAAGAGTTGGAGCCTGGTGTGCGTCTGCACATAAGAGATCATATCTGTGGTGTTTGTTCTTTCAGACGTGTCCGAAAGAGCAGACATCATTTTTTTGATACAGCAGCCATTATGAATTAAGACGTGTCCGAAAGAAGAGTTTTATGTCTGCCTGGAGTGGCAAACATAAGTTGGAATTGGTAGCAGGACGTGACCGGGGTGTGACGCAAGATCTGAGGGCCGAGAAAGATAGGTCTCAAAGTAAGGCGCCAGCGATCGGGAAGATTACTTATCTTTACTCTCCACACTGAAGCAGGCACCGTCTATTGCTCTCATAGCATATAGCTACGTAATTAAGTTCACAATACAATTCACAAATACACAGTTCAATCCAAATCGTAACCAAGTTCTAAGCCCAAAGTTGTCATATAAGATCTATATAATAACACTTCGATATTAACACAGCTAGCGAGCAAGAGCGAGTGGCTGTGGCGTCAGGTCTGTGCTCGCATCATATCTGGTGGCCATAGAGGGAGCTGCAGGTAAGAACTATTGAATGGCGCGACGTCTTCGGCCGGAGATAGTGCCATGAACCTCCGGCGGCCGCGACGTGAAGCTAAGGCCGACCACCGCGCATGTGCGTCCGGGCTGAGCGACGGCAGGGCACGCGCGATTCAGTTAGGTCCGCGGACATAGCAAACGGACACTACATATATGTACACTCCTGGAAATGGAAAAAAGAACACATTGACACCGGTGTGTCAGACCCACCATACTTGCTCCGGACACTGCGAGAGGGCTGTACAAGCAATGATCACACGCACGGCACAGCGGACACACCAGGAACCGCGGTGTTGGCCGTCGAATGGCGCTAGCTGCGCAGCATTTGTGCACCGCCGCCGTCAGTGTCAGCCAGTTTGCCGTGGCATACGGAGCTCCATCGCAGTCTTTAACACTGGTAGCATGCCGCGACAGCGTGGACGTGAACCGTATGTGCAGTTGACGGACTTTGAGCGAGGGCATATAGTGGGCATGCGGGAGACCGGGTGGACGTACCGCCGAATTGCTCAACACGTGGGGCGTGAGGTCTCCACAGTACATCGATGTTGTCGCCAGTGGTCGGCGGAAGGTGCACGTGCCCGTCGACCTGGGACCGGACCGCAGCGACGCACGGATGCACGCCAAGACCGTAGGATCCTACGCAGTGCCGTAGGGGACCGCACCGCCACTTCCCAGCAAATTAGGGACACTGTTGCTCCTGGGGTATCGGCGAGGACCATTCGCAACCGTCTCCATGAAGCTGGGCTACGGTCCCGCACACCGTTAGGCCGTCTTCCGCTCACGCCCCAACATCGTGCAGCCCGCCTCCAGTGGTGTCGCGACAGGCGTGAATGGAGGGACGAATGGAGACGTGTTGTCTTCAGCGATGAGAGTCGCTTCTGCCTTGGTGCAAATGATGGTCGTATGCGCGTTTGGCGCCGTGCAGGTGAGCGCCACAATCAGGACTGCATACGACCGAGGCACACAGGGCCAACACCCGGCATCATGGTGTGGGGAGCGATCTCCTACACTGGCCGTACACCACTGGTGATCGTCGAGGGGACACTGAATAGTGCACGGTACATCCAAACCGTCATCGAACCCATCGTTCTACCATTCCTAGACCGGCAAGGGAACTTGCTGTTCCAACAGGACAATGCACGTCCGCATGTATCCCGTGCCACCCAACGTGCTCTAGAAGGTGTAAGTCAACTACCCTGGCCAGCAAGATCTCCGGATCTGTCCCCCATTGAGCATGTTTGGGACTGGATGAAGCGTCGTCTCACGCGGTCTGCACGTCCAGCACGAACGCTGGTCCAACTGAGGCGCCAGGTGGAAATGGCATGGCAAGCCGTTCCACAGGACTACATCCAGCATCTCTACGATCGTCTCCATGGGAGAATAGCAGCCTGCATTGCTGCGAAAGGTGGATATACACTGTACTAGTGCCGACATTGTGCATGCTCTGTTGCCTGTGTCTATGTGCCTGTGGTTCTGTCAGTGTGATCATGTGATGTATCTGACCCCAGGAATGTGTCAATAAAGTTTCCCCTTCCTGGGACAATGAATTCACGGTGTTCTTATTTCAATTTCCAGGAGTGTATAATTAAGGCGACACAGCCTATGATCTCTTTAGTGCAGATGCACACCAGGCGCAAGAGGCAAGACGTTCACCCACTCCAGCACGCAGACTCTTCCAACAGGCCCAAGGACTCGGGCAGGCATCGCGCCAGGCTTCCTGCCCCCAAGTCTCCACGCCGGCTCAGGACACGGCCAGGGAGAACGATGGCTTATGGCACCGTCATGCAGTAGCCGCTAAGCACTTCCTGTCGCGTTGAAAATACCCGCGGCCTTCCCCCTCCTCTCCGTACCCGGAGCATGGATACCATTTGCCGCTGAACACGAACTGCTTCAGGAGTTATTACACGTGATGCTGACTCTAAAAGAAAAAGATAGCGGCACAATTGTGAAACCGTTCCTAAGACACTTAGCGCACTTTTGTGGAAAGTCTACTTGTATTTGAGCACGGACTGCTTCAGAAGTCACTAAATGCAACTGAATATTTCTGTAATTAGACATCCAAAACGATCGATTAGAGTAGTTTTCTTCAATTTTTCGATGTATACCCCCGTACTCGAATATGGACTCTGAAAATATTGCGTCACACTTGTGAAACCTCCCTGAAACACTTCACACGCTTTTGTGGGAAACAGATCCCGCAACCGGTATCAGACGCAATATCTGATTTTACACGTCAAAAGGACGATATTAGGAAGTGGAAATAAATATAAATATCTCTGTAACTCTAAAAACAGGACCGTCGCTACTTTTCGAGTTTTAGCTACTTACTTGAAGGCGCTGCCAGAGAGAAAGAGATACCTTTTTGAGTCCTGTAGCTACTGTGACGTTCATCACTTCCCGAAGCACTGTCTAAGCATAGACGGGAAAATCAGAACAATTACGCAAACAGAATTCGAAGTAGTGTCCTACAGACGAGGAAAATGACGGGAATTTTCGGTGAATTACCGTTGTTCTACAGCTGCTGGTCTGGAGATGCTGCAAAGCCACAATGGCGGATGAGGTACAGCATCCCTCCAGAGACGGATGGTGTGCTTGAACTTGTCTTTGAACACTCGAACAAAGAAGACATCACATTACTCTCAGAATTTTCCATACGTACCTTGCGCCCGTCTTGTTCAAACCCGTGTGTAGGCTTCTATGCCCTTCACAAAGGATGTCTTGTTAATGAATGGAGCATTCTAATTGGCTCTTACTGAATTTATACATGTCAAACTCCTGCTGCTGCCGGCGTGGGAGCACTGTCCGCCATTTTCTGAAGACGAGACTTTCAACGGCAAAACTATTTTGTACAGATCGCCATATTGCAGTGACAGTTAAACCCTGCAAAAGTGATCTACAGATCATGAAATACGGAAAGACACTTTTTCAAGCACATAACTCTGCTACTGTTGAGGAAAGCTCGTATTTTTCAGCGTGAAACCAATCTCCAAACAAGCTATATCACCATGTACGAAATTGATCTTGTAAACACACAATTCGTATCCTGCACCATACAAAATCATCACTTCTGGATCCTGCATATAGCTGTCGACCACCAGACACTCGTATATATACCGCGAAGACAGACAGACCCCAAAAAAGAACATATGCACATGCACCGTGTACACTCCTCACAGCACTAGATATTTCCCACGAGGTGGGCACTGTTTCTGGACCTGACCTGCTTGCTTTCTTCACCCATCTCCAGACACTGGGATTACAAGAACATATGTATTTTCATATGGTTTGCCAGAATACCATTCCATTTACACGATAGTTCTCGATATCAAACACATAGCAGTAGGCTACCGATAGCTTGCACAGCATACTCCCAAAGATAGAGACTGGAAATTATATTTCTAGAAACCTAAACTCTAGCGAGTTGCAGCGAGGTGGAACATGCTGCAAACTAGTGAGTAACTAGAAACTTATCTCGTCTGTGAAGATTTTTAAGTGATAACTCGAAAAACACAGGAAACTGATAGTTCCACTCGCGAACACCTATGTCAGTCATATAACAGATTAAAAATCACCCTTCTGCTGTATAAAGTCAACTAAGGTGTTTCTCATATCCAGAGAACCAGCAAACCTGTCTTCCACCTGTCCTTCTCTATCTACATGCAGACAATACACACTACAATCGATATTCTCTCAACCAAATAAAGATGGGAAATTTGCAGAAGCAGTCAGCCGAACAATTTATATGGGAAGGAATAATCGTTCAGGGCAAACACACGTCAATATTGAATCTTATCAAATTTTCCACGGAAAACACACCCAAACACAAAGGCTGCCCAACACATACTCAGTATTAGTTTTTTATTTAAAATCACCAAGTGTGTATGTTATGGAAGTAGCAGTAACAACATTAAATATCGCAGGATTTGTATGTAAAACCACTTCATTTGGAAGCAATACCATACTTCGAGTTATAAGGCTTGTATAGGATTTAACATGGATATCGTTAGCAATACTTGTGTGCGCCTGTATAACCTAGACCGCTTGTGACACTAACGATGAGAGATCCGTTCTTGGACCCTCGCATAGAAATAAACTCAGTTTGAGTAGAAAATGTAATGACAATCATAAAAGTAAACTCAGTTAGAACAGAAAATGCAATAGCAAACTCAAGGAAGGCAAAACCACTTGTCATTTATTAATGTTACAGCTTGTAAAGCCAACATTTCCTGTGTAATTCCCTAAATCAATATCTCATGTTGTGTGTGTGTGTGTGTGTGTGTGTGTGTGTGTGTGTGTGTGTGTGTGTGGGTGGGTGGGTGGGAGAAAGACATTTACACAATTTCAGTATTGTAGCAATCGATAGCGTCTGCTGGACAGAGATGTAAGGGTGCTCCAAAGAGAGCAACAGCTAGTCGAAACTTCAGGTCTTGGTCAAGCAAAGATGAGCAAGGTTGGCAGTAAGAGACGAGCTTCTTTTGTGATACTTTGGAGGACTTCCGGGGGGAACAAAGAGTGCTGGGTGATGTGCTGTTCTAAAGCACTCCGGCAGCGGACTTCATGGTGAGTGGACGTGTTGGGTAGCACCGCTAAGAAAGCGTGGCGTGATTGGTGAAATGGTTCAAATGGCTCTGAGCACTATGGGACTTAACTTCTGTGGTCATCAGTCCCCTAGAGCTTAGAACTACTTAAACCTAACTAACCTAAGGACATCACACACATCCATGCCCGAGGCAGGATTCGAACCTGCGACCGTAGCAGTCACGCGGTTCCGGACTGAGCGCCTTAACCGCGAGACCACCGCGGCCGGCGTGATTGGTGAGTCCACCTTAAGTGAGCCACAACGGTACCAACACTTTTACTTCAGCGTTAGGAAATAAGGATAGGTTTTAAATTAAGATGCGTGTGTGAAACATTTAAGAATCTTTTTAATATTTTAAGATATAGTGTGAAGCTTTGTAATGGTAAATCTCTGAGTCGTGTTGCACGATGAAATGGTAAGACACAGCTGGTAAACTTAAGGTGAGGATATATCTTAAATTAAGATGCGTGTGTGACATACCGTTCGTGTGTTGAGATTGAATAGAATAACACGTGTGACTTATAGATTCATTGTGCACGAGCGCCCCAGTGGCAAGAACAAGATGGGTTGGGTTGTTTTGGGGGAAGAGACCAAACAGCGAGGTCATCGGTCTCATCGGATTAGGGAAGGACGGGGAAGGAAGTCGGCAGTGCCCTTTCAAAGTACTATCCCGGCATTTGCCTGGAGCGATTTAGGAAAATCATGGAAAACCTAAATCAGAATGGCCGGACGCGGGAGAATAAGGCGTGTGTAATGTGTTTCCATGTTTTGTGAAATTGTTATATGTTCTGGGAATTTATGTACCGCGAAAGAAAGGAATAGTAATCACGATCCCGAGAGTTAATTTGAATAGTAGGGTAACACGTGGACTTGGTGGCCACGTGGTAGGCAATGTGTAGATCCACCTTTTGCTTAATACACTGAATTAGTTAGGATACTAGAGAGTTTCTTTTTGTTATTTAAGTTGTGAATTAATATATTGTAGGGCGATTTGAACAATCATCATGTGGGTAATGTTTATGAAGGTTTCAAGTAACGACCTATAGTCCAGGGAATGCCACGTGCCTTACGTGAATTAGCCTGTCTTATTAGCGTTGTGAGTAGCGACAGCAATATTCCATTCTTGGACAGTTTCTCTTACAAGGGGAGGCCGCCAATTGTGAAATTCAGATTCGATTCATACTGCGCATAAGAAAAGCTCATGGCCAGAGGTGTAATGTGGCAAAGCACCAAGATGCACTTCTCAGCCGTTGTCGAGAAAATCGACAGTTAAAAGAAACCGTTGCGGTGAAATACTCTCTACGATTAACAGTTTTCTACAGCGTCGTGGCGCAGCGGTAAGCGCTCGGGTTCGTAATCCAAACGTCGCCGGATCCAATCTCGCGCCATGCAACCTTTTTTTTTAGTATTTGTTTTTTGTAATTCAAATGTATACACACACACACACACACACACACATATATATATATATATATATATATATATATATATATATATATATATATAATTCCTGGCAATCAGTTGCAACAATTATGCATATTATAAGTTGTTGAAAGTCGTTTGTCGTGGAAAAACTGACGACTTCGAACATCATTATGTTTTCCGCAAACAAAGTTGTATTTCACAAATGTTATTAATTGTCTTCATCATGTTAACCACGTATAGTTAACGGAAGACGTAGAAACGATATTCCGAAACGAATACATATAGCGTAATTCAAACGTTCGAATTAGAATAGAGACCCCACGAACACAAATTTGCTGTGGCAGGTATGAAATATAAACTCCGTTACTCGCTCGTTACACTTGAAGGACAGATGTTGAATGGGCCGAAACGAGCCGCCGCATAACAGCGTAGTAGCCTGCTAACTTCGAAAGAAGGTAGATGCGGTCCCTAGCGCAACTTATAACATCGTCGAAAATCAGTGCGGACGTGAAAACTTTGGTACACCCTGTTAAACAAACGGAAAAATGGACGCGGTACAAGTGGAGAGCTATCCGCCTTCACCAACATGCATAAGCAATTCATTAATAGTATATATATATATATATATATATATATATATATATATATATTTGAATTATAAAAAACATAATAAAAAAATGCATGGTGCGAGATTCGATCCGGCGACCTTCTCATTACGAACCCGAGCGCTTCCCGCTGCGCCACGACGCTGTTGAAGATCATTAATCGTTGAGAGTATTTCACCGCAGCGGTTTCTTTTAACTGTCGATTTTCTCGACAACGGCTGAGAAGTGCATCTTGGTGCTTTGCCACATTACACCTCTGGCCATGAGCATTTATTATGCGCAGTATGAATCGAATCTGAATTTCACAATTGGCGGCCTCCCCTTGTTAATTGAGCTACACGTGCTGCTTCACCGCAGGAACGGACCCTAGTCGGCAGTTTGCTTAAGGAACCCTCTTAGCGTTCGAGTCTGAAAGGAGTTGGGCTGCGAGGTAAAGTACCGCCTAGTGCAGAAGGGACAGAGGCTGCGCTGGGCCGAATTCTGGTCGCTCTGGGGAAATCCGCCGTCTTAGAGGCGAGCAAAAAGTGGCCCTCTAAGCGATGTGTAGCAGCTCGTTCGTGTGCGGAGCTTTCGGCCAGACGTCTGCCAATTTAGAATCGCGGAATGCACCTTAGCTCGGAACTTCATAACCAAGTCCGGATAGCGTTCGACTGTGCTGCATTACTTGTAACTTGTTGCACCATACTAATCGTGATGCATGCATGCGTGCAGTAAATGTATGACTCTAGCACACAAGTACTAACATGAATGTGAATACATCTAGTCCTCATCCATTACCTGAGTAAATTATCCGTTGGCTTATAATTGTAAAGGCACCCATGAGATTGACATTATTATCGAGATGTTAAATGTTGCAATTAGTAAAATAAATTAACGTTTAATTCATTGGTTTGTTGTTATTCCAAACAATTAAAATAGAATCCCATATTTATAATGAGAATCAAAATCAGAGAAGTAATTATCAGAGAAAGAGAGAATGATAAATAAGCTAGAAGCGTTAGAAGGAGATACCTTTTATTGCCGGCCGCTTTGGCCGAGCGGTTCTAGGCGCTTCAGTCCGCAACCGCGTTGCTGCTACGGTCGCAGGTTCGAATCCTGCCTCGAGCATGGATGTGTGTGATGTCCTTAGGTTAGTTAGGTTTAAGTAGTTCTAAGTCTAGGGGACTGATGACGTCAGATGTTAAGTCCCATAGTGCTTAGAGCCATTTGAACCATTTTTTGAAACCTTTTATTAATCCTCCACATAACCAGGAATCTTTCTACTTGTTCCATCAACAAAGATATTTTCATGAAACGAACCTTCCCCGTAACAGGAGCCTTTCAAATATGTACAGGAACCATTCAATTGGCGTACCCTTCATAGGATGCGGTTAGTTATGAGATATCAATAGCAGTGTTATTTGTCTTATGTTGCTTGTACTGTGTCTGTGTATTGTATTATGTAATTCTGGAAAGGGTTTTGTATAAAATTGTATCCAGAATACAATAGATAGAGTAGTGATTAGAAGTTTTATCACGGGATTTTATCCTTTCGGTTAGCAAAATTTTAAAATGAAGTCACAACCCGTAACGAGGAGCGTTGCGAAACGATTGAAAAATGGGGAAGAGGAAGAAATTGCAGAGATAGCGGAAAATTTAGGTGGGAGTGCGGGGCTGGAACTACTGACCTTCAGTCAGGAGCCTTTCAAAGATGTGCAGGAACCATTCAACATGGCCATTGTGGTCGTGTTTTTAACATCTGGTGGCATGTAAGACGATTACGTCTTTCATTCTGACACACTCTGGTATCACTCGCAAGAAAAGCAAATGAGATATGTCCATCCACCGCGGATTTTTGCTCAGTATTATTTCGTATCGCCAGCGTTTAGTTATTGGCGAAGTATTATACTCAGTAATAGGGGATGCGCGATAGATTCCCCGTGATCGGCAGGTTTATAAAGTTTGTGTACTGTGGTCAGTGTTCTGACTTGTGCGAAGAAAATGGCTTTGTCCTGTCGTAGGGAAGGTATGGATCTGACGCGGAAAATCGCGACAGCTGTAAGGGGAATGAAAGATTTTTTTTACTTGGAAAATTATGTCCAGTCATAAGAATGCTATAGATTTCATATTTCCACAGCCACAGTCGTCAGGAGGGGGTATTTCTGGTACTTCGTTCACTACCGAATGTCATACAACTTGAAATATCCCCTTAGAAAAATTTTATAAATGACAGTGCTGGATAACCTCTACGTTATTTGATTTTCAAACAGCTGAGCAAAACTGAACGTACTCAGACATTCACTAAACTGACACACAATATTTTTTGCGCAACGCAATCTGACTTTCAATAATCCCTAGAAAAGAATGGCCCTGACTGACAATAACCTATACCTTTCATGAATCACATACCTCACAAAAATCTTCGTTACTCAAACTACTGCAATACAGCGTGCGCCAATACTGCCAGCTGAATAAAAGATTCTAACTACTGATAGGCATAGTTAGCAAATGAAAGATTTTGATAGAGAACAAACAATGTATTTACCTTAATAATGTTCAAAAGTCATCATTTCATGATATCCAGTCTTACAAATTTACTCTTTCTGATGGACACACGTCAAGATCGTCCGCTCTCAGAATTCTGCCATCTCTCCCCCCACATCCACCATTGCTGGCGGCTCACATCCAACTGCCCAACGCTACAATAGCAAATATTCCAACAATGCAAACCAGCCACAGACTGCACACAGCACAGTCAGCGATTTTCATACAGAGCGCTACGTGGCGTTACCAACATATAAACGTAAACAGCCTACTTACAAACTGAGGCTGAAATCGTAATATTTAATTGTAACTACAGTGATCAAATATATGTGGCAGGTATTCTAGGACAATTCTGTCTGATGTGCTGGGAGTACGTGGCGGCGGTAGCCTGTGACGGGAACGAATGACATTTCTGGCTTACGGCAGGAGCCGTCCGAAAGCAAAGACCAGCTAGGGTACAGCAATGCAGCTGACCTGACCGTGTCGCACTAAAGATGGCTGAATAGCGAACTAATACTCAATATGTGTTGGGTAGCCTTCATGATCACTTGTGTTCTCTATGAAAAATTTGAGGAGATTCAATATGGACATGTGTTTGCCCTGGATCATTATGTCCTCCTATGTAAACTGCTCGACTGACTGCTTCTGAACATTTCCCGTCTTTATTTGGTTGAGAGAACATCGATTGTGGTGCGTGTTGTCTACATCTAGATGGTGAAGAACGGGTGGAAGACAGGTTTGCTGGTTCTCTGGATATGAGAAACACCTTAGTTGACTTTGTAAAGCAGAAGGGCGATTTGGAGTCTGTTATACCATTGACATAGGCATTTGCGAGTGGAACTATCAGTTTCCTCAATTTTTTCGAGTTATCACGTAAAGATCTTCACAGACGAAATAAGTTTCTAGTTACTCAGTAGTTTGCAGCATGTTCCACCTCCCTGCACCTCGCTGAAGTTTCGGGTTTCTATAAATATAATTTCCACTCATTATCTTTAGAATTATGTTCTGCAAGCTATCGGTAGCCAACTACCATGTGCTTGATATTGAGAACTATCCTGTAAATGGAATGGTATTCTGGCAAACCATATGAAAATACATACGTTCTTGTAATCCCAGTGTCTGGAGATGGGTGAAGAAAGCAAGCAGGTCAGGGCCAGAAACAGTTCCGACCTCGTGGGAAATATCTAGTGCTGTGAGGAGTGTACACGGTGCATGTGCATATGTTCTGTTTTGGGGTCTGTCTGTCTTCGCGGTATATATACGAGTGTCTGGTGGTCGACAGCTATATGCAGGATACAGGAGTGATGATTTTGTATGGTGCAGGATACGAATTGTGTGTTTACAAGATCAATTTCGTACATGGTGATATAGCTTGTTTGGAGATTAGTTTCACGCTGAAAAATTCGAGCTTTCCTCAACAGTAGCAGAGTTATGTGCTTGAAAAAGTGTCTTTCCGTATTTCATGATCTGTAGATCACTTTTGCAGGGTTTAACTGTCACTGCAATATGGCGATCTGTACAAAATAGTTTTGCCGTTGAAAGTCTCGTCTTCAGAAATTGGCGGACAGTGCTCCCACGCCGGCAGCAGCAGGAGTTTGACATGTATAAATTCAGTAAGAGCCAATTAGAATGCTCCATTCATTAACAAGACATCCTTTGTGAAGGGCATAGAAGCCTACACACGGGTTTGAACAAGACGGGGGCAAGGTACGTATGGAAAATTCTGAGAGTAATGTGATGTCTTCTTTGTTCGAGTGTTCAAAGACAAGTTCAAGCACACCATCCATCTCTGGAGGGATGCTGTACCTCATCCGCCATTGTGGCTTTACACCATCTCCAGACCAGCAGCTGTAGAACATCGGTAATTCACCGAATATTCGTCATTTTTCTCATCTGTAGGACACTCCTTCGAATTCTGTTTGCATAATTGTGCTGATTTTCCCGTCTGTGCTTAGACAGTGCTTCGAGAAGAGAGGAAAAAATAGCGTCCCTCACTCCAGCAGCAGCAAATATAAACTAAGCCCACTCACAGTTTCAGAAAACTGATGAACACCACAGTAGCCATAGGACTCAAAAAGTTATCTCTCTCTCTCTCTCTCTGGCAATAGCTTCAAACAAGCAGCTGAAACTTGGAAAGTGGTGACCGTCCTGTTTTTCGTATTACAGAGATATTTATATTTATTTCGACTTCCCAATATCGTCCTTTTGACGCGTAAAATCAGATATTGCAGCTGATATCAGTTGCGAGATCTGTTTCCCAAAAAGCATGTGAAGGGTCTCAGGAAGTCTTTATAAGTTTGTCGCAATCTTTTTACAGTCCATATTCGAGTGTGGAGGTGTACGTTGCAAATCTGAAGCAAACTACTGTACATCGATCGTTTTGAAAGTGCATTTAGAGACATAATCAGTTGGATTTAGTAACTGATGAAGCAGCTCATGCTCAAAGATAAGGGTATTTCCCACAAATCGGGCGAAGCGTCTCAGTAACGGTTTCACACGTGTGGCGCGATCTATTTTTGAGTCCATGTTAGAGTGTTGCGGTATGCATCGCAAAATTGAGGCAAAATACTGAGCATCAATCTTATTGGAAGTGTATTTACAGATGTATTCAGTTGGATTTAGTAACTCCTGAAGCAGTTCATACTCAAAGACAAGTATAGGAGTACTTCCCACAAAAGTGCGCCAAGTGTCTCTGGGACGGTTTCACAGCTGTGTTGCTAGCTTTTTCTTTTGACATCCATACATAATTGTTTAAATACTCTCACGTCATCTACAAAGCCCTCTCTCTCTCTCTCTCTCTCTCTCTCTCTCTCTCTCTTTCTCTTTGTGCAGTGGTACATTTAGCTCATGTGGTATCTTTAAGTTATGTATGTGACAATATTCCCCAACACCAGGTGTAATAACTCCTGAAGCAGTTAGTGATCAACGACGAAGGGTATCCATCCAGTAGGTATGGGGAGGAGGTAGGAAGACCATGGGTATTTTCAAAGTGACAGGAAGTGCTTAGCAGCTACCGTGTGACTGTGTTGTAAGCCGGAACACTCCCTGGTCATGGCCTGAGCTGGCGCAGAGACTAGGGTTCGGATAGCCTAGCGCATTGCCTGCCCGAGACCCTGGGCCTGTTGGAAGAGGCCGTGCCTCTTGTACTACGGCTGGACTTCTGTCAAATGGTCTACATTTACGACACACACATCTATCAGTATGAGTTGCGCAGTGTAACTTAACCCATATCTGTCTTCACCAAGTATCAGTGCTATCGCACTTTAATCGCACGATCTACATTTACAGCACATGCATGTATCAGCATGAGTTGTGAAGTGGAACTTAGCCATATTAGTCTTTACCAAATATCAATGTTATCGACAGTCCTGAGATCCTAATATACTCCTCCTTCTCCAGCACAGACGTCTCGTCCATTGAACATGTGAACAATTACATCCTACATACCAGAGCAGTAACTAAACACAGACAGTCCTTTTCCCACCATATTTTTTCCAGACCGCCATCTTGGATTACGTCATAGGAGGGGAGAGGGGTTAGGGATGACAGTGCCCTCTCGTGGCGCTGTTGTGAACTGGGTCAGTTGGACTCCAGATCACATGGTGAACACACTGGATGGAGCTACTGCCTATGACAACTTAAATTGTTTAAATCAAAAATGCATACAAAATAAAGACTTACATCCGTCCTATCCGGCAGCTCAGCACAGACTGAATCCTTTTCCGCCAATTTCCATGAAACCGATAATAGTGGCTAACGGACAAAAATTCTAACAATCAACGAAGTAAGGAGCCACTAGGATCAGGCGAGGAAGCAGGGCCAAGTGCTGGTAGAAGTAACACAACACCTTTCTTCTAATGCATTTATTAAAACGAGCTAAAATACAATATACAATCTGCCAAGATAATTGATATAGGGAGAATCAAACCTTAAGAAACTAGTTCATCAACAATTTAACATTGTACCACGTAACATAGTACTGCGTATGCCTTAAGGGCTGCAATCGTAAAGAAAGCCTGAAGGGCCGATTTAGCAAGAATACATATAACGTGTTCAGCCTGAAGGGCTAGTAAATTTGCAAACCAAAATTCACTTCACTTCAAAATTTAAGATATAAAAGGCCAATACCACAGACAAAGAAAATATTCAACCATAAACGTACGAACAGAAGGTTTGAGCCTGAAGGGCCACCAAAATAGTTAACTAGACTTTAGTTAAAGAGCAGATTTTCCAACAGTTTAGGCAAGGCAGTGTGAAACAATAAAGAGGCCTGAAGGGCCGTGCAACTTCCAAGCAAGGGGCCTGAAGGGCCAAATTAACAAGATAAGAAAATCTTAAAAATATCAACTGGAAAATAACAAGCGCTTATTAACAACTCGACCTTAAGGGCCAGGTAATAAATGAAATTAGTCAAACAAATTCTGCAATAAGTAAGTAATGGCCAGGAATTTATCAGTAAGCCGGTCTTAAGGGCCCCAGTACACTAGCAAGGGAGGTTAAGTATTAAAACTGAATTTCAAAGCCTTAAGGGCTGTAGAGCTTCCAAAAGGGGGGGGCGCTGAAGGGCCAATTCATCCAGGTACTTAATAAACAGCTCATCCTGAAGGGCTGGCCGATGGTTAAGGTTACACAAGTTCTCAAAAATAGAAGGCAAATCAACAAATTTATCAGTAATCGAGCGTTAAGGGCCACAGTACATTTAAAATCCACATTAAGCATTAAGAACTATCATACAGCGAAGCAATTCCCTAAAACATAGCAGCCTTAAATAAATCAATTGATACTATCAAGCTTAAAACCTAGGGACAACAGTACATGCATATACTTCTAAAAGGTAAACTTGCATAAAATCTAAATTTAAAATGCAAACAATCGCACACCAACATGTCCAGCAAATTTACAAAAGTTTAACCACAGTTGCTGAGTATGAAATACAAGCAGCTGCAAGGCTACCAATCAGTCATTGTGCCCCAATATCATGATTTACAATCTCCAGGTAGTACGAAACTGGAAAAATACAAGGCGAGCCCCAAAGAGGAATTAAATGATGACCTTCAATTACAAACCATTAAACCACAGCGTAAAGCTACCGCATTTCACAAACTGGCGTAAAAGCCACCAGCTCAATCGACACTGTTCATATAGGCAAACATACAAATAAAACTAACCCTGTAAAATTTTCAGTCTAAAAGGGGGCTGATAATAACATACGGTATTAAAACAATCTTTAAGATAAACACATGCACCAACAACTTTTAAGGTATCCACAGCCACGTACTTCACAAATTTCTTTTCCTTCTCTCACATACATAGAACACGTAGGCTTGGAACTGACTACCAAATTGGTCACAAGAATCAATAGATAGCCACCAATACACCAGTACCTAATTAGACAGTCTCCTAGTGTGACATGACAGAGCAACAGCTCGCATTCACAGCCTTTGATTCAACATGTTCTACTATCTTCGTTGTACAGCATCGACCATGCCCGGAGTGCCTACTGCAAATTTTAACCAAGCAATTCCCGCTCACGTCGACGTCTAGCCGAAGAACCAGCCCAGCAGTACAAGAACAACCTACCCACTCGAAGTCAAACTCCGCAAACGCAGTGCAGAACTAACATTCAACCTTTTCCTTCAAAGGTTCAGAACCGGCGAGCTAATCCGGTGGGCGAAAAACACACAATGTCGGCGGCAGCAACCTAAAGGAAGTCGCAAACACCAACCTAATACAAGGCAATAGCAATTCAAAAGCACAACGGCAATAGCGAAATATACTCAACTTCAGTCCCGGAGGAAAACCTGCCGCCCTCAGTGCTCAAAACATTCCCGGAGCATCCGTCCTCGGCGACTCCCACTATTCTCCGTAACAGCAACATCGCAGCTCCTTATTTCAATTCTCTTCCGATAAGAACAAGCATAATCGGAGCTAACGGCTTCTCCAAGTCAGACACGCTATGCCGTAGAACCTCACGGTGGAGTGAGCCGGCCGACACCACACAAACCATCGCAAGTAAGACCAACAAGCACTTCCGAAGTCGATGGCCTACTGCCCCGCTTCACGACTCAGCCACTCCACACCACCGACCTAGAGGGCGGGGCATGAGACGAGAACAGACGGCGCCGCCACGCGGAAAAGCGCCGGCGGGAAGCCAAGGCCTAACTAGGGCGCGTGTTTAAACGAGACGGTCAGAAGCCGTCTCAGGGAGGGAAGGGGTGGTGGTTGAGCAGGTTGGGGGGACGGGAGTGTGTTAGGTTAGTGTAGGTAGCGCAATTGACCTATTTTCCCACCAAAATTTGAACTTCTCACCATGACGTCATTGCGACGTTGCCACATCTATGGCCGCCGTATTGGATCCGCCATCTTGAATAAATTTGCTACCAATGACAAGTGGGGTCATACCAACTTTGCCCTACTGCTTATACGTTTCCGAGACTTAAAGCAACAACCGAGCGAGGTGGCGCAGTGGGTAGACACTGGACTCGCATTCGGGAGGACGACGGTTCAATCCCGCGTCCGGCCATCCTGATTTAGGTTTTCCGTGATTTCCCTAAATCGCTCCAGGCAAATGCCGGGATGGTTCCTTTCAAAGGGCATGGCCGACTTCCTTCCCCGTCCTTCCCTAATTCGATGAGACCGATGACCTCGCTGTCTGGTCTCCTTCCCCAAAACAACCAACCAACTTAAAGCAAAGACGCGTCAAATGAGAGATGTGGCCGTTCAGTTTTTCTGATCATTGCGCATGCCACATTTTGATTAGACTTCTCCCTCGACAAACCTTTCGAGGAAGCGAAAATTGACAACTTAACATTTTCCTCGCCCAGAAATTAGTGCTGAGACAAGCCATTTTAAATACGTGGAACATTAAATTTCAGTTACACGATAAATCACACGAACCTAACGCCTGTCAGTTCAACTAAATACCTAGGGATTGCAATTTAATTGGAACGATCACGTAGATAATGTTGTATGGAAGGCAAACCAAAGAGTGCGTTTTACTGTCAAAACATTTAAAGGATACAATAGGTCTCCTAAAGTGACTGTCTACACTACGCTTGTTCGCCCTCTGCTAGAGTATTGCTGTGCAATATAGGATCCTTTCCAGATAGGATTGACGAAGGAAATCGAAAAAGTCCAGAGAAGGGCATCTCGTTTTGTATTACCACGAAACAGGGTAGAGAGTGTCACGGACAGGATACGCGAGTTGGTGTGGCAATAATTCAAACAAGTGTGTTTTCCGTTGCGGCGAGAACATTTCACGAAATTTCAATCTCCAGCATTCCCCTCCGAATACGAAAATATTTTGTTGACACCCATCTACTTACTTAGAAATGATCATCGTAATAAAATAAGACAAATCAGAGCTTGCACAGAAAGATTTAAGTGTTAGTTTTTTTTCCGAGCGGTCTAAGGCGCTGCAGTCATGGAGTGTGCGGCTGATCCCGGCGGAGGTTCGAGTCCTCCCTCGGGCATGCGTGTGTGTGTTTGTCCTTAGGATAATTTAGGTTAAATAGTGTGGGGACTGATGACCTTAGCAGTTAAGTCCCGTAAGATTTCACACACGTTTGAACATTTTTTTAGTTTTTTCCGCGTTGTTAGAGAGGATACGGCAAGAACTACTGTGAAAGTGGTTCGATGAACCCTCTGCCAGGCACTTAAGTGTGAATCCTGGAGCAGTCACATATACGTGAATGTAGATGTAGAAATGTGGTGTCCTGTTACTGAGAGCCATGTCTGGCGTCCTCCCTCTAATTACTGTTTAACTACACTCCTGGAAATGGAAAAAAGAACACATTGACACCGGTGTGTCAGACCCACCATACTTGCTCCGGACACTGCGAGAGGGCTGTACAAGCAATGATCACACGCACGGCACAGCGGACACACCAGGAACCGCGGTGTTGGCCGTCGAATGGCGCTAGCTGCGCAGCATTTGTGCACCGCCGCCGTCAGTGTCAGCCAGTTTGCCGTGGCATACGGAGCTCCATCGCAGTCTTTAACACTGGTAGCATGCCGCGACAGCGTGGACGTGAACCGTATGTGCAGTTGACGGACTTTAAGCGAGGGCGTATAGTGGGCATGCGGGAGGCCGGGTGGACGTACCGCCGAATTGCTCAACACGTGGGGCGTGAGGTCTCCACAGTACATCGATGTTGTCGCCAGTGGTCGGCGGAAGGTGCACGTGCCCGTCGACCTGGGACCGGACCGCAGCGACGCACGGATGCACGCCAAGACCGTAGGATCCTACGCAGTGCCGTAGGGGACTGCACCACCACTTCCCAGCAGATTAGGGACACTGTTGCTCCTGGGGTATCGGCGAGGACCATTCGCAACCGTCTCCATGAAGCTGGGCTACGGTCCCGCACACCGTTAGGCCGTCTTCCGCTCACGCCCCAACATCGTGCAGCCCGCCTCCAGTGGTGTCGCGACAGGCGTGAATGGAGGGACGAATGGAGACGTGTCGTCTTCAGCGATGAGAGTCGCTTCTGCCTTGGTGCCAATGATGGTCGTATGCGTGTTTGGCGCCGTGCAGGTGAGCGCCACAATCAGGACTGCATACGACCGAGGCACACAGGGCCAACACCCGGCATCATGGTGTGGGGAGCGATCTCCTACACTGGCCGTACACCACTGGTGATCGTCGAGGGGACACTGAATAGTGCACGGTACATCCAAACCGTCATCGAACCCATCGTTCTACCATTCCTAGACCGGCAACGGAACTTGCTGTTCCAACAGGACAATGCACGTCCGCATGTATCCCGTGCCACCCAATGTGCTCTAGAAGGTGTAAGTCAACTACCCTGGCCAGCAAGATCTCCGGATCTGTCCCCCATTGAGCATGTTTGGGACTGGATGAAGCGTCGTCTCACGCGGTCTGCACGTCCAGCACGAACGCTGGTCCAACTGAGGCGCCAGGTGGAAATGGCATGGCAAGCCGTTCCACAGGACTACATCCAGCATCTCTACGATCGTCTCCATGGGAGAATAGCAGCCTGCATTGCTGCGAAAGGTGGATATACACTGTACTAGTGCCGACATTGTGCATGCTCTGTTGCCTGTGTCTATGTGCCTGTGGTTCTGTCAGTGTGATCATGTGATGTATCTGACCCCAGGAATGTGTCAATAAAGTTTTCCCTTCCTGGGACAATGAATTCACGGTGTTCTTATTTCAATTTCCAGGAGTGTATTTGCATCTTCCAACAATAAAAACTTCTCAAAACTACCTTTGCTGTTAGTAATGTGTTATTATTTGAATTAACTTAGTATTTTAACGTACTTAGTTAAATGGTTGGCCTAATACGTATCTTATAATGAGTTTCTTTAGTTATGAAAGGAAACAATTGTATTCTGTCTCTGTTTTAACACTGTACCTACTCTCCCACTCACTGTAACAGTTACGTTGTCCCGGAAACGTGGCCTAATTTATCATTAAAAACATGGACATACAAAGACACAATAACACACAGAATCACGGCCGTTACTTAACAGCAATACTTCCTATATGCTTATTTAACTCTAACATCAGCATAGTTTGTGGCCGTGCAGTAGACAGGCTAAAACAGAAGCCAGTATTTCCGGGTAGAGGAAAATTTATAGCTTTGAAAATACTATGGAAGCTTTATGCTGAAATATTGACTTTTGTACGAAATCCGAGTGCTGTTCGCCGGCCGGAGTGGCCTTGCGGTTCTAGGCGCTACAGTCTGGAACCGCTGACCGCTACGGTCGCAGGTTCGAATCCTGCCTCGGGCATGGGTGTGTGTGATGTCCTTAGGTTAGTTAGGTTTAAGTAATTCTAAGTTCTAGGGGACTGATGACCTCAGAAGTTGAGTCCCATAGTGCTCAGAGCCATTTGAACCATTTGAACCATCGAGTGCTGTTCTTAGGCATTAAGTTTAAAACAGCAGGGTCATTCCATACACTATCAAAGTTTCAGATGTATGAACTAAAATAAAGTTTTTATACATGTGTTTCAATTCTAAATCTACTCACTTTATTTTTTTACTACACTTAAAATATATGAACTTTGTGAGGAAAACTAAGACAATTCGGTTACTAGTAAAGATAAAGATTTGTGATTGTTTGAATTAACTTTGAAATAACTGCAAAATGTTTCAATCACTGACAACGTTACAGAGGTGTGCATTTTCACATAGACTTTTTTTCTGACTGAACTTTGACAAAGGGGAGTTACTGCCCTTGCTGTCTGAACAGATTGTTCAAAAAGATTTCGGGCTTACAGCCGGTCGTCGTAAACTTCATTGCACGATATTTCGGCAGGACAACTGCCAGCCATCATCAGGTGAGCCGAACGAGGACTGACGAAGACGTTCTTCGCTGTAGCTTATAAAATGCGCTGATAGTACTGCCGCGCATGCGTTGCAGTCGCCGAGACAGAAGGGCCACACCACCCAGCGACAGCACCCTCGCTGGTGGAACTGCGATGCTCAGCTGCCGTCGGTATTGTCGCTGGCCACAGCCATCGAAGTCTTCTGGCGTCTTCGTCTCGAGCAGATTTCGGAGATGACGAGATTCCATGCGTTATTCAATTGAGAACCACTGTCACGGTTCATTAGATTTCCCGCAATGCATATTTCAATGGATTCTTTAATAATGGACTTCCTAAAAGCTGTTGCTGTGGCCAAAATCGAAATTTTGTCGTATTCCATTGAATGTCCGTTAGAAATACAATGTTCCGCAACTGCAGACTTACTGGGTTGCAGTAGGCGAGTGCAACGTTGATGTTCTGTACAACAATCTTCCACTGTACGCGTTGCCTGTCCTATATAGGCCATATCACATTGACATGGTATTTTTTAAATTCCCTCCTTCCGCGCCGGCCGAAGTGGCCGTGCGGTTAAAGGCGCTACAGTCTGGAACCGCAAGACCGCTACGGTCGCAGGTTCGAATCCTGCCTCGGGCATGGATGTTTGTGATGTCCTTAGGTTAGTTAGGTTTAACTAGTTCTAAGTTCTAGGGGACTAATGACCTCAGCAGTTGAGTCCCATAGTGCTCAGAGCCATTTGAGCCCTCCTTCCGCAGTAACAAATCATACTTCACCGATACCAGCATATCCGAAATCTTAGAAGGCGGACGGAAAACCACTTTCACCTGAAAATTATTAAAAATCCTCGCTATCTTGAAGGAGATATTTCCAACGAAGGGAAGAAAAGCTCGGGACTTGGCTGGCGCGTTCTCCTCTTTATCCACTTCCCGGTTCCTGGCTCTAGTTGAGGAGGCCCTGTTAATTTGCCGGGTCGAGTACCCATTGTCTCTGAACACCGTCCTCAAATGTGCAAGTTCCTTAGGCAAATTCTCTGCATCCGACACCGTATGTACCCTATGCACAAGGGTTTTAAGTACACTTACGGTCTGAGATGGGTGATGGCAACATGAAGAATGCAACTACAAAACAGTGTGAGTGCGCCTACGATAGACAGAATATCCCACCGTGCAGTCACTCTTCCGTTTAACCAAAACATGCAGGAATGGAAGGCAGCCATCTTTCTCTAGTTCCATAGTAAATCGAATATTCTCATGGATAGTGTTAAGATGATGAAAAAACTCCATTAACTTTTCTTCTCCGTGGGGCCACACTATGAAAGTATAATCGATGTATCTCAAAAAAATAGTTGGTTTACAAACCGCTGATTCAAGTGCTGTCTCCCCAAAATCCTCCATAAAAAGATTAGCCTCCAGAAGAGACAGAGGGCTGCCCATTTGTAAAACGTTGTGGTCTCCTGACCTTCATTGCTTACATATTCCGCCCTCACAATCATATTCCACACATCAAGACACTTCATTCGAACCCAAACTCGATAACATAAAGTCAATGTTGTATGAATTCATGTAAATGATACGCATATAACAAGTGCGCACCGGGGTTGAGATACTCGAGGCTGGTGTACATACACACATTCAAGACACCACGGTCACAAGAGCTTTTAGTTCGGGAGAGGCGTATCGCACGCCGAGAGGCCGGTCCCTCCAGTGGACGATTCAGCCTATCTACATCGGATGGCGACCGCCCGTGGAGAGAACAGCGTTTGCCCGAGTGAAAGAGGAGAATGACCCCGTATTTGGCTTAAAAGCAAATTCCGCTACATTGTGTGGGAGCGCCCAGCCTACGCTTTCTTTACAAACATAGCACGCAATTTCAGAGGTTTTCACAGGGAGACAGCAAACGCCAAACGCCGATGCTACAGATTTCTGGATTGGTCACCTTAAACGAAATGTCATTCTCCCGTTTTAGAAGAGCAATGCTGATTGGCAGACGATATTCCTGACGCCTTGAGCTGAAGGAGTAATGGAAGAGACCGAAAGATGTACCCCTTCACGTCTGGCATGGAGAGGGGCCGTTCCATTGTCGCTCTTGAAGCAAGAACACGTAACGAGAGCGTGTGCGCTCATACGTGTACTCAAGGAGCGAGGAACAAGTCTCTCCTCAGTACTTCACTGGGAGAGCACCTCCATCGAGAGCGAATCAGAGTGCGACTCTATATTGAGTCCTTGCGATTAAGCGTTGTTCACTGTGTTGGCCGCCACACTTTTGGGCGGTGTGAATGGACACAGTTATAGTTAATCGCCTGCGAGCGAATTTTTTGAGTGGCATCGTGGTGGACTGGTTATTTGACCAGTGTACCACACCAATAAGACTGGGGGCAAACAGGAGTCCTTGACTTCATCAAGGCGTAGGGAGAGTTTGATTGGCAAAGGTCAATCCAGATAGAACGAGAGTTATCTTATTTCTCAGCAGCGAGCGGCGCAGACAGCAGTCATCGCAGCTTACAGTATTGTGCGCTACAGCTCTTGCGAGCCCCATATTTCCTCCACAACAATACACTTCACTGCATTTCACACCCAACAGCCTCGACCATGCCTAGCAACATTCTAACGGATAATTATTCAAGTTGAGTATGTGCAGCTCTCAGCCATTCTGCCAAGTCAATAACAATTTTAAACTTTGTATAGAAATTTCATTAGTGAATCCTATCCTTAAGAGGTAACTTCACATTCCAAAAAGAACCCAGAAATAACTTGTTCAGTTCATAACTAGAAGTGCCATTGTGATTTCTCAGAATTTTTGCAAAATAAATAATAATTTTCGTTAGTTCATGTTTTTCTTACACTAACTAGCACTACTCCAGTACCCAAGTATCCCACTAGTTATGTAAGAAATTTTGTGAATTTTTGTGTCATTTCCTTACAGCGGACGACTCCAGAAGATATTTTTTGCTGAAAGTTTTTCAGGTATTTCTCTTTAGAACGTTAGGAGCGTCTGTCTGACTTCTGTAGTAGTGTGGGGGTGGAAATTGTATCTTGCAGGAGCCACAGGGTAAAGGGCACATCTCAGATTAATCCGTTGCGCAGAATGACAGAATAGCACCCACACGCTCACACATGGCGACACCGTCAGACTGTTGAATATATTCCTGGTTAAACATAAAATAAGTTGAGGAAAGAGCATGTCGACACAAAGCAGTAATGTCCGATTCAAACAGTTGACCAATTAGAATCAAAGAATCCACAAGAGGTACTTTTGTGAAAAGAGAAACTACATCAAAACTCACTAGAAGATCCGAACTACTTAAGTGGAGAGCCGCCTGTCTGTTGATAAAATCAGCAGAGTTGTGTGTATAATGTGAACATTTGCCAACAAATGCTCTCAGCAAAGGAGCTAGATGTTTGGCTAAATCATATGTGGGTGCGCCAGTATTACTCACCATAAGCCGTAAAGGCAGACCTTCTGTATGCACTTTAGGAAGACCATACAGTCTCGGTAGTCTTAACCGCTTGATGGTCTCTGGAGCTACCGAGGAAGAGTTCAAAAGTGCACTCGTCTTCCGTTGCATACGTGCTGTTAAGCCTTGATCAAGTCTCCCATACATAGTATCACTAAGTAGACAATATATCTTCTCCAAATACAACCCACGAGGTAACAAAACGATAGAATTACCTTTATCAGCTTTAAGCACCACTATTTCCGGATCTTCTCGAAGGTTCCGTAGTGGAGCCCTTTCTTCAGCAGTTATATCTCTGCGTTGGAGAGGAACTTTCAGAAGAACCCGACCAGTTTCCCTTCTTATTTCTTCAACAGCGACCATAGGAAGGCGACGTACAGCTTGTTCAACACCACTTACGAAACTTATAAGAGGTACTGCACTTGGTGTAGGTGCAAAATTAAGACCTTTGCGCAAAACTGACAGCGTCGCATCGTCTAAAATCTTCTCCGTGAAATTAACCACGGAACGTTGTGCAGTTATTTCCTGTGGCGTCGGCTGTTGTGGCACCAAGCGATTAAATTTTGACATCTGCCGGGAACTAGAAGCCTTATATACCCAATCGAATTTGGCTGAAGTCACTCCATCCACCCAGTCCCATGATATAGGAGAAAGAAGTGCTGCAATCTTCAAGAGTAAATGGAACAATTCTTCTGAGATGGCATCCAACCTTCGTCTCGTATATACGAAGAGAATATAAGCGCCGCTCCTGCCAGCCTCGGGGACAGTAGAAGACGGACACTAGCAGAGAGGCCTAGATGAACAGTGATATTAACGATGGCAATGACTTATGAGCGAGTGTGAATGCTTACATGGACATTGTATACAGTGAAGGACACTAACTGTTTGCATGTCGCCCATAGCTGGAGATAACTCGTTGTAATCAAAGTCAAGTATTGTCAATCCACTTTATTGTAATAAAGAAACTATCAATGTGATTTGCTTGATTTGCTGTATAGCTATCTGAGAAAGCAGCTGACGAGTGGACAGGTCCCCACGCATATGAGAGTATCAAGGTGTATTTATTACAACAAACTGCTATGTTAAATAATGGAATACTTGTGGCCAAATATTCCACAGTGAACAATGTTATTTTGTAATTTCATTTCATCTTGGAGACGATTGGAAAAGCTTAGTAACGCTATCAAGATAACCTCTGCGCACATGACCTTGTCACCAGACATTATTGCTGATCAGCTCTTGCTTAACTACAACAATTGGGGTTCCATAAACAGAGCAAAACCAGAATGACAAACAGACAAAAAGACTAGCCGTCTCACACACGAAATCACTGTGGAACAACTTGAAAAAGTCGTAAATTGGCAAAGTAACGGTTTTAAACGATGTGAAGCTGATGAAAAACTTAAAAATATTGGGAACAAACCTAAGTAATTGCTTCCGTAAGTATTCCGGTGTTGAAATCATTCCTACACAGCAAACAATCATAAATACGTGCTATGGAACATCTCATCGAGCCGTTTTACACACTTTAGTTTTACAAACTGACGTCGCGGTGGAGATTGTTCTCCACCCGCTACTGTCGTCGTCAAAGTCCAGGTTTGATGCGGTTTGTGATGACACTATGGGATGCATGTGGTGTCACCGCCAGACACCACACTTGTTAGGTGGTAGCCTTTAAATCAGCCGCGGTCCGTTAGTATACGTCGGACCCGCGTGTCGCCACTATCAGTGATTGCAGACCGAGAGCCGCCACACGGCATGTCTAGTCTAGAGAGACTCCCTAGCACTCGCCCCAGTTGTACAGCCGTCTTTGCTAGCGATGGTTCACTGTTTACAGACGCCGAGACGACAGTTTAGCATAGCCTTCAGCTACATCAATTGCTACGACGTAGCAAGGAGCCATATTCAGTTTCTATTATCTGAACAGATAATATTGTAAATCATGTACCGTCAAGAGCGACGTTCATCATTAATGGATTAAAGTTAAGTATGAAACTAATTACGTCCGCTTTCTGAATTCTCATTCCTTGCCACGTTCCAGACCTCACGTCAGTATAGTTCTTCCCTCCTCACGCCAGCCTGCGTGAGCTAAAACGCGTGCATTTCGGCCTCCTCTAGTAACACGGTGTTGGCTCTTCAGCCAACACAACAGTGCAAGCTTGACATTCTGGGAAAAACTTATCAGCAGGCCCGATCCATACTCTTCACTTTGGTACTAAGGAAATGGTTTAGATAAGCCTCATCAGCCTCGCCTGACCCCCGAGGCGACGATAAACTAGTCATCACGTCTATTCCACCGCCATCTCTGTAGCTGTCAGATTGCCTTTAGATAGGTTCCAGATTCGTGCCACTGAACCGGAAATGTGGACCGCTGCTAACACAAAACTCCCCACTATCACTCTCAATTTCCATCGGGAAGCTGAACAAAGATATAGTTTCAGGAAACAAAAAAAACAAAAAACGAAAGAAAGAAAGAAGTTGTCGCAGCAAATGAAACACGTCAGTTCCCACGGAAACAATATCGTTTAATGTCTCTTTAAGAAGCCTCGCCAAGTCCGTTTATATCACCATTATCTCCCAACACTATCTACACTCCTGGAAATGGAAAAAAGAACACATTGACACCGGTGTGTCAGACCCACCATACTTGCTCCGGACACTGCGAGAGGGCTGTACAAGCAATGATCACACGCACGGCACAGCGGACACACCAGGAACAGCGGTGTTGGCCGTCGAATGGCGCTAGCTGCGCAGCATTTGTGCACCGCCGCCGTCAGTGTCAGCCAGTTTGCCGTGGCATACGGAGCTCCATCGCAGTCTTTAACACTGGTAGCATGCCGCGACAGCGTGGACGTGAGCCGTATGTGCAGTTGACGGACTTTGAGCGAGTGCGTATAGTGGGCATGCGGGAGGCCGGGTGGACGTACCGCCGAATTGCTCAACACGTGGGGCGTGAGGTCTCCACAGCACATCGATGTTGTCGCCAGTGGTCGGCGGAAGGTGCACGTGCCCGTCGACCTGGGACCGGACCGCAGCGACGCACGGATGCACGCCAAGACCGTAGGATCCTACGCAGTGCCGTAGGGGACCGCACCGCCACTTCCCAGCAAATTAGGGACACTGTTGCTCCTGGGGTATCGGCGAGGACCATTCGCAACCGTCTCCATGAAGCTGGGCTACGGTCCCGCACACCGTTAGGCCGTCTTCCGCTCACGCCCCAACATCGTGCAGCCCGCCTCCAGTGGTGTCGCGACAGGCGTGAATGGAGGGACGAATGGAGACGTGTCGTCTTCAGCGATGAGAGTCGCTTCTGCCTTGGTGCCAATGATGGTCGTATGCGTGTTTGGCGCCGTGCAGGTGAGCGCCACAATCAGGACTGCATACGACCGAGGCACACAGGGCCAACACCCGGCATCATGGTGTGGGGAGCGATCTCCTACACTGGCCGTACACCACTGGTGATCGTCGAGGGGACACTGAATAGTGCACGGTACATCCAAACCGTCATCGAACCCATCGTTCTACCATTCCTAGACCGGCAAGGGAACTTGCTGTTCCAACAGGACAATGCACGTCCGCATGTATCCCGTGCCACCCAACGTGCTCTAGTAGGTGTAAGTCAACTACCCTGGCCAGCAAGATCTCCGGATCTGTCCCCCATTGAGCATGTTTGGGACTGGGTGAAGCGTCGTCTCACGCGGTCTGCACGTCCAGCACGAACGCTGGTCCAACTGAGGCGCCAGGTGGAAATGGCATGGCAAGCCGTTCCACAGGACTACATCCAGCATCTCTACGATCGTCTCCATGGGAGAATAGCAGCCTGCATTGCTGCGAAAGGTGGATATACACTGTAGTAGTGCCGACATTGTGCATGCTCTGTTGCCTGTGTCTATGTGCCTGTGGTTCTGTCAGTGTGATCATGTGATGTATCTGACCCCAGGAATGTGTCAATAAAGTTTCCCCTTCCTGGGACAATGAATTCACGGTGTTCTTATTTCAATTTCCAGGAGTGTATTTTCTTGACAAGGTTATCTTCGATTAATAACACCAACTTCTAAGTCTCCACACAGTCCGCTTACAAATCCATAATTACCGATCAGCTATCAATACCGGCAGATAATGCCGTAAAGTGACAAGCATCTGCGTCTGATCAAAAAACTCGCCTTCTGAAACCGAAAGTTGCTTATATAACTCTGCGTCCGTGCACGAAACATAGATTTCTTGAAGCATTTCCACACCAGAAACACAGTTCGGCCAATCCCTATGGATGCCAAATGGCTATCAAAATGAATCACTATGTCCTGCGTTCCTCTGCACGCTAAGACTTCTCGTCATAATCGAGTAACCTGTGGGACGAACACACAGTGCTTCCATTCTTTCAGCTTGAGCAACAGAGAACCGATTATATAAGACGAAATGCGGCTTAAAGTAATTATAAGAGAAGTGCGCTCGATATTCTAGCTTTGCATTTACACTGGGCGAGGTTTACCACCAGATGACGAATACGTATAGCGGCACAGCAGCTCAATTAAAATGCAATACTTCCTGTAAAAGTTTTCTCATCGTTCAGTGTTGTCCGTTTGCCCAAATGGCCTTTATGTAATTTTGTGTCGGTGATTACAAAATGAAGTCGAAAGTACGCATTGGGAAGCTGAGGCAGCTACTGAATGGTGATGAAGTCGAAGAAGGAAATTAATTAAACTCCAGTGAGTCAGAATTCTCATCCAGTGTGGCACGTCCACTATTACATCAAAATCGTGAGCAAACTGTATATAATGTTCAGTGGTCTGTTGGAATGATTCTAGCTTAATATGCTTCAGGCAATCATTTTAATCTCCAATTGCAGACCCTCTTCACTTCTGGTAACCCCAACTGAACAACGTTGGGTTGCACTATGGTTCTAAATCTACATTAAGTACGGTGTGTCTTTGGTACCGACTGGAGGAGCGGAGGATTAGGTCGAGCCATGACAGATGCAGAAGTTGCAGCAAGTAGAAACTCTATTAGTAGTAAGCTTTCATAAACTATAAATTGTATTTTGTTTAGTGCAGCAATCGTCATGTAAGGTCGCAGGGCACATATATCTTAAAAATATTGATGCTGGGTTGGGATTCGAACTCACTGTGGTGTCCTGCGCACTCGTCTAAAGGATGTCGCGTTCTCGGAATGTTGTACAACAATTCGAGCAAATCACATTAATAGTTTTTATTACAATAAAGAATATTGACAATACTTAACCTTTTGTTTACAACAGGTTGTCGGAAACGATGGGCGACATACAAATAAGTGATGTTCTTAGCTGTAGACAATGTCCATGTAAGCAATTGATATGGATCATACGTTACTGCTATGGTAGTGCCGGTCAAGTAATGTCCTGGTCTGCAAGTACTGTGCGCCGAGGCTGGCAGAAGCGACGCTTACATTCACTTCGTCTGGATGCCGCTCCTGTCGTGGTGGCGTCCTGGTCAGCGCTATATTCGCTGACGTCGTCTCACAGCCTTCTCTGCAGTTGCGCTTTTTATCTTCGTGCCGTCGCTTGTCGATACGCCGGAACACTCACGTCTCCCCTTCCACAGGATTTGACCCCTTCGGCAGGATAACGTTCCATAATTTCCGTGTTTGTCCAGGATTCCAAATTCCTCAAGATCTCCACGAAAGACATCTGTATGGATTCGAATCATGATTCGGCAAAATAAAAAAAAAAAAAAAAAAAAAAAAAACACCATCATCTCATTTCAAACCGTAGCATGCACACACCGCACTTCGTGTGTTGTCAACAACAACGATAGGTGCTGGTTTCGACTCCCAGTCAGACAAAAAACTATTCATCACATTAATTCAGGTTCAATCATGTCACTCCCAGCTGCTGGTGGAAAAGAATTCCACAGTTGAGGTCACTTCATGTACAGTCAACAACGACGATATGTTTGGGGTTCGACTGCCAGATAGCAAAAGACTTTTCGTCGTGTTATTTCTAGTTAAAACATGCGCATGTCTCGTTAGTGGTGAAATGTCTAACGTCTATTCTTGGCTAAAAAACTATTACGATAGATTCCGTGTTCGAACCCCAGAAATGCATAATTTTTTCGTCTCGTCATTTCAGTTTTTCATATCGACACTGGTGAAAAAATTTGATGTATAACGTGTGGTTGTGCTTAGTTAATAATATAATTAAGTGCCGGCCGATGTGGCCGAGCGGTTCTAGGCGCTTCAGTCTGGAACCGCGCGACAGCTCCGGTCGCAGGTTCCAATCCTGCCTCGGGCATAGATGTATGTGATGTCCTTAGGTTAGTTAGGTTTATGTAGTTCTAAGTTCTAGGAGACTGATGACCTCAGAAGTTAAGTCCCATAGTCCTCAGAGCCATATGAACCATTTATAATTAAGTGCCTGCTACCTTTTCGAAAGTTGACAGTTTGAAAACCATTCGCTGTAGTGCTATAAGTTTTATAATTTAAGCCCATACAGCCAAAAGTATCGTTTAAAGAAGTTATTTGAATCAAACCATGACCGGTTGCGGATTTCTTACAAATCCATCTTCGGATGACTGTTATCCGTTAACTTTTTTTCTTCCTGTAGCCTCGTTTCCTATTCTCTGTTGGTTTGCTGCACTAGGACAGACAGAATGTTTTTTGTTCACAATCCAGTAAAATTTACGAGTGTATGAGTGCTACTGACGTCTATCAAAACGATCATGAACTGGTTTCAAAATTAGTAAAACATGAAAAGTGCAGTATAATTATGTGTAGGGAAATCGCCCTAAATTCTTATTACGAATTTTAAAAGTAGCACTTTATGGACGTTCATTATGTGAGTGCTGTTCAGTTCACTGGAAGATGCTTGAAAGTACACTATTCTACATATAATAATAAAATTTCTTAACAGCTACGAATTCCTCTTACATCAACATTAAACTATTGACTGCATAACCATGAATTCAATTGCAGTGAAACGTCGTTCACAACCTGAGATCCAAAAAGAAAACTGTCCCATATGTCCAATCATAAAATCAGTAAGCATCCCGACACACAGTATGAGCAAAAAAGTAAATGATGCTATTACCACTTACTACAGTTCAGAAAACAGTTATACAATTAAAACATAATTGACCTCATAGCATATATCAAAGACATCCACATACCACAGGCAGCTAGATTTGCCTCTTTAGATACTATTTTGGAGTACCTAGGACGGGGCTACTGAATGAACCTGTTTGCTCATTCAGAATAGGGTCATTCAGAATGAGATAATGATAGATGTTCTTATGTATATGAATCTCAATCTCCTCTAGAAGGTTCAATGTGCCATCCTTATGTGTAGGGTGTAATATCTGCAGGTTGTTTTTTAGATTATCTACTGTATGGTTATTTTCTGAAAGATGGGCGGAAAAGGCCGGTTTTCTTATATTATTCAGCCATAGGACATCATAGATACCAATACAAAAACTTTTAGAAAGCAATAATACGTCGAATTATCATAGAGCTTTGGGAGCTCATACACCCTTGCAAAATGTCAAATTTATAAAAATGTAGTTTTAAAATAAGAATTATCCTACTGAATAAATATGTGACACAGTGAGGGTAATTAGTTCTCTCAGATATCAATGAGAATTGTAACCTTTTCGAAATGTGACTTATTACAATAAACTTAATTTTACGAACGTTAAGGACTGTCTCATCTCCAAGATATTTCCTTTATAAGGCCCTAACTTAGAACAGCGTTCTTGTTCTATCTAGAACTAAAAAACCTTTACTCTTTCGACATTCAGTTGGCGACTTTTCTTCTTAACTGATGTAAGGAATTAACCGCCTAGAGGATCAATTTTCAATAATAATTCACTTTTTCGAAGAAGAGGTATATTTCCTTGATTTCAGTGGGAGAATGTTAAATAGTCTGTGCCTTCAATACTCTGTTTTGTGGTTTTAATTCGATCTTTTCTCAGAACCCAGTATAAGCAATCAGTTTTGGTATGAAAATCTGTGTTTGTTCGGTTTACATTTCGATGCGTTTTAGTAGAGCGTTTGAAACAACGTTCACAGGTTTTGATGGGACGCAGCCTGGTAGTCACGGGGATAAAGATGTCGTCCCGTTAGTTGGTACATTGAGAAGTGTCTTGTATCAATCGCTTGAAGCACCGCTGGAAAATTGCAGCCAACTGGAAATGCCACATGCAAGGCAACTGCCACCGAAAGCGCTTCTATACTTTTTGTATGCGTCAGTTGTATTTATTTTTTGAAGAACTTGCACCCAGGCAGTTTCACTATAAGTACTGTGAGACAAGGAAGAGTATAGATTTGGGCATTAATGGAGGATCCCAAACTTCCACATATGTGTATAGAGCCATCTGGTTTCTTGACGACTACCAGTGTGGCCCACCAGTTGGAGGATTTCGGTTTGATGACACTTTTTCCTTATTATATCTTCTGACTCTCTCTCAAAATTGGAACGTCGTAGCGTATTCCCCGCACTGACGAGAGACAGGTAATGCTTTCATTGTGATATGGGTGGATAATTTTCTTACAAAACTTAAGTCTGGTCGACGGCTCTGAGCACTATGGGGCTTAACATCTATGGTCATCAGTCCCCTAGAACTTAGAACTACTTAAACCTAACTAACCTAAGGACATCACACAACACCCAGTAATCACGAGGCAGAGAAAATCCCTGACCCTGCCCGAGAACCTGTGTGTGGGAAGCGAGAACGCTACCGCACGACCACGAGCTGCGGACTAGTCTGGTCGAAATATAGACGCATTTCCTTGGAATATGGCTCATAAATCGTTGAAAGATATAATATCTTCCACACATTAACAGCCATTGACTTAAAAATTATAACACGGAGACGATATTTCTGTCAAAAATAATTGAGGCGTTTGGTGACGCTATAACCAGGAGGGATAGTTTACAACTGACAGTTTTATATGTGACTGAGATCGCCATGTGACCTTTCAAAGGAATGTCTTGACCATTGCAGTGTAGAAATCGCCTCTGAATTGGTTGTAACTTTGGGGAGCCAATAGTATCTTACGCGTCTTCTATGGGGAGAGATACGCGGGTGACTGCGTCTAATTTAATTTTATTGCAGCTTGTTGCACTGTTAGTGTCAGTACTACTTTGCACGAGATGGAAGTTTCTGGGTTGAGATGGATGCGATGCTGCTGACATGTGAGCAATGAGGCTGCGGGTACAGTTGCTTGCGCGGGGGCTGACTATGACAAACAACGGCCATGCATCCTACTTTGTAACGGTGCAGGCACATCGCGCTGAGCTGTGTGCAGTTGACGTTGGAGAGAACATTCACGGCACGACTGGTATGGAATTTGAAATCGGGGTGCACTCATTTTGCTACTGTTCTGCAAGTTTACAGATGATGCAGACAAATGACGGGGGCTGGACTTGTAAGACGATGGCGATTTCGCCAGTAGCAGAAGGCAATAACAAGACGATGAGCTGGATTATGGCAATAACGATGATGAACCCTATCTATCATATGAATTAGGTTTATGCAATCCGCGAATTGGTTCATGTGCTGTAGTTACTTCTACCTCCTTGTTACCCACATTCTGAGCCGCTGCTGATAGTGTGCAATTGCTGGAGCCCTTTCCAGCACTGGGTTAAATAACTTGAGGGCCATGGCTGGAACTTAAACTTAGGTAGCTTATAAGATAACAACACTTTGGACTAGTGATTCTGCATTAGAGTGGTTGCATTCTTCGTTTCCACATTTAAATTGGTAAAGTCGAAAAAGTCCTTTGAAACTAGACAACAAAACGCTACAGAACTCGAGGCTCCTTCTTCTGACATTGTAGAAATTTTAGACTGGCAGCCACTACATGCATTGTCTAGCGAAGTTACTAGACAGAAAATTTCCCTTTGGATGAAGCATTAGGCTCAGCAAGTAGTTTAAGCTTACAAAAAAATTTATAAATCGAAGTAACTTCATTCTTGGAGACTAAAAGTCGATTTTCGCCTGCTTGTGATTTACTTTTAACATTTTTTCTATCCCAGACTGATATAAAGATGTAGAGAAAGCCTTTGATAATGTTAAATGGGATAAGATGTTTGAGGTACTCAAAAAAGTAGAAATAGACTATAAAGATAGAAAAATGATATGGAACCTGTACAAAAACGAGACAGCAGTTATCCGTGGACGGACAAAACAAGAAGAGGTGCAGATACGGAAAGGTGTCCGGCAAGGTTGCACACTATCCCCTGTTATCTCTAACCTATACATTGAAGAGGCGCTGAAAAAAGTAAGGGAAAATTCACAGACAGGTGTAGTAATTCATGGCCAACGAATAGATATGATAAGATATGCCGATGATATAGCTGTCCTGGCTGAAAGTGAAGAATATCTTGTAGTCCTACTGAATAGAATGGATGAAGTTATTGGGGAAGAATATAATATGAGAATTAATAAAGCAAAAACAAAAGTAATGGCATGCGACAAAAAAGATCAAGCGAAAGTCCAAGTTCATGTAGGCAATGAACTGCTTCAACAAGTTGATAAATTTGCTTATCTGGGCAGTAATATTACCAGGGATGGAAGGAGCAAGGCAGAAGTGAGAAGTAGAACTGCTCAAGCAAAGGCTGCTTTTAACAAGAAGAAAAACATCTTAACATCTAAGAGCATCAGCCATGAAATCAGGAAAAGATTTTTGTAATCATATGTGTGGAGTGTGGCATGCTATGGGTGTGAAACATGGACTCTCGGGACAGAGGAAGACGAGAAGCTAAATTCTTTTGAAATGTGGTGCTATAGACGCATGCTCAAAATAAAATGTATCGACAAGGTCACAAACGAAGTGGTTCAGGAAAGAGCAGGTCAGAAGAGAAGTTTCTGGAGTTTCATTGTTAAAAGAAGAGTGCAATTTACAGGCCATCTATTAAGACATAAAGGACTCCTGAACACAATCATAGAGGGATATGTCGAGGGAAAAAGACCAAGAGGAAGACCACGACTGAGATACATGGATCAAATAGTGAAAGATGTGGGATGTAACACTTATAAAGAAATGAAGAGCAAAGCTGAAAGACGCACAGAATGGAGACAAGCTGCCATTGTAGCTGTTGCAAACCAATCCTTGGATTGACCACTACAGAAGAAGAAGAAGATATAACAATCTTCAGTGGCACATTCTAAGCATCGGTTTGTTACACGAGCAATTTTTAAGAAATGTACTGCTAACAATCGCATGTACATGTAAAGTAGTACATGCCTTTTGGTGTTAAAAGCAAACGGTGGCCAATCATATGAACGTCAATGAAATAACGCTTCGTTGTTTCAGTGATATATGAAATATATGTGATGGAAGAGATACTAGTACTTCTGCATGACCGATATAGCAGTTTATGAGCATCCCATAGGTCAAGTGACATGTTTTTGGGAAACATTTATTCACCATATACAGGAAACCTACAACCACTGATGTTATTATTAATGCCACATCATGTCATCCTGACAAGTATAAAAAAGCATTTTTTAAGTCTGTGATACACCGAATACTAAAATTACCGCTAGAAGCTAATGAGATCAAAAGGAAATGACCATCTTAAAACAAATTGCAAAAACCAACTCTTTCAACACACGACAGGTAGATATCATTTTAATAAAGTACAACAATCACAAAGTACTCCACTAATAGGTAATCCAAAATATATGAAGATGACATATATGGGAAACATATCAGATAGAATTACTAATTTATTCAAAAATTCTGGAATAACCTTAGCATTTACAACTGACAATACTATACAACAAAAATTAAGACATACCGTAAGTAAAGATAATGGAAAATCTACCAGATCAGGAGTGTACAAGATCCAATGTAGATACTGTGAGAAAATATATATCGGCCAAACAGGTCGAAATTTTGCAGTAAGGTACAAAGAACATACGTCGGGTACCTCACGAACAAAGTCTGTATTTGGCCATCATATAGCATTCAATAATCATGCTGAGGGGACAGTACAACAGAATTTACAAGTTCTTCATTATGCAAATAAAGGCTTACTTATGAATATCCTAGAAGAAATCGAGATATATGCTCATTTGAAAACCAAATCATCAATGCTGCTCAATGAACAATTAGATTTTCGCGAAAAATATTATTACGACCTTTTTGACGAAATTTTATAATAAAAGCATCTACTCTTTTGTTTTTTAAAAATATAAGACTAGTTATACCCATGGCAAAAGCAATGTATGTAAAATATGCTGCACAACATAAAAAAATTTAAATTGACATTGATTATTATAAAAACTATTAGATCGATGATTTTAAAAAAATTTAATCAGCAGTCTCATCAGTTACTCAGATATACATAATTTGGAACGTACTCTTGGCTGCTACCCTACTGCTATAAAGAATATTGCTATAAAAACTACAGTTAAAATAAGACGATTCTGCAACATCCAACAAAGGTGCAATTGTGATGTAGGCGACTCGGTATAATCGATATATACCACAACGCCAAGGACTTTCACATCTTTGATGTAACTGGCACTGTAATAGTATCAAGGTTGCCCATAGAGGGCATAACTATTACACATCGTAGTTCACTGTTTTTATCCAAAATATAAATAAGCTGTAGACATACTAACTATCTGTTAATGAGATATTGAAATGAATCAATTTTATGTTATTAGTATATTTCCTACTTTTATACTTTGACGATGGCGTCATATTATGAACGCTGATTGGCAGTTGTGAAGTAGTGTGACAGGAAGTAGGCGGAGCCTCTGCATATTTAAGCTCGTGCTCAGCACTCATAACCAGACTCGCACACGCATAGTGAACATTCGCGCGCCGGAGATCATCGCCTTCTGTGTCTCGTGTGTGTGACGTCGTTTAGTGTTTTTTGGTGTCCGCCGTCCCACTACTACGTTCACTTGTGCCGTCGGATTCATCAGTGTTCTGTGCGCCGTGCCAACGTGTTTTCAGTGTTGTTATCGCCACGTGTGAACGACTCCGTGTTTTTTGTGTCTCTGTGACCTCTCTCTTTTGCCCATCACTTTGTTCACTATCATTCTCCGTTCTTATACTATTGTAAACGCTGTGGCTGAAGAGCGGCGTAGTGTGCCGCTGCCAGCCTACCTGATTTGTACAGGTTTTAAAATAACAATAAAGTAAAAAAAAAAACACTCATAACCATCAGTTGACTGCGTAGCAGCGAGGAGAGCTCCGTCTACCATCCTAAGGGAGCCATGGGTATAATTAATTTTATTTTATCTTGTTAAATTTTGACATCATTAGACACTTTCATTTTATTTAAAGCTTGGTATCTAGTATTTCTTAAAATTTATCCATAGGTCTGATGATGGTTTTGTAGAAAGAACCGAAACCGGTTACCTATATCATTAAAACATACATGATGTGATCAAGACTGAACTTTAGTCAAAATATAACAAGTGACAAGTTTTCAGCGACTTCGGCTAATATTCAGTTACGCGCTCACTTATTTCTATGCGTATAACTTTTTTACAAGTGCGATGGTTGAATGCCGGAACTGCGTTGTCATCTTCTTAAGTGAAGCATTTCCGACCGTCATTTTATCATTTTCCGTTTTTATTTCATCGTGGTTAACGACAATTTCAACAGATGCCTTTGTTCTATAAACTTGTTTTACGCGGGACCAAAACATTTTAACGTTTTTTGACAGTTCAGTATGCAAGATATGGCTTTTCAATTCTCTGAGCGCTTCTAGCATTGCTGTATTTACACCTTCTTTTTACTTTGTTCTGCATTTGTTTGTCAGAAAGAGGACGGGATCTGCCTTGGAGATAGTTTTGCTACACTTTATTTCGTGGAGAGGATTACGAAACTTTGCCACGGGCTGTATACAGGCAATGGAGTGCACACGCAGAAAATTTCAGTGGGGAAAACGCCATATGTACACTACTGTTCATGAAAATTGCATCACAAAAAAGGAGACACGTGATTACAATGAAATTTATTTCACGGATTAGGGGCATGACAATACACGACTGATTATAATGACAGAACAGTACATGTACTTTGATATGGAACGAAAGAGGGGCTGCATATGGCCTGGGGAACATACTGCCTCTTGGTTTGTAGGCGCATCCATAAAGCGTCGACAGTGGTTGCAAGAGGACGAGAATGAACAAGTTGCCAAACTGCCATATCTCAGACATTTCTGATGGACGACTAGTCAGCCGAACGTGCAAGCCTGCGAAGCAGTCGTGCACGTCCTTCTCCGAAGAAGGGTTGCACATTCCTCGCCACATGTGCCAGGCTTTGTCCTGATGAAGTAGGGCACGTGGAGCAACTTAAAATTTCCTTGATGTTGTGATTGCTGTTCAGATTGCCCTCAGTACGTAGGAGGCAAGATTGCATGTTCAGCTAACGTCGCCCCAAAATCATCACACTTGGTTTTTGTCCGCTATGCTACTTAAAAGTGCAGCCCGCTCCACTGCGTTCATTACTGTAGTGTCAAACACGTACGAGACCATCTCTGTAGGACAATCTGAAGTGGTATTCTTCCAAAGACACTTTATTCTGTGACTCACCATGTGGCTGAAAGGCGTTCACATTGCAGTCTGAATTCATGGTGATTTCTCTTCAATGGAAGCCGACACAATCACTTGCGTCCCATCAGGCCAGCTCCCAGCAGACGGCATAAAAACCATCGACGCAGACACGTCAATACACGGTGCAGCACTCGAACATCGAGCCAAGATTGACAAAGCTGTTCTCTCGGTTAAATCCGTGCTGCCAAGGCAGCCGTTATTGTGCGCTGTGGTCACATTGTGTGCTCCAGTTCCCTCTCGTCACTGTGTACGGCCTTCTTCCATCCATTGGTTCCACACAAACATCACTGTCGTAGTAGCGTGCCTTGTACGAGCTGTAATGTCACGATACAATAAATCCGGTTTTCAGGTACCAATCATTCTGCTCCAATCGAATTCAGGTTTCCGCTTTGTTTGACAGCTTTGCACCAAATGAGCGTGACGTAACACTGATGTGTCTGGACACACAAATGAGGGCACTGCTGGGCCTATGTGTGCGCCACCTCCCTGCAATCTTAGTAATATTTTATAATTCCACTGTTCTACGCATCCTCCGATTTTTGAGTAGCTCGGACCTTTACTTCTGAGTGTTGCAATTTTCACAAACAGTAGTACAGAATGTAGGAATACCGTCCTTGCGACACCTGTACATAAGACGTGATGTAAGAACAAATGCGACTCCAGGAACCTAATATTAAACACGTGAAATTATTCAAGATGTTGACTGATAAAGGGAGAATAAAAAACTCAAGTTCGACAGAGGAGCACTGATACGACCTAATGAGGCTAGAGATCGAAGCAGATGGCTCTCACGGAAATGTTCGGACTGTATGTGAGACGGAAGTATCTAAGCGCGAGACGACTGCAGCGAGACGAGGAAGAAGGAAGGAAGATTGGGGTTAAAAATTTAGTCAATTACGGTGTCAATAGAAGTTGAGCAAAAGCTCTGATTGAGGGAAGAACAAGGAAGAAAATCGGTCATTTTCTTTTGAAGAGACTCGTCCTGGCATTCACCTTAAGCTATTTAGCGAAATCAATAAAAAAAATAACACTGGATGGCTGGACGGAGATTGGACTCGCCGTTCTTCCAAATAAGAATCCAGTGTTTTAATCGATCGATGTGAGATGAACAGGGACACCATCAGTTCAAGCCACTGACGAAACGGTCCTGTGCACGCTCTGACTGTTTGTTACAAGATGTTCCAGATCAGAAATTGCCGTAACTCAATCAAATATTCACAGACATTTGCTTACTGCAAGTGTGGTCGTACACGTGCCAATTCAATCTGAGGGTGCGGCAAGCATTTTGCATGTCGGTTTCATCAAAAACTAGAATACTTTTATTATTCTGAGTCTGACAACAGGGAAAATCGGGGAAAAAGTTACTGATATAAACCATTATGAGTTGCAGTATGGTGCCTTGTTTAATTTGCATATTATTAACTCAGTGACAGTTTTTATGGGTTATGAATGTTTCTAGAGAGCGTGCGAATTGTTTTTGAGACAGAGTAAAGGGAAACGTTTCGGCCAAGCAGGTATGTGACCGGTCCCAACCGCGCCTGGAGTGGATACTTGGAAGCTAGGTTGGCCAGAAACCCACAGGGGCCAGTAGGGCATTGTCCTTCCACAAGACAGCTTGCGGCTAATGTATAGCCGAAGGGCAGTACGGCGCTGTGTGCGGGAGTTGGGGGCACCTTTCTGTGTTTTCTGACGTCTTTTTAAGATAAGTATTTGCTACTTGTAGAAATCTAAGCTCACAGGAAACAAATTCTAGCCTCACAGAGATCCTCCCTGAATTTATCGAACACATTTGCGAGGCAGTGGACGTTGATGGGAGTACGTGCGGATGGTGTAAAGATGTGCGAAGTCAGATCGCAGCGCCGAAGTGAATGCTTTTTGGTGTTGGCATTGGAGACTGAAAAAGACACGCTATTTTTGGCGGGATTCTCTGTTAGAGCGAATCTTCGTATCGGACCGTAGTGGTTCGTGATTTTCCGATTGGCAACTAGGAGCTTTTGGCGGCGTGGAATAGACAGGACTAAGTTAGCGCCACAAGAACAAAGATCGTGGTAGGACGAGAGTGTGCCGTCATAGAATTCACGATAGGACGCTGTGGTGTCCTGATCGGCTTAGCGTAGCAGCGTGGTAGAGGCTGCCATATCTTGGAGTCTCACAAAGGTGCCGACGACTCCGGCTTCTCGAAGGGACCAGCACATCTGCGGCCCACAGCTCGGCGCAGCGCAGTCATACATAAGGTGAGCATAAATCGTGGCACTGGTGAAGTAGATCGGTTTGATTCCACACTTATGGAGTTCAGGACGATCACCTGTCTCTTAGCCTTTTACAATGGTAATGAATGTGTAGACTTCTGGGCTTTAGTCACCTACTCCCAGTCATCAATTCGACCGAAAATTACAGGATTAAATGGTTGTCAGTTGTCATTGATCTTCGGGAGAAAGTAAATTCCTAAGAGGACAATAAGTAATTTAACTAATAGTGGAGTGATCCTGCTTTACTGCTTTCCACTTAATCTTCAAGCAAATTTGAATAGATGTAATTGACAAAGGTTTTTGGTTATTTATTTTATATGTTGATACAGTAAATGTAATGTTTTTATGAATAAATATGACTATTGAATTTCATAGTTGTTTCTGTTAGGCATTTAATCTGTGTCCACAATGATATCAGCAATCAGGTCAAAATAATAACCAACACAAGAATTCCAGCCAGACAGCGGTAGATAGAGTGAAATTTTGTACGGATTCCCCACCACTTTAAGTGCTATACCTATTGCCGTAATTTTTGCGTTATCCACTTAAATTTGCACAACAAATTTTAGAGGTTAGTTCTTACAGAGGAGGGTCTGTCCACAATTAGTTTTGGACGTTTAAGGAAAGTTCTGTACCGCAGGGTTTTGCAAACTGAACTTTAGACATCGCAACGCTTTCAGGTAAACGTTTATTTCCAACAAATTGTTACATGTACTTTGAAAATACTGCAGGCACTACCTTACCAAGTACTTCCTAATTGAAGTGATCATTTGTGAAATTCATACAACTGCTTACGGACTTACTAAAGCATTTTTAAATTTACTTGGCTGTACTCTGTGTCATAATGTCCAAGAGGGTCCACTGTATACAGTATTTGTGAATCTGTCCTGAGACCGCAAGTGTGTCTTCTGAAATCTTACTTGGAGGGTAGAACTTTCGATGTAAGGGAACAGGATGGCCTGTCCTCAGAACGCCGGATCCTAGCAGGGCTTCCGCAAGGCTCACAAGGAACCCCTTGTGAGCGAGGTCGGCAGTTCGGTCTTCAGTGAGGTTCATTTGAAACTACTGTGCTAACAGTTACGACAGGAAAAATATTAGCTGCTAATGAATCTTCATGTTCATCGAGATAGCGACGGAAGATTAGTGTCCGGGAGGTGCAGAGTCATCCTTCTTTGGGATGTATGTCTTGCACTTCACAAAATGAGCATCGTCAAATTCAAGAAATGTTCAAAACAGACCATTAACTTGCACCACGAATACCGAATGAAAAATGGCGCGCCACAGAGATCGAAAGGTTCGCATCAACAAGGTCGAAGGCGAGCTCCTTGGGAGTTACAAACGGTGCAGGGAGTTCATCTAAGTATCCACTCTTAAAGAACACATTTATAACAATATTGGTGTAACGCAGTGATGAGAACTGATAGGGTGTGATGACATGCAACCGAATGCAAAACAGTCTGTCGTGGAGCTTAACGTGAAACTGGCTACCCTTAAAGTTGCAGCTGCAGATTATGCGATAATATGTTACATAGGCATGGAAAAAACGAACATCCAGAGGCTGAATATGTCCAGTGGTTCCAAGATGCATGAAGTGCAGTATAACACACTTTTCAGGAGGGATAGTTTGCTCTAAAAGAGTACGATTTTTAGACATAGACTTGGAATCAGGCAACAGGAATATACTTTGACAAGCTGTTGGCCAAAAGCAGTGCCCATGCCATAGTTGAAGTTCTGTTACGCCCATTTTTATACTCTTGCTTTCTGGGACATAATAGTCCCTACCGCACTTGCAAGATCACGCATACCAGGAAGAATCGTACAGGGCAGAGCACAAGCAACGTCTCGCAGCACAATAAATAAGTTTCCAGCCAATTTACCATCCAGATTAACAGTCGGCATGACTGTATACGAATGTTTTACGACATTGATGTTAGTTGGTCTTGTTACAACTCTCTTGCTACCTGTAATTTCCAGGGATCCTTCATGTTGTTGTTGTTGTTGTGGTCTTCAGTCCTGAGACTGGTTTGATGCAGCTCTCCATGCTACTCTATCCTGTGCAAGCTTCTTCATCTCCCAGTGCCTACTGCAACCTACATTCTTCTGAATCTGCTTAGTGTATTCATCTCTTGGTCTCCCTCTACGATTTTTACCCACCACGCTACCCTCCAATACTAAATTGGTGATCCCTTGATGCCTCAGAACATGTCCTACCAACCGATCCCTTCTTCTAGTCAAGTTGTGCCACAAACTTCTCTTCTCCCCAATCCTATTCAATACCTCCTCATTAGCTATGTGATCTACCAATCTAATCTTCAGCATTCTTCTGTAGCACCACATTTCGAAAGCTTCTATTCTCTTCTTGTCTAAACTATTTATCGTCCATGTTTCACTTCCATACATGGCTACACTCCATACAAATACTTTCAGAAACGACTTCCTGACACTTAAATCTATACTCAATGTTAACAAATTTCTCTTCTTCAGAAACGCTTTCCTTGCCATTGCCAATCTACATTTTATATCCTCTCCACTTCGACCATCATCAGTTATTTTGCTCCCCAAATAGCAAAACTCCTTTACTACTTTAAGTGTCTCATTTCCTAATCTAATTCCCTCAGCATCACCCGATTTAATTCGACTACATTCCATTATCCTCGTTTTACTTTTGTTGATGTTTATCTTATATCCTCCCTTCAAGACACTATCCATTCCGTTCAACTGCTCTTCCAAGTCCCTTGCTGTCTCTGATAGAATTACAATGTCATCGGCGAACCTCAAAGTTTTTATTTCTTTTCCATGGATTCTAATTCCTACTCCGAATTTTTCTTTTGTTTCCTTCACTGCTTGCACAATATACAGATTGAATAACATCGGGGAGAGGCTACAACCCTGTCTCACTTCCTTCCCAACCACTGCTCCCTTTCATACCCCTCGACTCTTATAACTGCCATCTGGTTTCTGTACAAATTGTAAATAGCCTTTCGCTCCCTGTATTTTACCCCTGCCACCTTTAGAATTTGAAAGAGAGTATTCCAGTCAACATTGTCAAAAGCTTTCTCTAAGTCCACAAATGCTAGAAACGTAGGTTTGCCTTTCCTTAATCTAGCTTCTAAGATAAGTCGTAGTGTCAGTATTGCCTCACGTGTTCCAATATTTTTACGGAATCCAAACTGATCTTCCCCGAGGTCGGCTTCTAGTGTTTCCATTCGTCTGTAAAGAATTCGCGTTAGTATTTTGCAACAGTGACTTATTAAACTGATAGTTTGGTAATTTCCACATCTGTGGGTTCCTTCATATGCATGTCATATTCAAATCCAGATTGATCGCAGCTACAAACAAATTCCTTACTGAACGATGGGATAAGTTTTTTTTTTTTATCTCATCTACAAGTTTTCGGGCCGACTCCGCAGTCTGCTGTGAATCGTCAAGTCGACTCTTTGTTTGAAATTTCGTTGTCTTATGTCATCCAATTCTGTCGCATTGTCTAAAATTATGCAACCACATAATGCTTCTCTTGAAATCACTGTAATTTATATCACGCGCAATCTGATGTGCATAATGTAGTAGGTCACTATCATACAGATCCTGTAAACTGTATCGAGCATGCTTGAAACGCGCAAACAACAGTTCTTGTAACAAGTACACCTTGTCCCCCTATTAGTGTCCGTGGTTTTATTTGTGCACTACACGATCATATTGCTACGGACTTATTCGAAATTTGTTCATAAGTGTTTCTTTTACTATGCTGCGAATGATCTTCCATGTACACAATTATGATTACTACCCGCTCTTTGGACAACGATTGTGCTTTACTACGTCTCACTAAAGACGGGATTTGTGGCTCTCTGTCCAATAAGGATGATGAATTGCGTGGCTACGCATGCTTCAGTATCACGTCCACTTGTTGGAGACGTATAATCTTCATGTACACTATCTACAAAGTCGAGTGTATACGACACCACTCATTTCATTGACTCATCTTGCAGAAACGGTAATATTTCACCTGCCACTTCTTTCTCACTCTGCGAAATTCCTTGGGTTCCTTTATGACAAAATGTTAACTTCGGCAACTGTCGTTGTAGATATAATGCAAATGTTTGCTTTGTTTATCGTTTCTATTGCTCTGCTTCGTATCAACATCACTATGCCGTTGCACTGTTGTGAGTTATTCGTCGACTAAGCAGTTCAATTACACTCTGTAGCCATATACTGCGCACACCACTGGATATCTTCAGCCCCTCACCCTGTTGCCATTACCAGCCAATATTGTGATTGCTTGGAAGACAGTATGTGGGACGTCGAATGCCGTAAACATCATTGTGACTTCACACTCAAGGCGTGTGTTGTCAGTTCTCGATCCCATGCTATTCAGTCTAAACACAGCACACAAGACGGCCTCTCCACTTGGCCAACTCGCGCAGTATGCAAATAACACTTGGTTATTCACGAGAAGCGTTATGGGAGGTGACGGGTGGGTTGTGGCGACCTGGAAATAATCTAAATTCGGAGTTGGCGTGGCCGCACGGGCCGCTCGGCAAGCAGGGGCCCGGCAGCGGCCACGTGGTGCCGAGCTTTAGCTGAGCAACAGGGGTAGCCCCAGCGCGTGGTCCAGCGAGCACACGGTTGGGAATTCCTTGGTGATGCTGTGTCGCTGAAAGACTTGTACGCCAGGAGAGCCAAAGATGGCGGACTTTGTGAAACCTTAATGGCAGACATTTCACAGTTCGTATAGAAATTAATAGTAGCCGGATGAAACATAATGCCTCAAAAAGAAATATGTATATTACTGTTATTTGCACGACAATCCTGACAGTGTAATCAGAGTTTCAGTATCTTTACTAGTTTAAAGTTTAGTATATGATGATAAATTATACAAGTAACACCCAGCAACGAATTTCCAAAATCTAAACGACTCAACCGATTTTGTCGAGCGACGTGTCTTTAGAAAGCTATTAGTGTAGACCTAAATCGGTATAAATTACATGCATGTAACTTGAATAGTACGTGTGTTATTGGAGGTCAAAGTGGCCGATTACTATCGATCGCGCGAGGCCATAAGTACTCCACAGTTACACGAAAAAACGGTAGCAGCATGCTTATAAATATATTCATTCATCTATGTCTTTGTTTATATCCGATATATACTATGCATGATGAAATTTGTTAAATATTTACAGTGTTTTAGAAACCACAGAGACATTAATCTACTGGCCTTCCTTTAGCTTGCTATTCCTTTGATATATGTTTATTTGATTTGTTTACGTATTTAATAATGTGTGTTAGAGCGTGTTTATGGTCCAGCCGTAGGAATATTTATTTAATTTCAAGTTCTTTAAATGTAAATCCAGTGGCTCGAATGTGTTTCAATATGTTTGTGCATGTGCATTGGCTTGAAGACAGGGTGGGAGCGCTCTACCCAATCACAGCGCTCCTGATTGGGGAGACTGGATGGAAGTGAGAGAAGAGCTTCATTTCGAGAGAGCAGAGGGGAGTGCTGGAGAGTACGGTACAGGACAGAGGAGGGACACGAAGGCGCGACGCAGAGTCGGCGGAGAGGGACTTGGAGTGTGCAGCAGTTTGCGCGTGGTCACTGAGGATAGAAATATTTCAGATTGCCGACCTACGCTCTTGTGTGATTTCCGTGGCTTCTGCGGTGAAGACGTATGCGTCCACAAGTGAATATCTGGCAAGCTATGTTGTTGTCCATAACTAATTACGTGAAGTAGAAATCTATTATTTCTCTGTTATTCAACTTATATTTCATTTAATTGCTGGACCATCGACACCAATAAATGCCTTCCAGAAATATACCGCATTCTCAAAAGTACTTCTACTATCGTACTCGTCATTTAAAGTCGTTAAGACAGTACCTGTAGATTTTATTTAATTGCAATCTTTCATTTATAAATGTATATGTTACATTCATAATTCGCAATTGCCGAGTGATAGAAACCTCGACCATTCGATTCACGTGTGTATTCTTATCGTATATTGTAGACCCAGCAGTATTTGGCCTGTAATGCGGCAACTATGTATCCCAGCCCCTAGACAATGAAACCAGCCAAAACTCTTAATATTGCAACTCTGAGTCGGAGGGTACGTAGTTGAGGGCCACACCACCACTTTTATTTTGTTCTTGAAAGCCCGCAGTGAGTAACCAACTAACGCAGCGCATGCCCCAGATAGTCTACGAGAGACTGGTGGCGGTGGTGGCAAAGTGGAAACCTGCCTTCAGTGCAGTAAAAAGCCAAGCTATCGGCACTGCTAAGCGTCCTGTCCACCTAGACGTGCGACAGATAAGACTGGTTTATCCACGGCAGATTCGTCGACTGTACTCGGCGCGCCGCGTGCCACTCAATACAACGCGAGAGACAGCACATTTAAATCTTACTATATTGCAGTGCCTGTGGTTTTATGATGTACTCTGCAATATCCTTTAGACATGCATCCATGTCTGAAGGAACAGGCGCTGCTGCGATCGACAGCTGTATGAAAAATTATAAATATACTTTATTTGCAATTGCGAATATGATCACAGTCCAGCTGCACAACGTATTGGTGACAAGGAAAATTTGAGCCGGACCGGAAGTCGAACTTGGATTTCCCGCTTTACGCGAGCGATCGCCTCGACCGCCTCAGCCATCCGAGCACGCCTCCAGGACCGACCCAAATTTTCGTACTTCACCGTGTGTCTACGTCCTGTGCGTCGGTTTCTGTGACTCCCGCATAGGGAGCGACTTAATCATTACTGTCGCGGCCTTATCTTGCAGTGCCTGTGGTTTTACAACGTACTCTGCAGTGTTCTTCAGACATACATGCATGTCTGAAGGACACTGCAGATTACATCGTAAAAACACCGGCACAGCAACACAGTATGCATGCATGGATGTCTCGTGATGTCTGAAGAACACTGCAGAGTACGTTGTAATCTGCAGTAATCTGCAGTATTCCAGTACTAATTATTATAGAATGTTCCAGATTCCTAGAACCACCCCACTCGTGCTACCCTCTATCATTCCACTGCAAATCCCAGGGGTACCGATCGAAAAGCATCCTGCATTTGTGTGAGGTCATGACATGCTCCCATCGGCTTTCACGTCAGTTCTCACTGCAGTCTTTACTTCAATGTCTCACCTTTTTAAGTAACCCCACACAGAGCTTTGCCCCCAGATTCAGTGTGTCTATACACTTATCAACATTGAAGTGGGGTGGTTCTAGGAATCTGGAACATTCTATAATAATTAGTACTGGAATACTTTAGCAAATAACTTTTACTTAACTATGTCCTGCTACTGCACTCCAGGAACATAACTAATAACTATCTTTCTTGAATACAAATGACTCACTAACAAACATTTACTGGATTATACAACAAGCAAGATAACACAGTTCTGGTATTACGTGCGTAATACATGCGCGAACTAGAGGCTGCGAACCTAGCGATCTGAAGGCTATTCTAATCTGACTTCGCTCACGGCCTGTAGCTGACTCGGCCGGTGCGGTCTCCAAGTCTCTGTCCGTGCCGTACGGCGGCGCTGCAAGCGTCAGCGAGTCCAGAGAGGTTGCAAGTGCTGGACCGCTATCGATTATCGCAACCTCTAGCGTGGTATCTAACGTTGACACCACAAGAACAATAAGTCGTCATAGCACTATCCTACTAAACGCTACTAATGTTCAATGACTCATATAAGTGTATCAGTATTCAAGATTATTTGTTGCCATCAAGAACTTTACTACCTTTGTAAATAACTCAACACTACAGAACACCCTAAAGAATTCAAAGTTATAATAACTTAATTATTAATCTTACTTAGTGTAAATAAACTTATTAATGTGATACCTTTTTGAAGATGACTGATTGCGTTTACTAGCCACCTACACACAGTCACAACATAGACAACGCCGCAGACATCGACCGTGTTCAACGCTTGTATGATCGAGCTCTCAATTTCGCTTTGCATCTCCATCGGGATGAGATCCACTAACCTTCAAACGACAGGTCGGCAGCTTCTACAAAAATATCTTGAATGTCACAGAAGCAAAGCATCCGCTACTTGGGCCCTGCAGTGAAGCATCGTAACACCACCAGGTGACTTTACGGTACAACGCCGTAACATCACCATTGTTCCTTCTAGTATTCTAATGCAACTATTTTTAGAGAAACAATAAATGTAAGAAATGATGCTAGCATAGGCCTACAAGAAAGTATAATGCAACAACCCAAAGCTCTGCCTTCACAGAGCCTTCCGCTATCACGATCCGTCGGTGACGATGTTGACCACAGTTAGGCATCCAGTAAATACATAAATCACGTCACAAGGAAATATAATACACTCTCAGAAAAAAAACCACCACCAATGGACTATCCGAATGGGTAGTAGCTGTGATCTAATTGTACATACAACAAATAATTAAGATCTCAGAAAATTTGGATGATTTAAACAAGAGAAAGAGCTTCAGATATTGAGCAAATCAATAACGCGTTGCTCTACTTCTGGCCCTTACCCAAGCAGTTGTTCGGCTTGGTACTGACTGAAAGAGTTGTTGGGTGTCGTCTTGAGTGACATCATGCCAAATTCTGTACAAGTGATGCGTTAAATCGCTTGGAGGGCCCAATTCATAAAGCTTCAAACTTTCTCAACTGGGGAGAGATCCAGCGACAATTCTGGCCAAGATAGGGTTTGGCAAACACTAAGACAAGCAGTAGAAACTCTCGTCGTGTGCGGGCGAGCATAATCTTGCTGAAATGTAAGCCCAGGATGGCCTGCCACGAAGTGCTACAAAACGTGGCTTAAAATATCGTCGATATATCGCTTTGCTATAAGGATGCCGCGGATGACAACCAAAGAGGTCCTGCTATGAAACGAAATGGCCACACAGTCATGTTGGTATCATGCCGCTGCCCAAGGTGTCTCCAGACACGTTTTCGGCTTGCGATCTCGTTGACTGGAGCAGAATTGTATGTAGCGATGAGTTCAGCTTCGAACTAATCCCCCATGCCCAGCTATGCCTGCACCTTCATTTCAAGGATAATAATGTCAGCAACATTGGTAAGTAGCTCGCCTTTCTGTTAACCTGTAGCTCTGTTCAGCGTAATGGCGGGTTGTTGGTAACGCGCTGTTGCCAAACAGTGAGTCACATGCACCTGATAGTCACATGTACTTCTACGATTCGTTCTAATAGTTTCTGCGTTGGTAACAATCAATATAATTACGTTTTTGCTGTGAAATATTGATTTAGGCTATGTCAGCCACAACGTTATGTAAGAAATTTAAAGGCACGTTATTTGAATTTAAAACGTTTTAAAAGATTTACCATTCATTTCCTTATTTACAGTATACGGAGCGTAAAACTATTGCAGAAAATATTAGGTATTATATGTTTGTATGAAGTGGAAGCGTTGATAAATCAGTGACAAAAAGCATATCAGGGTAAAATGTATGACTACTGAAATTTCAAGCAAATTTGAACGCTAACGAAAATACATAATTGGTCTGTATGAGAGATTCTAAAAGCACTGATGTTAGGTATAAGATAGCTGAAATCTAGATCTGCAGTAAAGCCAGATTAATTTGCCACTGATTGCTGTAAATACGTACTTCGTTTTTCAAAACATTGCTCAGTCGCTGAGCACATCGTTTCCCTATGGAACCCAATGCGAAATAGGGCTGTTTGAGTTTTGGTTCTGAATTAATACAAAACTGCGTCAATAATATTTTTATTGCTATACAATATTTTATTAAATTATTACTTACGAAATGTTGATGTCACAACTGCACAGTTATTTGAGAGAAATGTGTAAGATGTCACAGATGTCCCATCTCAGTTGTCTCCATTTGTGACATCCTCCTCATCGCATTTTTCTTATTCGTCTTCTTCTTCGCTACTCTCATTGCCTGTGTTTGTTGACTAATCATTCAGTTGATTATGGGCGCTATTACAGTAGATGTTCCCTCTGAAGATTCTCTGCATGCCGGACAGATTTCTGATATTCTTCGACTATGATGTTTCCCAAGGTCTCGTGGAGTGCTCAACATCGGTAGTTTTAAACTTGCTGTTTTTCACAGCTTCTTCTCTCATGTTGTGGGTGCAAATGAGCAGAATCGGGTTTTACTGGCAGTTCGCTCTTGTTGTGTGTGCAAACGAGCAGAATCGGATTTTACTGGCAATGATAACCTGGTAAGAGTACCACGAGTATTTGGTGTGGTGTCGAAGCCAGACACCTCACTTGCTAGGTGGTAGCTTTAAATCGGCCGCGGTCCATTAGTACATGTCGGACCCGCGTGTCGCCACTGTTAGTGATCGCAGACCGAGCGCCACCACACGGCAGGTCTCGAGAGACGGACTAGCACTCGCCCCAGTTGTACGGACGACTTTGCTATCGACTACACTGACGAAGCCTCGCTCCTTTGCCGAGCAGATAGTTAGAATAGCCTTCAGCTAAGTCCATGGCTACGACCTAGCAAGGCGCCATTAGCCTTACATAGCAATCGATACTTATCGTATAAAGCATGTCTCATCAAGAACGATGTATACAACAAGGATGGATTAAAGTTAAGTATTCCAAAAGCTACGTACTTTTCTTTATAGCATTCATTACGTATCCTGTTTCAGACCTCACGCCATCCTTCGTGTGTTTATAGCGTGCATTGCGGTCCCCTCAAATCACACTGTGTCGGCACTTCTGTAGACACATCATTTGGTGCACCCATTCATTTGCCTGTGGTTATAACTAGAAATATTAAAATAAATATATCACCGTTCTACAGTTTATTGACGTAACACTGATGCAAATAATTCTGTTATCAAGCGCCAGTTTGTAGATGAACACTTTGTGGAAAATTATATACACTATGTGATCAAAAGTATGCGGACACTTGGCTGAAAATGCCTTAAAAGTTCGTGGCGCCCTCTGTTGGTAATGCTGGAATTCAATATGGTGTTGGCCCATTCTTAGCTTTGATGACAGCTTCCACTCTCGGAGGCATACAATCAATCAGGTGCTGGAAGGTTCAAATGGTTCAAATGGCTCTGAGCACTATGGGACTTAACATCTGTGGTCATCAGTCCCCTAGAACTTAGAAGTACTTAAACCCAACTAACCTAAGGACATCACACACATCCATGCCCGAGGCAGGATTCAAACCTGCCACCGTAGCGGTCACGCGGTTCCAGATTGAAGCGCCTAGAACCGCTCGGCCACATCGGCCGGCTTTCACGGAGTGCTGCACTGTGGACAGATGTCGATGACGGTCGTGTTCTATAGGATTCACGTCAGGACTCTGTGCAGGTCAGTCCATTACAGGAACGTTATTGTCCTGTAACCACGCTGCCACAGGCCTTGCATTATGAACAGATGCTCGACAGTGTTGAAAAATGCTGTCGCCATCCCCGAACTGCTCTTCAACAGTGGGAAGCAAGAAGCTGCTTAAAACATCAATGTAGGCCTGTGCTGTGATAGTGCCACGCCAAACAAGGTACAAGCCCCCTCCATGTAAACACGACCACACCATAACAACGCCGCCTCCGAATTTTACTGTTGGGACTACACACGCTGGCAGATGATGTTCACCCGGCATTCGCCATACCCATACCCTGCCATCGGATCGCCACATTGTGTAATGTGTTTCGTCACTCCACACAACGTTTTTCCACTGTTCAGTCGTCCAATGTTTACGCTTCTTACACCAAGTGAGGCGTCGTTTGGCATTTACCGGTGTGATGTGTGGCTCGACCATGAAATCCAAGTTTTCTCACCTCCCGCCTAACTGTCGTATGACTTGCAGTGTATCCTGATGCAGTTTGGTATTCCTGTGTGATGGTCTGATAGATGTCTTGCCTATTACACATTACGACCCTCTTCAACTGTCGGCGGTCTCTGTCAGCCAACAGACGAGGTCGGCCTGTACGCTTCTGTGCTGCACGTGTCCCTTCTCGTTTCCACTGCACTATCACATCGGAAACAGTGGACCTAGGGATGTTTAGGAGTGTGGACATCTCGCGTACAGACGTGTGACACAAGTGACACCCAGTCACCTGACCACGTTCGAAGTCCGTGAGTTCCGCTGAGTGCCCCATTCTGCTCTCTCACGACGCTTAATGACTACTGAGGTCGCTGATATGGAGTACCTGGCAGTAGGTGGCAGCACAATGCACTTAATATGAAAAACGTGTCTTTTTGGTGGTGTCCGGATACTTTTGATCACATAGTGTAGTTGATGTTGGTTATACCAATGTCCAGGAAGTGCAAGTGAAGTGCAGAATTCCGGCGGAAATCACAAGTCCATTGACATACTAAGCCCAGAGTGCAGCCGAATCAACTTCGAACAGCAGGTCCACCGCACCGTAGCGCTTCCGAGCTGAGAAGTAGAAACATAGCACGCTGAGAAATGGTTTGTAGTCGTCAGTAGTGGCTTTAAATAAGGCTCCATAGCTAAAAGAGCCGGCGGGTGGGGCCGATGTATATTCTGGGTGACCAATCGATGAGTGTTACGGGAGGCCAATCGCTGTGTTTTGAAGCGCTCGCGCGAAGGCGGCTTGCGTTGTTAGCAGCGGACCGCGCAAGGAGGAGCGCGGCCGCGCGTAATGGAGCGCACCGCTGTTCGGTGCGGAGGCTTAGTAGTGGTGGATACAACACCAGTAGATCCAGCTCATAAATAGGTTGTCCTTAGTTTAAACGAACCTTATCCAACATCTCAGATCCTGTGTCCGGAGGTGAAAAGGCAATACTTATTGCGCTTAGCCAAACGGCTATGTCAGCCTTGTGTATTTTTATTGTTTAGCTCGGTTCATGACTAATGACTGATACTAAGCGTTGTCCATGACGAAGATTGAACCTTCCTCCAATAAATTCAAAAAACATAATCTGAAACCAATTTTTAAACTTAGGTGGCTTCATTTCCGAATGGTAATCTTCTGATTTGTTTGTTTTCTACAACTGTAACCTAATTTACTTTCTTTGAGAATCAACATCGAACCCACTTTCCTTCTTTACGCGAATGGTCGCCTTAACCGCTTTGGCTATCTGAGTTCGAGTCGCAGTCCGGCACAGATTTTCACTGTCGTCATTCCATTATACAGCTGATGGTTGTCCGTATTCGCAACTGTGGGTATATTTCAGGTATTTAACGACGGCTGTAGTCGCCGCAGTTCCTCTTACTTTGTATATGCATGCATGTCCGAAGGAACAGTGTATAGTACGTCTTAACAACGCACGCTCTGCAATATACTTATCCGCCGATAACAGGCAGCGACTTTCAGTAAAAATGTCCTCCACCTGTGCGGGTATTACATAATGTGTACGAGTGCAGGTTGAGACGGGTGAACGACGACATATGCAAGTTTCAGTCTGGCAGCGAGTTGTGTACGGATAACCGAGGCGGTTAAGGTGACCGTTCGCAAAAAGCGGCAAATCATGGTTCGAATCCTGGTCCGGCACAGACATGCACTGTCATCATTCCACTATAGAGATGATGGCTATCCTTGTTCACAACTGTGAACACATTACATATATTTCACGACAGTTGTAGTCGTCGCAGTGCCTGTTCCTTGCACATGCATGCATGTCCAAAGAAACATGACATAGTCGTGCACGGGTAGTCATAACGGTTAAGGCAGTCCTATCGACATTCTATTACATAGCTGATGGTTTCAGTATTTGCAAGTGCGAATACGTTTCATTTATTTCATGACGGCTGTAGTCACTGCAGCGCCCGTTACTCCGGACATGCATGCATCTCCGAAAGAGCTCAGCGTACTCTTAACATCACAGGCACTGCAATATCGTTAAAATTGTTTGCCATCCTTCTGATGTTTCTATTTAAACCATGTCCGCCCCGATTGCTGAATTGTGCCGATACGGTAGCTCAGCGTGTTCGGTCAGAGAGCTGATTGGCCGCTGTAACAAAATAACTGAGTGAAAGGATCAACAACGATCTTGAACCGGCTGGGTCGAGGATTTCCTCCGCTCAGGGACTGGGTTTGTGTTGTCTTCATCATCGTTTCATCCCCATCTGGCGCGCAGGTCGCCCAATGTGGCGTCGAATGTAATAATACCTGCACCAAGGCGGCCGGACCTGCCCCGTAAGGGGCCTCCCGGCCAATGACGCCAAACGCTCATTTCCATTTTTATTTAAACCATACTTCGTTTATTAATAGTCTCACAGATGTATTAATTCCAGTAATATTTATTTTTGCAGTCAGCTTTTCTCTCAATTTTTCCTAGTGTCAGGTGCGCGGCATTGTCAAAAAAATTCGTTGATTGTCTGCCTGAAAACGTCTTTGTTAAAGTCGTTTGATGTGGTTAAAGAACTGTGTTGTTTACTATTTTTCCTGGGAGAATCGAACGTTGGGGATTTTCCCTCACGGTCCACACACTGAATAGTTCTTAAACCAACGCCACAATCTGCAGCACCACAAACAGCTTATACTTCAGCAAGGCTTTTTTTTACAATGGCTGTTTTTTTTCGGTAACATATTGATGTGTCGACAGAAGTGCCGACACAGTGTGGTTTGAGGAGACCGAAATGCACGCTATAAGCTCACGCAGAATGGCGTGAGGTCTGAAACAGGATACGTAATGAATGCTATAAAGAAAAGTACGTAGCTTCTGGAATACTTAACTTTAATCCATCATTTGTATACATCGTTCTTGATGAGACATGCTTCATACGATAACTATCAATTGCTATGGCGCCTTGCTAGGTTGTAGCCATTGACAGCTGAAGGCTATTCTAACTATCTTCTCTGCAAATAAACGAGGCTTCGTCAGTGTTGCATCGCTAGCTAAGTCGTCCGTACAACTGGGGCGAGTGCTAGTAAGTCTCTCGAGACCTGCCGTGTGGTGGCGCTCGGTCTGCGATCACTGACAGTGGCGACACGCGGGTCCGACATGTACTAATGGACCGCGGCCGATTTTAAGCCATCACCTAGCAAGTGTGGTGTCTGGCGGTGACACCACACATATCACTGCATGTCTTGATATCATCGTTATTGATTATGCCTCTCTTCCGCAAATCTCTCCTAACTGGCGTGCATATAGATGCTAACACTTCTCCATCCTTGCCTGCAAGATGTTTTAAATATTTATAGACATTTTAGGTTATTTTCAGTATATCCATTTTGGATGTCGAACTGCAACTGTGATTTACATGGCGATTTATCTGGTAATAAATATGCAACCACATCAATGGTGTGAATCAGTGTAAAACCAAGTGCAGCTAAATACTGTGTATATTTGAGTACATAGCTAAATAATGTACATTATAGGAGGAGATTTGATATGGATGCCACAAGGTAGTGCACTCAGCATCAGCACTACATCTAGCTGCACTTGGTCCACAGCATAATGTTCTCGTAACAACTCCATCTGATGATGAGCCTGCAGTGGCTCGAAAACATGTTTATGGTTGAATAAATCGTATCAACAACTAAAAAAGCGACTGGTTGCACATTTATTACCAGATCAATCGCCAATTGTTGACTGTGGATTTACTTTGCCACCGAAACTCATTTGCCTTTTTCAGTCGCATTCTTCCTGCTGTCAGAGTCCGTCTTGTTCGAGTTTTTGCTAAACTTGACCCACTTTGCACAAAGGAAATTTCTCTTCTTCCTGCTTTTTCATTTTCAGCTTATACAAACACTTCCACTCAGTACATAAATTGCAAAAATAATACCAATACCCTAAAATCCACTTTTTTTCTTCTAGTCAAATTGCTGACACTAATAACTCAATAAGGAATGGAAAAAAAGAACTGCCGGGAATTTAAACATCGCTACTGAAGCTCTGCTGGAGACTGATCTAGGCAACTATGGAGGCTCAGTGTCGCCAATTTCGAATGTTAGAGAGAGAGCACTATGCGAGACAGTACAAGTGGGGCATTTGGAAATTTGTGGTAAGTTTCTATGCAACGAAACTGCTGACGTCATCGGTCCCTAGGCTTACACACTACTTAATCTAGCTTACACTAAGGACAACACACACACACACACACACACACACACACACACACACACACACACCCATGTCCACTGGGGGACTCGAACCCCCGACGGCGGTAGCCCCCAGTTAATGGTTCAAATGGCTCTGAGCACTATGGGACTTACCTTCTGCGGTTGCCTGTCCCCTATAACTTAGAACTACTTAAACCTAACTAACCTATGGACATCACACACATCCATGCCCGAGGCAGGATTCTAACCTGCGACCGTAGCGGTCGCGCGGTTCCAGACTGTAGCGCCTAGAACCGCTCGGCCAACCCGTCCAGCCCCTCAGTTAATGAATCTCTTCAAAAGTCTCCTTGCCGTTGCGTCGCGAAGTATTGTGTTTGGTGGAGCCAAGTAAAAATTTAGACACCTTCCTTGGCAATGCAAGAAGCAGAGGGAAGTGAGTAAAGCCATAACGGCCGAGCGGAATGTCAACAAGGGAGACCGCTGACATGACAGCGCACCACGATCCAGTTATATTATCACGTAGTTGAGCTGGGCAGTCCGAGGCGCAAAGCTACGTGTGCTGGCGTAATCCGTCGCCAGCACAACAGGCAGCAAAGAGGTTGCGAGAAGATACAAAGTTGTTGTTGTTGTGGTCTTCAGTCCTGAGACTGGTTTGATGCAGCTCTCCATGCTACTCTATCCTGTGCAAGCTTCTTCATCTCCCAGTACCTACTGCAACCTACATCCTTCTGAATCTGCTTAGTGTATACATCTCTTGGTCTCCCCCGACGATTTTTACCCTCCACGCTGCCCTCGAATACTAAATTGGTGATCCCTTGATGTCTCAGAACATGTCCTACCAACCGATCCGTTCTTCTGGTCAAGTTGTGCCACAAACTTCTCTTCTCCCCAATCCTATTCAATACTTCCTCATTAGTTATGTGATCTACCCATCTAATCTTCAGCATTCTTCTGTAGCACCACATTTCGAAAGCTTCTATTCTCTTCTTGTCCAGACTATTTACCGTCCATGTTTCACTTCCATACATGGCTACACTCCATACAAATACTTTCAGAAACGACTTCCTGACACTTAAATCTATACTCGATGTTAACAAATTTCTCTTCTTCAGAAACGCTTTCCTTGCCATTGCCAGTCTACATTTTATATCCACTCTACTTAGACCATCATCAGTTATTTTGCTCCCCAAATAGCAAAACTCCTTTACTACTTTAAGTGTCTCATTTCCTAATCTAATACCCTCAACATCACCCGACTTAATTCGACTACATTCCATTATCCTCGTTTTGCTTTTTTTGATGTTCATCTTATATCCTCCCTTCAAGACACCATCCATTCCGTTCAACTGGTCTTCCAAGTCCTTCGCTGTCTCTGACAGAATTACAATGTCATCGGCGAACCTCAACATTTTTATTTCTTCTCCATGGATTTTAATACCTACTCCGAATTTTTCTTTTGTTTCCTTTACTGCTTGCTCAATATACAGATTGAATATCATTGGGGAGAGGCTACAACCCTGTCTTACTCCCTTCCCAACCACTGCTTCCCTTTCTTGTCCCTCGACTCTTATAACTGCCATCTGGTTTCTGTACAAATTGTAAATAGCCTTTCGCTCCCTGTATTTTACCCCTGCCACCTTTAGAATTTGAAAGAGAGTATTCCAGTCAACATTGTCAAAAGCTTTCTCTAAGTCTACAAATGCTAGAAACGTAGGTTTGCCTTTCCTTAATCTTTCTTCTAAGATAAGTCGTAAGGTCAGTATTGCCTCACGTGTTCCAGTATTTCTACGGAATCCAAACTGATCTTCCCCGAGGTCGGCTTCTACTAGTTTTTCCATTCGTCTGTAAAGAATTCGAGTTAGTATTTTGCAGCTGTGACTTATTAAGCTGATAGTTCGGTAATTTCCACATCTGTCAACACCTGCTTTCTTTGGGATTGGAATTATTATATTCTTCTTGAAGTCTGAGGGTATTTCGCCTGTTTCATACATCTTGCTCACCAGATGGTAGAGTTTTGTCAGGACTGGCTCTCCCAAGGCCGTCAGTAGTTCCAATGGAATGTTGTCTACTCCGGGGGCCTTGTTTCGACTCAGGTCTTTCAGTGCTCTGTCAAACTCTTCACGCAGTGTCGTATCTCCCATTTCATCTTCATCTACATCCTCTTCCATTTCCATAATATTGTCCTCAAGTGCATCGCCCTTGTATAGACCCTCTATATACTCCTTCCACCTTTCTGCTTTCCCTTCTTTACTTAGAACTGGGTTTCCATCTGAGCTCCTGGTGTTCATACAAGTGGTTCTCTTATCTCCAAAGGTCTCTTTAATTTTCCTGTAGGCAGTATCTATCTTACCCCTAGTGAGATAAGCCTCTACATCCTTACATTTGTCCTCTAGCCATCGCTGCTTAGCCATTTTGCACTTCCTGTCGATCTCATTTTTGAGACGTTTGTACTCCTTTTTGCCTGCTTCATTTACTGCATTTTTATATTTTCTCTTTTCATCAGTTAAATTCAATATTTCTTCTGTTACCCAAGGATTTCTACTAGCCCTCGTCTTTTTACCTACTTGATCCTCTGCTGCCTTCACTACTTCATCCCTCAAAGCTACCCATTCTTCTTCTACTGTATTTCTTTCCCCCATTCCTGCCAATTGTTCCCGTATGCTCTCCCTGAAACTCTGTACAACCTCTGGTTCTTTCAGTTTATCCAGGTCCCATCTCCTTAAATTCCCACCTTTTTGCAGTTTCTTCAGTTTTAATCTACAGGTCATAACCAATAGATTGTGGTCAGAGTCCACATCTGCCCCTGGAAATGTCTTACAATTTAAAACCTGGTTCCTAAATCTCTGTCTTACCATTATATAATCTATCTGATACCTTTTAGTATCTCCAGGGTTCTTCCACGTATACAACCTTCTATCATGATTCTTAAACCAAGTGTTAGCTATGATTAAGTTGTGCTCTGTGCAAAATTCTACCAGGTGGCTTCCTCTTTCATTTCTTAGCCCCAATCCATATTCACCTACTACGTTTCCTTCTCTCCCTTTTCCTACACTCGAATTCCAGTCACCCATGACTATTAAATTTTCGTCTCCCTTCACTATCTGAATAATTTCTTTTATCTCATCATACATTTCTTCAATTTCTTCGTCATCTGCAGAGCTCGCTGGCATATAAACTTGTACTACTGTAGTAGGCATGGGCTTCGTGTCTATCTCGGCCACAATAATGCGTCCACTATGCTGTTTGTAGTAGCTTACCCGCATTCCTATTTTCCTATTCATTATTAAACCTACTCCTGCGTTACCCCTATTCGACTTTGTGTTTATAACCCTGTAGTCACCTGACCAGAAGTCTTGTTCCTCCTGCCACCGAACTTCACTAATTCCCACTATATCTAACTTTAACCTATCCATTTCCCTTTTTAAATTTTCTAACCTACCTGCCCGATTAAGGGATCTGACATTCCATGCTCCGATCCGTAGAACGCCAGTTTTCTTTCTCCTGATAACGACATCCTCTTGAGTAGTCCCCGCCCGGAGATCCGAATGGGGGACTATTTTACCTCCGGAATATTTTACCCAAGAGGACGCCATCATCATTTAATCATACAGTAAAAGCTGCATGCCCTCGGGAAAAATTACGGCCGTAGTTTCCCCTTGCTTTCAGCCGTTCGCAGTGGTTATTGTTACAAGGCCAGATCAGTCAATCATCCAGACTGTTGCCCTTGCAACTACTGAAAAGGCTGCTGCCCCTCTTCAGGAACCACATGTTTGTCTGGCCTCTCAACAGATACCCCTCCGTTGTGGTTGTACCTACGGTACAGCTATCTGTATCGCTGAGGCACAGAAGCCTCCCCACCAACGGCAAGGTCCATGGTTCATGGGGGGGGGGGGGGGGGGGGGGGAGATACAAAGTAGGTGCAAGCAATGTGCCTGTCAGGAGAGAGGCCAAATACAAACTCGCAAGAAACGTGGCGCCAACGCCCTCTCGACCGCCAGTATTTAGATCGCCACCGCAGACCGGAGGGGCCATCCAGTGAGTCAACGAGTCGAGTCATCAGTCGCAGTCCAGTGGGAGTCACAGTCGCAGTTATCTCAGCCTCTAGCTCAGAATCAGTCAGTACCTAGCGACCAGAGTAGTGTACATAGCGGGACTTGTACTTCACCAGCAGTGAGGCTAACGTGGACTATTACGGAAGAGCTTGTACCACAACACCTGGATTATCTTAAGTTAAGTAACTTCTTGTTCTTATGAATAAAGAATCCTATCAATATCCGCCGGCCGCGGTGGTCTAGCGGTTCTAGGCGCTCAGTCAGGAACCGCGCGGCTGCTACGGTCGCAGGTTCGAATCCTGCCTCGGGCATGGATGTGTGTGATGTCCTTAGGTTAGTTAGGTTTAAGTAGTTCTAAGTTCTGGGGGACTTATGACCACAGATGTTGAGTCCCATAGTGCTCAGAGCCATTTGAACCATTTTTTCCTATCAATACATGCATCCAGCCTGTGTTATAGAGGAGGATACCGGCCACCAAACAACATCCTCACCTTGCTTCCCATGATACAAGCCTACAGTAACAACGAAACAACACAAAGCTCTGGACACAGTAAAAAGACGGAGCAGTTACGACTACGATGGCACGATTTCACAATCTCCAGACCGCAAGCATATAATGAGTTGTGGTGAAGAAACCACTATAGTAGCGTAACAAGCACGGGGCAGTCTCATAAAAATATTGTTCATTTTTCAGTGGAGACGTGTTAGCCGCAGCGCCACCATCCATGCAGAGTCCGATGGGGATGGCTTAAGCGTCTTCGGACAATAGGCAACTTGAGAGCCCTTAGTACCGCTGCTGGTGCCTTCGACCTTGGAGTTCTTAGGTTCCAGTCCGGGGACGTGCAACCGGTCTTCCGTCATCGCGCGCAGCAGTCTGATGGCTGGAAATTCCTGGTTTCCTGCTGTGATCGAAGTATTAGCCTGTTGGCTTCGCCTTCGAGCTTGGCTTGTACTGGAAAGGTTTGTGTTACATATCTGTTAAGGTTGTCATGACTATTAACTGCGGTAATGGTGGATTATTTTTTTTTTTTTTTTTTTTTGTTTGAAATATAGTTGGAGACGAGACAGAACGATGATGATGTGCATGAGTGTGAGTTGGTGTTGGATGAGGTGTGGAGATGCTTGAGATGATTGTGGAGATAGAGAGAGAGAGAGAGAGAGACAGAGACAAATACATTTCAGTTATTGGTGGTAAATTTACAATCATATTGCCCATGTGTGCTAGTTCCCCCAAAAGTACTACATCTAGTCATATGACACATCCATATTTATTGTGTCTATAATCTATGATTAAGTAGGTAGAGAGACAAAATTACTAGGTTGCTCTGGGTTATTATAGTGTAGTTTAGTATATATATCTTATTCTAGTCTTAGTGTTACATTTCTTCACTACGTCTGATAGCTGATTAACTATATATATATTTTTTTGTTAATTTCATTATATAATTTTTTTATTTTTTTTTTTTTGTTTTTAATTATAGTTCCTTTCACTCTGGGGGATACTTAGCTAAATATTATGTTATGTGGTGTTTTATTATGTTTACTTTGTAATTGTTTATCTTTTCAGTGTGATACATGCGACTGAAGTCTTCGTTTGTTAAATTACAGACTGACTTTTAGGTTAGTTGACAAGTTTGGGGTGTTGTCTTTTTTCAGTTTCTCAGTAGATCTGGCCATCTTGTAGTGGCCAGTCTGTGTATTCTGTGACCTAGGTTTCTTATTAGTGTATTTTGCGAGTTCTGTGTTTTTTCGTAGAAAATCCGTGCTGACTGGCGGATTCTCTCTTGTAGCGGCTGGACTTGGGCGAGGTGGTGCAGCTCGGCTGTCGGGAAGTCCGCTGGCAGGTGTAGGGCTCGTCGGAGAGTGCGATTTTGCACCCGTTGTAGTCTTCTTGTGTGGGTGATGGCCGCATTACCCCACACGACCGCGGCGTATTCGAGGACTGGTCTCACCAGGGTGAGGTATAGCACGACCCCCAGCTGTGGTGGTAGAGATGAGTTCTGGTTCAGGACTGGGTAGAGTTGCCTTAGTCTTCCCAGTGCTTTGGCACGTATTGCCTCGATGTGTGGCTTCCATGTCAGACTTTTATCCAATGTCAGGCCCAGGTATTTGGCTGTTTTCGTCCATGGTACCGGTGTGCCTGTGATGGTTATTTGCCGATACCTGGCTGGTAGTTTTCGACGGCAAATAGCAATAGCCTGGGTCTTGGTTGGGTTAAAGGACAGTCGCCACTTCTTTGCCCATTCCGTTAATGTGTCGCAGGCTCCCTGTAGTCGTGCTTGTAGGTGGTTGGCACTTCTGCTCCGCGAGTACACGGCGGTATCGTCCGCGTATAGGGCGAACTGTACTCTGTTTACTGTCGGGAGGTCTGCTGTGTACAAGATGTAGAGCAGGGGGCCGAGTACACTACCCTGTGGTACCCCTGCTTGTATTTTTCTTGCTCCGTCATCGCGGTGGCGCGCTATGTCGACTGCCCACGCCCTGCTCCTGTCGTCACAGCAGCGACCACGTAGGCTGTGCGCTGGTGCCTGAGCATTCCAGGCAGGACATGCGCTGCTCCCGCCTTGCTGCCACAGGTAGCCTAGGGCGCCATGGCGTCATCTGCGTATTGTTGAACAACAAATGTTTATGCTGTAATTTTTTTGTGAAAACCATACTATTTGCCGAGATCGCTATGTTAACACAAGTACTGGATTACTAATTTCGGCCACTCTGTTACATTAGGATTATAGTACACATAAGAACGTCGAGACATTACAATGACGTGCCATCTTGCCTCTTCGTGGTCTCGCGGTCGCATTCTCTCTTCCCGAGCACGGGGTGCCGGGTTCGATTCCCGGCGGGGTGAGGGATTTTCACCTGGCTCAAGATGACTGGGTGTCTGTGTTGTCCTCATCATTTCATCATCATTGATGGAAGTGGCGAGATTGGACTGAGCAAAGGTTGGGAATTTGTATGGGCACTGATAACCACGCAGTTGAGCACCCCACAAACCATCATCTTCATCATCTTCGTGGTGTAATGTCGTGTTGGCTGTGATCCAGTAACTCAGCCTTCAGAGTCAGGTTGTCGTAGTGAATATTTGGTTCTTTAATATTGTTTTCCTAACGCTCAGTGGGCTTCAGGTAGGCACCAACTCGCCCAGCCGCTAATCACCCGCACCCCGAGGCGCAACAACAATCATAGTCTTCAAGAGACACAGTGGAACATTTCACATACGACTGCAGCAATTCCAGCGTTCAACCTACCATTCGCCTTCAGCAACTTGCTTACCAGGGCCCAAAAGTTTCAAGAGATGAGTGATGGTCACTTCCAAACTCTGATAATGGTTATGCTATAGTTAGGTTAGTAGTGTATTTCCTTTCCTCTGTTGTGTTTCTTTGTACCCTGGAACTCTGTTCTCTGGGCCACTTTTATTTGTCCCACTCTGTATATGCTTTCACATCGATAGTTTTGTACAGAATAACCTGTAAGGTTTCCCACGCTCAGAAGCTGAAATCACGTCAGCTATAGATGAAGATCCTCTCCTAAGTCATATAACCAGATATATACAACGTTGTCGGCGAAAATTCGTTCCGGCCTGCCTGAAATTCAACCTACTTCTCTTTTAAACATAAGATAAAGTAGTCCAGGGAGTGCTGATGCTGGCAACTGACGATGTCGATTATCACATGGACATCCCCACCACCGCCGCTACGTCAGCCCGTCATCTACCTTCTGCATGCTGACTGACCACCGGGGCAGGAGTGAAGCTAAAGTCTGGAGGCTCCGGAGCATGTACCAAAGGTAGAGGGAGAGAGGAGGTCGCTCCCACCTTTTTCCCAACTCACTAAAACATCGCCCAGAATTCGTCTCTTCCGGTAGGCGTTCCACCATCCCGTCCTCAGACAACTGCATGACAACTGCTGCTCTCATCCCACATAGATCATAAACAATTAACAAAAAATTATCAAAAAAAAGTATATTGTTAATAGTTCAGTAAAATGAAATAATACCTTAACAATATATTCCCTGATTACTTGTAATAACTATGTCTGACTACACATTGCACACTGTCCCAAGTCAAACAATCGAGATGGTACCGTAGTAACTCCAGGACTCACATTCAGAAGAATAGAGCTTCAAATTTCCATGTGGTCACATCTATTATGGTATGTATGTCAAAACAGAAATGAAAGTACAGTTGTAGAAAAGTACATAAGCACGAATATGCGTGATAAAATAAAAAAAAACTGCTTTTGTAATGTATGTGCTTAGTAATCTAAATTTCTGTCTTATTTCAATGATAGTTTTCCTCGTTTTTTATCTGCATAATGGTTTATTATTTTAGATAAATCAGTTTTTTTGTGCTCTTTCATTTCCTATTGATACTCTTGTTGCACCTGATAATCATTCCATGAGTGACTGTAGAACGTAAGTAGTGTTTTCACTAATTTTAGCTCGGAAAAAGAACGCTCAGTAGTCATAGATACTGTTAAATTTATCAAGACGGTTGTACCTACAAGGTAGCTTGATACCAGTGATCTATTTTCAGTAATAACAGCTCTGCTACGCCTCCTACAAGAAACATTTTTATATGTACTCTTTCAATTAAGTAGTTATCAAAAACGTCTACGCAGGAAATGGAAGAGAACATCAGAAAATATCGTTGAAAATGTTTCATTTTTAAGATACTGGCCAGAGCCAATAGATATGAATCAACATTGCATTGCTCTGCATGCGTCTATAACATCCGTCAGTCTTTGAAACTGCGTATTTAGTTGGGAATAAATTATATCAGTCGTTGAATAAAAATGATAATTACTAGCTTTGTCAGTTTTTCATCTTTGTGAAACTTGTAGAACTGCTTCTTTGTTATTTAATCCTTTTGTTAGGTAGTTTACACTCAGCGCTCCATCTTTCACTGATTTTGAAAACTTCGTCACGCAGTTTGTTGAATGATCCTTTGTGTTAGCTGTTTCCAACAGTGCCTTTCCTAGGAAGTCACATACAGCTGCATTGTCCGTATTCTCAGATCGCAAAGCCTTAGATTCTATATTGATTTTTTTTAGTTCCTTGCATTCAGTTAGTAATAAGGCGTAATAAGGCGAAGAGAGTCTTCAAAATTTCCTTTCGAAAGCTAAAAAGTAAGAATGTTCCATTTCACGTATCACTGCAGCTGTTAAATACAATCAGCTAGGTACAGTAAGAACTTATCATGCTCTTTCAGAAACAACACGCCTGGAAGCTTTGAAACATAACGAGAAAGTTGATCGAAATAGACGTACAATGGAGAGGTTTATTTCGACTGTCTGCTTTTCAGCACGGCACGAGTTAGCTCTTCGAGATCATGACGCATCTGAGGTATCAGTGAATAAAGGAAATTATTTAGAACTTTTGGATTTCTTGGCAGAAGAAGAACCATACATGAAAGAGCATTTAGCATCCGACGGAGTATTTAAAGGCACTTCCTCTGACACACAGAGTGATTTAATAGCTTGTATTACGGACGTTGTTAAAGAACAAGTGAAGTTAAAAATAGTCCTATTATACCAGTACAAGCCGACGAAACACTGGGTGTCTCAGCTAGAAGTCAAATCGGTGTAATTTTTCGTTTTCCTAATAACGAAATAGGAGAAATACAAGAGAGATTCGTAGGGTTTTATGACGTATCCAAAGAACGGAGTCCACAATGCATAGGCACTGTTTTGTTGCAAGTGCTAAGCAATAGGAATATTGATAAAAACAAATTAGTATCGTAAACGTACGTCGACTGCACTACAACGGCACGGAAAAATTATGGTGCCGATTCTATCGTGAAACATGCAAATCCTCATGACCTTTTTATCCACTGCTACGCACATCAGTGGAATCTAGTCCTCCTCTATGTTTGTAAAAAAAATTACGCAAGTAAAAATTTTTGTGGCAAATGTACCAGAATTTCACGCATTTTTAACCGTTCCAGTTAAACATGTAAACTTATGCGAAAAGGGGATTTAAACTATCAAGTCCTTGTGAAACAAGGAATTTTCATGCACGTGCTGTACAGACCATTATTCTTCACTATACAAACCTGAGAGCAGAATTTAATGATGTGATAATTCTTTACATCAAGCAATTGGGCTAAATAGAACGATCGAACTTTTCTTTTTCTACTGCAGCTGTACAATTCGATTTTCCAGCATACAAGTATCTTGTTTGACACCTTGTAAAGTAAAACTGTGGACATAAGAAGCTGTAACCTCGGAATTGGAAACTGCATTAAGACTGTTGGAAGACCGAGAATTGAGGAAATTATTCTGAATTGCATAGTGGAAGGTAAGAGCTTTATAAATTTAGCGGGAGTATCTGACATTAATTTTAACGAAACAAAAGCAAATATTTAGAAATCGGGAAGACTAGAATTCGAAATAATTGACGCACTAGTAGTAAACATGGAAACTAGATTCCAGGACTTTCATGAAACGGACTTTACAGAACTTGTAAATGAGAAAAATTTCTCAGTTTGTAGTAGGCCAAACAATTTCCCAGTACGTGAAGTTGAAAAATTACTTAAAACCTGTCCTTTCCTTGACAGTGAAAAACGGAAAGGAGAACATAATTTTATTTACAGCAACGAGGATAAACGTCTACAGCCTCAGTAGCTCCCTAAATGCATTATAAACAAGGGATTAAAAAACGTTTTCTCTCAATGTGTGAAGTTAATGTCGTTGGTTCTTCCAATTCCAGCAACCATAGCGTCTTGCGAAAGAAGCATGAGTAAGTGAAAATGCGTTAAAACTTACCTTCGCGACACAATGACAAATGACGGATTGTCAAACTTGGCGATTTTGGCTATAAAGAAGGGCACTGTAAAATCGTCAACCAAACGGCAGGAGTTCATATTTTGTGTTATCGATGTTTACTTCCAGAAAAAAGGATAGGAGGCTAGAACTATTCTATAAAAAGATGTAACGGTGAGTTAATATGTGTTATATTTTTATTAATATGTAGCTGTTTAATATTTTTAAGCATTTATTTATAATGCCTTCTGTAGTAGTTTCAATCTTAGTAGAAAAATGTAACTGAGTTACTTTCGCAGTGCTTCTATTTTACAAGTTTTTGTTTTAAGATCTTTTTTTCTTTTTTCGAAATTCGTAATTCTCAGCCTCTCCTACAAAAAATGTCACGCTTCGCCACTGAACCTAAGGGACACCTTCTGACAATGTTGGAAGAAACTGAGACTTCTACACACCGTTTACAAGAGTCTCGCAACACATTAAATCAGCAGATCGATTTCATTAAGAGTGCATGTTTCAGAAACTTTGAAGGTCTCTTCTGATCGTCCAAATCCACAACGAGAAGAGAGAACAAGCGCATCTGCTCGCATACCTTCCTAGCAGCAAGCCGGCACACAGATTGGCTTCCGTACCTACCGTGAAACTCCGCGCCGTACAACGCGACCAAGCAGAAGTAAATGCAGGTAACTATGCGGCGCATAGTTTCACTTGTATCATTTTATTGTTTTATACTTTTATGATTTTATACTTTCAATGTTATACACTTTTAACACTTTGAGACAGATCAATTTTAGTTACTTCACATAATTCCAGTTTTATAATTTTAGTTACAGTTTACCCATCCATTGTTCTACATTCTTAATATTTTAATGATAATTTTAAAGTAATTTTACTTCCTATGATTTTCATGCAAGACTCTCTATCCCTACACAAGCTACTACAAATTTTAGCGATTGTAATTCCATAATCATCATGATATACCGCCCCTTATTCTAAACTCTTAGTAATTTAACGAGAATTCTTAGATAATTTTGCTTTTTTAATTTTATACAAGTTACTACAATGTTTTACCGAATGTAATCCGATATGTTCACGGCACTCTTTCCTCACTGTTTTATACTCTCAATATTTTAACAATATTTTTATATAATTTTACTTTTTATATTTTTAGCGTAAGAATGTCTATTTTCAAGCAAGCTACTATAATGTTTCACCGACTTTACATCCGTTAAACTCATGACTTACCTACCACTTCCCCTGCTTGCTGTTTTTCCCTCTCCCAATACTCTTGTTCATTTTTTTCCCTCTCTCCCTTTCTCCCTACCCCCCTCTCCCCCCCCCCCTCCCCACCAGTAGTTACCAATTTAAAACAAGGTCCATAGTTGCATAGTACACTACTCTGAAGTGTGATTCTGACACAGACACTACAGGTTGCTGACGCAACTGTGAAAGTAAATTCCACAGTTGTGTATAATACATATTTATTTTTTGAAAAATAATATACAGTACATATTTAGTGTTGCTTTGTTTTTAGATCTGACGACGATCTAGGGAGAACGAAACAACGTAGTCATGTATAAAAAGATGTGTAACTGGGAATGAAAAATAAATGATATATTAGAATGGTTTTAGATATCGGCAGTGTTGCGAAGAACCGATAACTCCCTAACTGCACTCATATATTTTTTTTTTGAAAAAAAGGACGTCACGCCTCTGCGCTCGGCTATGCAGCAGCAAATATTAACTTCAATCAATCAAATTAACTTTAAGGAGACACGGAGTGATTAGGGCGTTTATCTAACTCAAGCCCTTTCCTGAAAATATCCTCCACAATAAGGGACTAATTATTCGATTTCGCAAAAAAGTCAATGGGAAGTCAGGATAATAGCTTGAAAAGTTTTCATTTTAGTCTCTTTTTCGTAAATACCCACGTTTTTTTTCTTTTTATTTTTCATTCTTTTCATACAGATGAAAATAGTTCAAAAACTGTGTACATACCATTTGCCAACATTACATTAATCAGTTGGATACTAGTTTGCTAAAATACTGTGTAACTACACTGGTGTCCAAAATTAAAGCAACAAGCCTCCATTTCCCCGTCCTGTGTCTAATCCACGATGATGTTGATGATGAAGTCCCATACTCCGTGACGGAGCGTAGGGGAACGATGCGGAAGACCCGCACCGCCGTACTAGGCAAGGTCCTAGTCGAGGTGGTTTGCCATTGCCTTCCTCCGACCGTAATGGGGATGAATGATGATGATGAAGACGACACAGCAACACCCGGTCATCTAGAGGCAGGAAAAATCCCTGACCCCGCCGGGAATCGAACCCGGAACCTCGTGCTCGGGAAGCGAGAACACTACCGCGAGACCACGATATAATCATACAAACTGTCAACAGATATCCGTCCCATCGGGTCCTGCACGGAAGATGGTATTCTCGTCAACGGACAGCCAAGCCAACGATGACGTCAGGACACCAATCAAACGGGACAGTGTTTTCCGGGTAGTCCCACATCCACAATCGCTGTGTACAGTCACAGACAGTGCAGTATGGCACAGAGAAGACGCCTACCAGGCTGTCTGCGGCGGAGGGCCATGGGAAGAATGGAAGCAAGACAATCGCAAACAGCCGGCCTGTGTGGCGGAGTGGTTCTAGGCGCTTCAGTCTGGAACCGCGCGACCGCTACGGTCGCAGGTTGGAATCCTGCCTCGGGCATGGATGTGTGTGATGTCCTTAGGTTAGTTAGGTTTAAGCAGTTCTAAGTTCTAGGGGACTGATGACCTCGGATGTTAAGTCCCATAGTGCTCAGAGCCATTTGAACCACTTTGAACCATTTGAACAATCGCAAACTGATGTAGCCCGATGGCTTAATTGAATCGTTCTGTTGTTTTTCGGATGTGGTGACAGTTTATAGAGATCGAAACAGTATCCCGAAGTCCAGGGCCGGCCGACCACGTGTAACATCAGAAACATAGAACCGTTATTTGGTTGTAAGAGTACGACGTTACCTCCTTAGTACTGAACGGCAACTGGCATCTGACCTCGTAGAATCCACTGGGCGTGTTGCAGCGAGGCAAACGGTGCACAGAAGGCTTCAGCACAGTGGCCTTTATTGTCGAAGACCTGCTGTATGTGTACCTCTGACGCGTCTTCACAGAAGGGAACGTCTAGGGTGGGACCGTCAACAGTGGACAATATTATTTTCACTGATGAGTCCCGATTTGGTCTGGACAGTGATTCTCGACGGACTTGTATGTGGAGGGAGCGTAGAACACTATTTCGGGACAGAACCGTTGTGGAAAGAGAGTGATATCGAGGATGATCCGTAACAGTGTAGGCAGGGATTATGTTGACCACTCGAACACTTCTTCATGAAACCGTACTGTTAAATCGTCAGTTTAACTGCCGTCAGGTATCGTGACGAGATCATGGGATCTCATTTGCGTTTGTTGAAAGGCACTGTGGGCCCAGAAATCGTATCGCTGGATGATAATGCTCGACCTCATAGAGATTACACACATGGCGTGGCCTGCTCACTCGCCCAAATTGAATGCCATAGAGCACGTCGTGGATGCACTAGGGACATAGATTGCATCACGTCACCATCCACGAACCACTCTCCAAGAGATGCGAGCAGGAAGAGTAGACGTTGATGCCTCGACATGAGCTTGATGGCATCATTCACAGCATGGCCCGTCGTTTGTCAGGCTTGTATTGCTGCCAGAGGTGGTCACTGCCCAAACTGAACGCATTAACCAGCTGTCGGAATGTGTTTGTAAATCCATTAAGTTGGAAAAACGAAGAACATTTTTGTCTACCGTTATGCACGGCGTATTTGTTTAAGTTCTGTATTCTTTATATTGTTTCTACCTTACTATCACCTTATTATACGGTTTTGTGGCAAAATAAACGCAAACTTGCAAAATTTCGGTTCGTTGTACAATTTTGGACAAATTTTGGAGAGAAGCAAGCTGGTCGCTGCTGTGACCCTCGCAGTACGTGAAAACCAAGATCGACACTAAGCAAAGAGCAGAAAACGCAGTAGGGAGCGAACATTACGACTGCAAGTACCGTGAGCTCACATCATTACCAATTAACAATGCCAAAATAATATTGAACACAACACACTATCAGAATTCCTATTCAACGTCTATATCCAAAAATCGATGTAACTGGTGTATTAGAGAATCGGCATACAGAGGCTTCAACAACAAAATGCAAACTGCCCTTCCAGCCTTTGGGCCATCAATTTATTTCCAACGTCCATCCCATTGTGATGTGGTTACTGTGATACATGTAGTCGCTGTCATCAAAAACAGAACTATCAGCTTTTTGTTTGTCTCTGTATCGTTGGAGTGGTAGGATATTAGATCCCTCTCCACTTTAAACGGCCTATAGGACGACCCCTATAACCAGTGACGACCCCTTGAGACCACCCTGGAGTATGGCTGTATGTGAGAGGCCAGACTAGAGAGCCGGGTACGGTAGTACAGGCTTGGAAGTGAGCACTGTATTCACTGGGTCATGTGCGCCAGTGCAGCATGTCGGCTGGACTATGGTCGTGTATGGAGATGAATCGAAATTTAGCGGGGAGACTTGTTTATTGCGCCCCATTGAGATGCGGCCGCGAAACTATTTGCTACACAGCTAACATCGTCACCACTTTCTGAGGCTGTCTCCATGTCGCTGGTGTGGTGGGATATGCACAGCTAATGTTCGATTGTTTTTATTCTTGTTACATAACGTTGTGCATTCATTTAAAAACCTATTTCCCTTCTGCTGTTTCCCTCTGTACATGGAAACATTCTTCAGTGCTGAGCTTTTGGTACAGATCGTGGCTTGTCTGAAGTGTTACTAAGTCAGTGTCTATTTCTGCTAGATAACAGTTGTGACCAAGTACATGGCAAGCATATCTAAAATGTGAGCTCTTGATAATTATAAGTGTTAAAGGCAGGCTATACACATAATGGAGAGAGTCTTTCTGCTGTGGTGGTTCAGTTACGCTTGTAGGGATTGTAATTTTCCGACACAGTAGCTGAGTGCCTGGCGTTGCCTGGATACATATTTATTCTTCTGTTACTCCATCTCCTCCTTCCCCCTCTGCCCATCTCCTACTCCTCACCCCACTCCCTCTCCATCTCCACTTGCCTGGTCCCTCTGTCTATCTCCCCCCCCCCCCCCTCTCTCTCTCTCTCTCTCTATCCATCTCATACTTTTCCCTTCCTCTATCCATTTTCTCATCCCCCCTCTCTCTGTCCACCTCCTCCTCCCCCTTATCTGTGTCCATGTCCTCCTCTGTCCATTTCCCCCTCCATACCTCCTCTCTCCACCACTAAGTTCTCACCCATGTCGCTCGTACACATCTATGAGCTGTCCTTTACCGCTTTCATCTGTCGCCCGTGGTGCACCAAGTTGCCTCGGCACCAATTTTGGATAGCGTCATTTTTCCATGCACAGTATACTTTAAAAACGGCGACGCGCGAACAGTTTGTAGTCTTAGCCGTTTCGCAAATGTTTCCTCCCTTGGCCTGAAAGCCAAAGATCATGCTCTTTTGCACGTCAGGTAAATCGTTCCGTTTCCGCATTACAACGACTGCACTATTCTCCGCGTCCCCCCCCCCCCCCCCCCGCACCCGACACGCTTTATATCCATCCCACTACTGCTGCTGCCATCTGCCGTCTATGAGTGGTTATTACACGTTGACAGCGAACATAGGCGGTGGTCACATTAATGGGACTGGGTCGTGTAGCATGTATGGATTTTCAGATTGGTCACCCTTACGTTTACCGGTTGTCTGCTGCATCCATTGCTTCGAATATTTACTTGCATGACCTTTCTGTGTCTGTCCGCTTTTTTATCCTTCGTGGCGCAGTAGGTACCCATTTTAAACTTTTATTCTGAAGTTTGTTTACTTTAGTTTTACCTGTTGTATAATTTGAGAAAAACGCTTTATAACATTGAAGGAGTACTATTTCCTAATAAATTCAGCGTTTGGATCGTTGGTTCAAATATGTACTATTGAGGAATTGTATTTTAATGTGTAAAGTTTGGAAGATCTCGTTTCTTTTCCCCTGTATCCCTACCGTGTAGGACATATCTTTATCTACTGCAGCTCCAAAGTATTCATTATGACTTATTCTTTCGATCAGAATCATTCTGCTACGGTCGCAGGTTCGAATGCTGCCTCGGGCATGGATGTGTGTGATGTCCTTAGGTTAGTTGGGTTTAAGTAGTTCTAAGTTCTAGGGGACTGATGACCACAGATGTTAAGTCCCATAGTACTCAGAGCCATTTGAACCATTTTTTTATTTCTTTCCATTTACTCTGAACATTCTCGAAGAATATGAAATATATAATCATACAAGAACATATCCACACGAAATTCTAAATGAACACACTGATTTTAAACATCAATACTATCTCGAAAACTTTATGGACATCACAGAATATGAAAATGGATAGTAATATGGAAAACAAAACATACACAGACCATAGATAGAATTCAAAGGGAAATAAAAACGATGGAGGTTAAAAAAGAAGGGAAGTGGCACTACAGACTTACGCTGAACGATCTTTTGAAGCCACAGTGGGCGCCATTTTAAGTAGAATGAAACATTAGCAGACTACTGTTTACGAATGCTTCTTGTTCATTATTTCTGTCTTGTGCGCGCAATAACTGATTTAAATTCTAAAAATTATAGACCTTACATGAATAACATAGTATCAAGAAGATAATTTCGAACGTTTTTCTCTTCTTGAATGCATATTTGCTCTAGTAATACGACACAGTAAGAGTGACGTCAAGGGGAAGGGTCACTGCTGTGAACTATGGCGGTATGAATGCGGTGAACCTAATGTTTTGGGCTAGTTAAGATGGCGGACATCGGCTACAAGTCTGTGACGTAATGCCACCTCCCCTCTTTTTATACTTCCATGATAAAAGCAATGAAATGGAACATCATCTCTGGTAAGACTAATATTCTTTGTAAACATACAGCATCGTAGCAAAGACCTGACAAAATAGCTGACAAAAACGTGTATTTTACGTTTCTTAATTACAAAAAATATATACTTACCACGATTTGACATAAAAATTTACTATAGATGCAATACGGTCGTCACTTACAACTAGACGTAGGACCAATACAAATGTACACATAAATCAGCCACGATTTACGTATAGATAAAACCAATGTTATTTTCCCAAGTCACTTGATAATGTCAGTTAAACCAAAACAGGCCTGTCGTGTAAAACATAAAATATATTACCCTACTGGAGTTACTTTTGAAGCTTTCATTTTCATTGTGTCTTACAATGACGTATGCTATGCCGCGGGCCCAACGTAACGTAAAATGCTTTTTTTTTTTCGTTTCTTCACTTGGGTGTCAGGGGGGGCCTGGTACTCGGGAGCCACGTGGCTTTGCCCCAGTAGCCGCAGTGTAGTTACGTCCTTGGCCTGGGAATACCGTGCATGGCAGCACCTGCAAGACGCCGCGCCTGCTAGCCTCGCATCACGCATCACAGTCCGAGCCTGTGCAACCAGCACGGCGAGCTAGTTTGCGCCAGCGAAACACTCACATCCGGGGACCCTTGCCTCCAAGGGAGTGCGAACCAGTCGATTTCGCCGACTCATTCGTCCAGGACATGTAGCTCATTCTGGCCGACAAATTCTATAAATTTCCGCGTGTACTTCGAATGCCTAAAACCATGGAATGAGAGACAGTCTGCTATTTAGAGAACGATATTCGCAATAGAAAGCGCTCCAGAAACTGTTGCTTACAGATAATGGCCCTCGATTCATTTCTAGGTTGTTCTAGGCATTCTGCACACGTGTGCTATAACACAATGTATTTCAAAGAGATTCGTCCGATTTCTCAAGACTATATCTTCTGTCTTTGTCCCGCATCGGCGCAGGTTCAGCATGGATAGTAACGGGTTTGGAATGGATAATTTAAGGGGTGAGCCGATGCCCTCCCTGTCGCCAAGCCGTTGCACCGCGACGGGATATGTGTACCCCAACTGTCTGCGTGTAGTTTTATTCTTGTGAAAATAAGCGCCGACCGGTGTGGCCGTGCGGTTCTAGGAGCTTCAGTCTGGAACCGAGTGACCGCTACGGTCGCAGGTTCGAATCCTGCCTCGGGCATGGATGTGTATGATATCCTTAGGTTAGTTAGGTTTAAGTAGTTCTAAGTTCTAGGGGATTGATGATCACAGATGTTAAGTCCCATAGTGCTCAGAGCCATTTGAACCATTTTTTTGAAAATAAGCGAAAGTTTTCTAAACGTTTGCGAATAGTGTAACTGATGAGGTACTTGGGTACAAGACCGGTACACACCCAGTAGGATGTGGTTAAACGCCTACAAACCACATCCCGCTGCAGTCTGGAACCACAAGACCGCTACGGTCGCAAAAAAAATGGTTCAAATGGCTCTGAGCACTATGGGACTTAACATATATGGTCATCAGTCCCCTAGAACTTAGAACTACTTAAACCTAACTAACCTAAGGACAGCACACAACACCCAGCCATCACGAGGCAGAGAAAATCCCTGACCCCGCCGGGAATCGAACCCGGGAACCCGGACGTGGGAAGCGAGAACGCTACCGCACGACCACGAGATTCGGGCGCTACGGTCGCAGGTTCGAATCCTGCCTCGGGCATGGATGTTTGTGATGTCCTTAGGTTAGTTAGATTTAACTAGTTCTAAGTTCTAGGGTACTAATGACCTCAGCAGTTGAGTCCCATAGTGCTCAGAGCCATTTGAACCATTTGAACCAAACCACATCCATGCTGGCTGGCATGTCGTCCCTCGTCGGTAATACGCCGGGCGATCTGGGGCCGGCGCATCTCCCCGCACCCCCTCTCTGCCCGTGCCCACGCCCTCCCCGCGAAGTGACGCGTTAACATGTGCGACTATCCGTATCCGAGCGAGTGATTTCACAAGACTGTATCTTGTACATGTATTAAGATAGAAACTTTGGGTAAATTTTAATTCAAGGTAGCTACTGAGGAACAAATAAACACCCTACCATTTGAAGCTGTCAGAACACAAACTGTTGCTCCTTTGACTCTGGTAGTAACTGCCGAAATCCAGAGTAAAACACTACCCACCTTCAGCTGAGGAAACTACTTTTGCAATAGTGTCTTGTCACACAGCATCAACCAAGCCACTCGTCAGAATTTCAGAGTGTCTTTTGAAATAAATCATCCCTAAAGGTTAATTTTTAGAATGAGTCAATGGATCAAAATACAGTTTGAGACCCACACAGGCTGCACATTGCCGGTTCTGTTCGCATGCAAATGGTGTTTGTAGTACACTGATCGAATCGTGTCTCCATGGGGGATATAATAGCTAAAAACACGCAAAAACGAAAACCACTTTAAAAATCTCAGAATGAAAGATGAAGCCAATTTGGTTGATTTACAGATCAAATTATTTCACTTGAGTTGTTGACTACAAATCAGCAATTGGATTGTGAGAAGTCAAAGTATTTCGTAAATTATCGATGTTTTAATTAAGTAATATTAAAATTAACATTGAAACAAGTCACCTGTATCGAGGTATTTTGACCTCGTAGCGTCATTGTAATACCTCTTCAGAATGCCTCTTAAAGGAAGAATTTATGATATTAAGTCATAGAATCTATCCCCCACAAAACCTATCACGAGACTGTGAATAACAGGCGGTTCTGACTTCCAAAAAATATTAGTAACCTTATGGGTAGTTCGAAGCAGGGAAACAAGTCCGAGAACCTGAATCACGCAAAGAGAACTGATAAAGTAAATACAAGTAAAATACACTTATGAAAAGAGACATATATTTTCAAGAGATTTTATAGTCCAGTCCAAAGTGACTGCAAGGCTATCTGAGAACGAACTTTTATTACCCGAAACTTTAGGTAATCATGGACAATGAGCTTACCGTCCGAACAATCGATTATACACTATCTGATCAGAAGTATCTGCACACCTGCTAGCGACATTAATATGGAGTGTGTCCACCTTTCGTTTTTTATAACGGATTGAAAACTGCAGCGGACCCTTGCAATGGGGTGTGTTAATGCATGTGGAGAAATGGGAGCTCATTCTTCGTCAAGAGCCGAAACCAGAGAAGGTAGTGATGTAGGACATTGGGATCTTGAGCGACGTTAACATTCTAACTCATCCAAAAGGTGTTCCACTGGCTTCAGGTTGGGAGTCTGGGCAGGCCAGTCCATTTCAGGAATTTTACTGTCCACAAAATATTGCAACGCAGATGCTGATTTAGGGCAGGGCGCACTGTCATGCTGATACTCGTACATAGAATCAAACTTTACCTCTACTGCACGCAGTATGTGTGTGTGTGTGTGTGTGTGTGTGTGTGTGTGTGTGTGTGTGTGTGTGTGTGTGTGTGTGTGTGTAATAATGAAAGCTGGAGAACCCGCAGTAGCTAAAAGACATTGACATAGCCATTTCCCGTCGTAGTTGCCCATCCAAAGATTCCAGAGAGTTGATTATTGCAGGTGTTGCGTCTGCGAAGTTCTTCCAAGTACCCACGAATTTTCAGTTTGAGCAGTCCTGCAAAATGTGGTCCAGTGTTTGTTCCGATGTTCCGCAATGACACTGTTCTGACCGTGGCACATTCTTTATCGACCATCTACGCCGGGTAAGTTATGTAGCATACTTCATCGCATAGCTGATGGGCATATCTAAATATCAGCTCTTTCGTCTACCGTGATATCACGTGCTTGCCTTTGTACTACTTTAAACTCGTTTTCCAGTAGTAACCAGGTGGCCCTTGTAATCCTGAAACATATATCCCTCTGTGGTTTCTTCCCACTAGTCTTTAACCACCATAGAGATTATTTTGTGGTCCCTTGAGGTATACTCCTTATCCACTCACCATTTTACAATGTCTGAAAATAATTCATTGCGCAATAAAGTTACATCAACATTGGAGCGGCTGTGTTACGTGCTCTGTGAAATGGGGAATAGAGTACTTTGCGGCCCCACCTTGGAGCTCTCTGTCTCTGTTCCACACCTTATCCCATCAGTTAAAAATGTTTCGAGACTGGATTCATAAAAAATAAACAAAAGTTAAGATGATGGCTTTAATGCTTGAGATGTTCTACATGATCTCCCCCTCGAGTAAAACAAACAAAACGTTCATACAATCACGTGAAACTGTCGGATAAGTCCTTCTTTACGATGTTGATGAACACGCGCTTCGCATGCACACCTTCTTCGGCCTTGGCGATGTATCGGACACCCATCACGCACTTTGTCATTTTATGGTAGGTTCGTATCGATGAGATGATGTCTCGTCACCCGTGATGAATTTTTCCAGAATGGAACTGCCTCCGTTTTTAATTTCAATGAAGTTGCAACAGCCGTTTACGCGTCATTGTTGTTTGTTTGGTAATCAAGGTATGCCGGACAAACTTTGCACACTTTTTCTCTTCTTCAAAACATTCTGCACAACGTCTTGAACACTTGGTTCAGAGATGATCGGTTCGTTGCTCCACTGCAATTCGTGACGCAACACCATTGACACGCTACGGTCGCTCGTCCATTACTTAACACTGCCTGCTCACAATTGCCTGGTAGAATGCACGTCCGTTGTCTATCTGCCACCGTATTTACCGCGTTGGCATTGCTTATACGGCAGGAATAAAATCAGTCTTGGAACCTTTTGGATGGACTGTGTATACTCCGGCAGTTGCCTAAGCGCCGGACTGTGCCATTGTTTCTGCTTCTGACTCTCCCTAAAAAGATATATGTGCTCGGAAATTCTCGGTGTCACTTCTTAACGTTAATACTTGTTGTATCTGTGTTATACCATCCACAATGAAAACTACAGTGGATAAGTAACCTAGACATACTTAAAATAACAAGTAAATCAATGCCGAGATTTCCACGCATACAGACAGACGCGGACGAATGACAGTATTGGCTGGAGCGACACATTGATCCTTGCAATCTGAGCGTAATCCACCTATTCATATTCTTACGTGCACACAACTACAGCGCTATAGAATTCCGGGACTGCTGGTCTTTCTCCTCTCTACACAACACTCATTCACTTGCCGTCCCTGACGGCTGCTAACTATCACAAACCCGTGTTCATTGCTCTCGGTTACTACATCTACTTCTACATCTACATCTACATACGCATTCCGCAAGCCACCGTGTGGTGTATGGCGAAGCGTACTAATCTTCTCCTTTCCTATTCCAGTCACAAATGGAGCGACGGAAAAACGCCTATCTACACTCATGCTCATAAATTAAGGATAATGCTGATACATGGTGGAATAACGCTCTGGTGGGCGGTTTGCGGGGATAAATCACTTCGGGGTATGACCATGCAGTGCATCTGACCTGCGGTCGTCGCACGGTGGCGCTGGCAGCAGTCCACATACGCAGAGGTGTGTTGGTGCATGTCAGAGTACGGTGCAGTGAGTAAGTGTGCATTCTTTTCAGACGTGATAATGGTGACTGTGTGTTGCAAATGGCTCAAATAACACATATTGATGGCGTTATGAGGGGTAGAATACTAGGGCGACTGGAGGCTGGTCAAACAAAGCAGGTCATAGCACGGGCACTCCACGTGCCACAAAGTGTTATCTCAAGATTATGGCAACGATTCCAGCAGACAGGTAACGTGTCCAGGCGCTACAGTACGGGACGTCCACAGTGTACAACACCACAAGAAGACTGATATCTCACCATCAGGGCCCGCAGACGGCCACGGAGTACTGCAGGTAGCCTTGCTCGAGACCTTACCGCAGCCACTGGAACAGCTGTCTCCAGACAGCTGTAGACAACTGAACAGACACGGTTTATTCGCCCGGAGACCTGCAAGGTGCATTCCACTGACCCCTGGTCACAGGAGAGCCCGTGAAGCCTGGTGTCAAGAACACAGTACATGGTCATCGAAACAGTGGTCCCAGATTATGTTCGCGGACGAGTCCAAGTATAGACTGAACAGTGATTCTCGTCGGGTTTTCATCTGACGTGAACCAGGAACCAGATACCAAACCCTTAATGTCATTGAAAGGGACATGTATGGAGGTCGTGGTTTGATGGTGTGGGGCGGGATTATGATTGGTGCACGTACACCCCTGCACGTCTTTGACAGAGGAACTGTAACAGGTCAGGTGTATAGGGGCGTCATTTTGCACCAGTATGTCTGCTTTTTCAGGCGTGCAGTGGGTCCCACCTTCCTGCTGGTGGATGATAACGCACGGCCCCATCGAGCTGCCATCGTGAAGGAGTACCTTGAAACAGTAGATATCAGGCGAATGGAGTGGCCTGCCCATTCTCCAGACCTAAACCCCATCGAACATGTCTGGGATGCTCTGGGTCGACGTATCGCTGCACGTCTTCAACCCCCTACGACACTTCAGGAGCTCCTACAGGCACTGGGAGCCTATACCCCAGCAGCTGCTCGACCACCTGATCCAGAGTATGCCAACCCGTTGTGCGGCCTATGTACGTGAGCATGGTGATCATATCCCATATTGATGTCGGGGTACGTGCGCAGGAAACAGTGGCGTTTTGTAGCACTTATCACCAATACCGTGGACTTACAGATCTGTGTCGTGTGTGTTCCCTATGTGCCTATGCTATTAGCGCCAGTTTTGTGTAGTGTCACGTTGTGTGGTACCACATTCTGTAATTATCCTTAATTTATGAGCACGAGTGTATATGCCTCCGTACGACCCCTAATTGCTCTTATACTGTCTAAACTGTGCTTAAGAGAAATGCACGTTGGCGGCAGTAGAATCGTTCTACAATCAACTGAAAATACCATTCCTCTAAATTTTCCAACAATGTTTCGTGAATAGAGCGTGGTCTTCGCCCCAGGGATTCCCATTTGAGTTTACGAAACATTACCCATAACACTCGCATGTCGATCGAATCGACCGAGCAGCACGCCTCTCAATTGCTTCGATGTCTTCCTTCAGTCCGACCTGCTGAGGATCCCAAACACTCCAGCACTACTCAGTAATGGGATGTACTAGTGTTCTACAAGCATTCTCCTTTGTAGATGAGCTAGACTTTCCTAAAACTCTCCCAGTAAACTGAAGCTGACTATCCGTCTTCCCTACCACCGTCCCTACCTTCTCGTTCCATTTGATATCGTTTTGCAGCGTTACACGTTGATATTTAATCGAAGTGACTGTGTTCAGCAGTATACAACCAGTACTGTATTAGAACACTGCATGATTGTCTTTCCTACTCATCTGCATTAACGCCCATTTCTCTACATTCTGAGTAACCTGCCAGTCATCATACCAACTAGAATTTTTGTCTAAGTCGTCTTGTATCTGCGCAGGTATAAGCTGTCGCCAGCACACCGGTCGGCAAATAGGAATCGCGAAGATCGATAACTAGGCGCTGGATCAAGCGCCTCACTAGAGATTTGAGAGAGAGACTGACAAGCAACATGCCACCAATGCCCTCTCGACAGCAAGTATTTAGGCCCCACTGACTCGCTCTTCCAGTCTAGCGTCTGTCAGTTCATCGCAGAGCGAGTTCAGTTCACGTCACAGGCTACGACAGCACATAGCGACCAGATTAGTGACTAAAGCGGGACTTGTACTTTTCCAGCAGTGAGCCTAAAGTTTTTAATAGCAAGATTACAGATATTGTCTTCAAGAGGACTATTACTGATTAGCTTGTACCACAGAACATGGACTCTGATCCAGTTAAGTAAATGTTCATGTAAATAAAGAACCGTATTAATCCATGTGTGAATTTGTGTTTCAGAGCCGGCAGCTGAGGCCGAGCGGTTCTAGGCTCTTCAGTCCGCAACCGCGCTGCTGCTACGGTCGCAGGTTGGAATCCTGCCTCGGGCATGGACGTGTGTGATGTCCTTAGGTTAGTTAGGTTTTAGTAGTTCTAAGTTCTAGGGGACTTATGACCACAGCAGTTGAGTCCCATAGTACTCAGAGCCATTTTTTTGAATTACATTGTCCTGTTCCAGACCTCACGCCAGTTTGTGTGAGCTTAAACGTGTGCATTTTGGCTTCCTCCAAACTCCATGAATTGGCTCCTGCCAATTCACAACATTGGCGATAAGTGTAAAAACGGTCTTCTTCTTTATACTTGCTTAAATTACTTGTCATGGCTTCGCCATAATCTCCAGATGTACTGTCCGAATTTTATCGCTTGCAGAATCAGCAGACACAGGCGTTATTGGATGCCCTTGGACAGCTCGTCCAGGATCAACGTGCAATGCAAAACGATGCGGCGGCCGCCGCTCCACCGCTACCGCAGCCACAACACGCAGTTGCACCACTTTTTCGTCCTTTTGATGCGGCACTGGAAAGCTGGACGGAGTGGTCACGCCAATTTGGATTCCATCTCGCCACCTACAGAATTCAAGGTATTGAGCGGCAGCCTTTTTTGCTTTCTAGTGTAGGAGTGTCCACCTACCGTGTGATAGTGAAATTGTTTCCCCGACGAGACGTAGCAACTCTGTCCTACGACGAAATTTTGTCGGCATTAGATGCATATTTCAAAGACTCAGTCAATGAAGTTGCAAAAAGGTATACTTTCTTTTGTACAAAACGTACGACCGGTCAGACTAATAGGGAGTGGGTTGCAACATTGCAAGGCCTTACTAGGGATTGTGCTTTTGAGTGTGAATGTGGACTCCCTTATTCAGATACAATGGTACGTGATGCAATTGCACAGAACGTTTCTGATGTTCGTATAAGGGAACAGATTTTGAAACTAGTCAATCCCTCCCTTCAACAAGTGATGGACATCTTGGATAGGCAGGACACACTTGACTTTGCTCAGGAATCATTTGAAATTTGACCAGCTGTGTGTCACATTAACCGGCCCACCGGGCGCGCTGCACGGAACAGTAAACAGCCCTCGCGCCCGTCCGCGCAGCTGCCGCCAAGCTCTCTGCTACGTGTGCCGTGCAAGCAAGCAAATGCAGTGCTAAAATCGTGCTGACGGTGTGCTACTAGACATTAGCGTGAGAATTGCCCGTCCCGCCAAGCTATTTGCTTTTTCTGTAATAAAAAAGGACATGTTCAAAGTGTTTGCCAGAAAAAGCTTAGATCGGACACTCACAACCATTCCAGGCCCTTTGCTTCGCGCCGGAATCGTACCAATAATACTCAGGCTCGTGAACCTTCGCCCATGGACATTCATGTAGTTAATTCCACTCTGCTCAGTGCCACTCTCTAACAGTGACTGTGTTCGTCGCACAAATCGAGTGCGTAGCCATCGCCGGAAATCGCGTCAAGTCGCAAGTGTTTCTGTACCAGTGTCTGTTCACGTTGCACGAGACAGTCGCTCTTGTCGTCAGCAGGACAATAAACTTTTTGTGGATTTGGACATTCATGACAACGTGATACCATTCCAGCTCGATACCGGCGCTGCAGTTTCTCTGATCAATCACGACACGTACAAACAGCTGAGCACACCTCCGTTGCGTGCCGCAAATGTTAAGTTAACTAGCTATTCCGGTCAGGATATCCCTGTGTTAGGACAGTGCAGCCTTCTTGCAACATACAAGGGACAAACACAACTTGTGTCATTTTACATACTTCATTCTTCTTCTGCTGTCAACTTGTTTGGTTTAGATTTATTTCAGTTGTTTAACTTGTCTATAGTCAATCAGGTCCTACCAGTGAATCAGACTGTGCCCTCAGACAGTGTTTCTCGTCTATGTGAAGAGTTTGCTGACATTTTTGCACCGGGCCTTGGTTGCGCTAAGAACTATGAAGCCCATTTGGAACTGAAAGTAAACGCGCAACCGAAATTTTTCAGAGCGCGATGTTCCCCACACATTGCGTGATGAGGTCGCAAGAACATTAAACGATTTGGAATCACAAGGTGTGATTGAACGTGTGCAGGCTTCTCTCTGGGCATCACCCTTAGTAATTTTGCCAATCTCAGAACATTATTTCAGGTATTGCGACAAAATGGTCTTCACTTGCGGAAGGACAAATGTGTGTTTTTTGCTCGGGACTTACCCTATCTGGGCCATGTACTCAATGCCCAAGACATACATCCTCGTCCAGAACACCTCCGTGCCATACAAGACTTGCCTTCGCAGCAGCAGCAGAATTTGAAGCAGCTACAGAGTGTGCTGGGAAAAATCAATTACTATAACAGATATGTGGTCCACGCCTCTTCCATTTCAGCTCCGCTTCATCGCTTACGCCGTAAAGGTGTTCCGTTCGTCTGGACGGCGGAATGCGAACGCGCCTTTCGCCAGTTCAAATCGGCGTTGCTTTCTACTACTTGCCTTACGCTATTCGATCCCCAGAAACCCCTTTTGTTGATGGTAGATGCATCGGATTTCGGGATCGGTGCTGTGCTTGCGCACAAGGATGAATCGCATGATCGCCCTATTGCCTTTGCGTCCAAATTGCTCTCGTCTGCGCAAGGAAATCATTCACAGATCGAGAAAGAAGCTTTGGCTCTCGTATTTGATGTTACTAAGTTTCATGATTTCTTTTATGGTCGTCACTTTACCATCATCACAGACCACAAACCCTTGACGTCGCTTTTTCATCCGAACGAGCCTGTACCTCCACGTACAGCACAGAAATTCATTCGCTGGTCTCTTTTCCTCTCGCAGTAGCGCTACGATATCTTGTATCGGTCCACTGCTAAGCACGGAAACGCTGATGCGTTGTCCCGTTTGCCTGTTGCTGAGGATAGAGCACTCGATTCCTCTGAACTTGCTTGCATGTCCATTGATGCGGAAACCGATGACGTGGTCGAATCGTTTCCGATTGATTTTCGTCGTGTAGCTACAGCCACAGCTGCTGACCCTGTCCTTGCTACCGTTTTGCGTTTTGTTGCTACGCAATGGCCCTTGTCAAAGTCACGGATCGCGGATCCGTTGGTTCGCCGATTTTTTGCTCACAAGGAGAGACTTTTTGTTCGACGTGGGGTTTTGCTATTGCGTTCTGATAATGATCAGTCCAGGGTCGTGGTCCCACGTTCGTTATAGTCCTCTGTCTTACGGCTTCTCCACCAAGGACATTGGGGTATAGTGAGAACGAAACAACTCGCTCGTCAGCACTGTACTTGGTTCGGAATCGATGCTGCGATTACGAATATGTGCTCTTCTTGCATGGCGTGTGCCGAACAACAATCCGCACCGCCGCGGAAATTCTTTGCATGGCCGAAAGCCACTTCCCCTTGGCAACGCTTACACATCGATTTTGCTGGTCCATTCTGGAATGCTCGATGGTTGGTTGTGGTAGATTCATTCAGTAATTTTCCTTTTGTTGTCCGGATGTCTTCCACGACGTCATCTGCCACCATCCAAGCGTTATCCGCTATCTTTTGCATTGAAGGTCTTCCACAGACTATTGTTTCCGTCAATGGCCCGCAATTCATGTTCGCAGAATTTCAGTCATTCTGCAAGGCCAATGGCATTCAACAGCTGACGTCCGCGCCATTTTCGCCTCAGTCAAACGGTGCCGCTGAACGATTGGTCCGGACTTTCAAGTCACAGATATTGAAGTTCAAAGAGTCGCATTCTCGGGAAGACGCGTTATTGCTCTTCTTGTCCTTGTATCGCTCTCAGCCCCGAGATGGTCGCTCGCCGGCTGAGTTGCTCCATGGTCGTCCTCATCGAACCTTGATGTCTTTGCTACATCCGCCGCATCCGGTTCCTGTGCAGCGGCAGACACCTGCTTTTGCCCCAGGCGACGTTGTCTACTATCGTAACTATCGAGGTTCACGGCGTTGGCTCGCAGGGCGCATTCTTCGCTGCCTCGGCCGCGCTATGTATCTGGTTTTGGGGGCCTCTGGTGAGGTGCGTCGGCATCTCAATCAGCTGCGCCTCTGTCGTCGCACGGGTTCTGCCGCTCCCCGTCTGCTTTCAGCGACGGTGCCGTCCGGTCAGCGCCCTGGGGACCCATCTACTGGCTCGCCTCATCCCCAGGTGTTACCGACGCTGCCTTCCATTTTGCCCCATGGCGACGCGCCGCCGCCGCCGCCGCCTGTTCTCCCGCCGGCGCCGCCCGCAGTGGACGCGTCGCTGCAACCGCCGGGCGCCTCCCTCGGTCACGCGCCGCCGTTTGACCAGCTGTCCTCCGACGTGGAACTCTTGCCCGCTCCGGACCAGATGTCGTCTTCGCCTGTCGGGTGCCCCGTTCTGATGGAGATCGACCCTTCGGCCCCTCCTGTCTCTCTACGGGCACAGACACCGCATGTTGGCGTGCACCCTGGACTAGGTTTTCAAGCGTTTCCTAGATCCCCTCGGACCGAATGGCAGGGTGCGGGTGGCACAGCCTCGCCTGTTGTTAGGCTCCCCACCTCGTCGCATACGTCAACATGGGGTCCTCCCCACGGCGGGCGGAAGCCTTATAACACAACCGTACGCCGATTTGCGGGGGAGGAATGTGGTGTCACCGCCAGACACCACACTTGCTAGGTGGTAGCCTTTAAATCGGCCGCGGTCCGTTAGTATACGTCGGACCCGCGTGTCGCCACTGTCAGTGATTGCAGACCGAGCGCCACCACACGGCAGGTCTAAAGAGTCGTCCTAGCACTCGCCCCAGTTGTACAGCAGCAGGCTTTGCTAGCGATGCTACACTGACAAATACACTCTCATTTGCCGAGACGATAGTTAGCATAGCCTTCAGCTACGTCATTTGCTACGACCTAGCAAGGCGCCATTACCAGTCATATTGAGAATGTAAAACATGTACCGTCAAGAGCGATGTACACCAATTATGGATTAAAGTTAAGTATTCCAGCAGCAACGAACCTTATTGGCTATATTAATTACATTGTCCTGTTCCAGACCTCACGCCAGTTTGCGTGAGCTTAAACGCGTGCATTTCGGCTTCCTCCAAACTCCGTGAATTGGCTCCTGCCAGTTCACAACAAGTTGCATGTGTGTTCTATCAGCTGAAGGTAGTGTTCAGAAAACGTGTTCAGGACTAGTTCACAAGACTCTCTCAGTCCGTACCAACTGCAATGAAACCATAAACGTCCCTGATTACATTCAGGAGGCTAAAGTCGCCTCCACCTAATGATACGGGTATTTCCGCGCTACTGGTCCGTAGACTTCCTTTCAATGATTCTGCAATTGATACCGTGGAATCGGGTGGCCGGTAAAAACTTCCGGTGGTTAACTTGAGTTGACTTAGGCCAGTTATGCGTAACCAGATAACTTTACAGTCAGAATCGATTTCAACCTCAATAGAGAAGATATTTTTGTCAGCTGCAATGAACACGCCCCCTCCTATGTCTTCTAACTTGTCTTTTCCACATACGTTCCATGTCTCGTTAAATATTACGGAGCATATCGACTGCCGACCGTTCGCCAGAGGGCTTCAAACTATCGCCATCGCCTTTTTTCTGAAAAAAAAGGTAGCTGTTCTTGTACGTAGTGCAGCTCTAACGCATAAAGGGTATTCCCACAGTTGTCCTCGCCATAGGGTAGGTACAGTAATCCGCAACCAAGACCGTCACAGAAACAAAATGCAGCCACCTAAACTAGTTGTGCCTCTAGGGAGCATACCAGTAACCAGGGGGGTGGAAAGAAGATTGTTGTGAACCTTATAATTGTGAGACTACTGCTCCCACTGCTCCTCTAGTTATTGGCTATGTTTAAAGGGTTTTATTTTAAGGTTGTTGAAATCTGCCTCAGTCCTCCACTCCACTGAGCTTGACCATAACTATGAGTTATTCTTTTTTAATGATAGTGAATTAAATGATAATAGGAATAATATATTTGATTCTACTTAGATATTATTAGGCATATGAAAGCATACCTGATGATATTAAAAAAGAAGTATCATTTTCATCATCATCATCTTGGACAGTTTCCAGCCACTGGCTGGGTCTGTCGGGAACACAAGCCTCTCCATCGTGTTCTGTCTTTCCACCATTCCCCCTCTTCCACCTTCGTCCAGTTCTCTCCTCTTCTCGTCACACATTCCTTCACTCCCTTCACCCATCTATCTCTTGGTCTTCCCCTGGGCCTCTTCCCCTCCAGTTGTAAATCAAACATCCTCTTTGGAATTCTTCCCTCATCCATTCTCTTCATGTGTCCATACCACTGCAGTCTTGATTTTTCTATCCTGTCCTGTACTGGTTCCTCCTTTAGTCTTTCCCTCACATACACATTTCGCAATCTGTCTCGTCTTGTTACACTCAACCTGCTCCTCTGGAACTTCATTTCGCTAGCTTGTATTCTACTTTTGTCGCTTTTGTGCATTACCCATGTCTCACTTCCGTATGCCAATATGGGGACAAAGTAGGTTCGGTATATAATTCCCTTGGATTTCTGTGGCACCTCCTTGCTCCAAATAAGCCCCCTGATGCATTTGAAGAACTGCCCTGCTTTTCTGCACCTTTCATTTATTTCCATTGCGTTTCCCCCCTTACTTTCAATCATGCTTCCCAGGTACTTGAAGTTCTCTACCACTTGTAGTTTTTCCCCTCCACAAGTTATATCCTAATTTGGCCTATTCTTCTTCCTTGTTGTGACAATTATTTCACTTTTCTTTGCAGAGAAGTGCATTCCATATTGTGCTGCCGTTGCCTCCCATACATCTAACTGCTCTTGCACCTCCTTCTCGCAATTTCCCCATAACATCAGGTCATCGGCAAAAAGCACTGCTTTCATTTTATGATCTCCAATTGCATCTGATACTTGCTGTAGGATTTCATCCATAACAATAATAAACAATAAAGGCGAAAGTGCACTTCCCTGTCGCAGCCCATTTTCCAGCTTGAACCATGCAGTACGTTCCCTCCCCACTTTCACACAACTCTCACTCCCCTCATACATTTTTCTGACTTTTCGTGTTATCTCTTCATCTATCCCTTTTGCGTTCAGCACATCCCAGAGCTTGTCCCTATAGATACTGTCATACGCCTTCTCAGTATCTAAAAAGGCCATGATTAAGTCCTTCCCGTACTCATAGTGCCTTTCCTGCAGTTGCCTTACCGCAAATATGAGGTCCGTTGTTGATCTTCCCGGTCTGAACCCATACTGCTCCTCTTGCAGTCTACTTTCAATACTGCTTCTTATTCTCTTCTCCAGGATCTTTTCATAGATTTTTCCACAGTGGCATAGCAGGGTGATTCCTCTGTAGTTCTCACATCTCCTTTTATCCCCTTTCTTGAAGATCGGGACTATAATTCCTTTCTTCCAATCCTCAGGAATTCTGTTCTCCTTCCACACCACTCTCAGCACTCTGTATAGCCACTGGGTTCCTACTTCTCCTGCTGCTCGTATCATACCCACTGTTACTTCGTCCCAACCTGGTGCCTTGCCCCCTTTCATCCTCTTTATGGCTTCTTCCACTTCATTCCAAGTTAGATCATCAATTTCCCCACTATTATAATCGTCTGCTGCCTTAGGCTCTCCATCGCTGTTAGTTACCCGCTTGACGGCATTCAACAGATCTTCAAAGTACTCCTTCCAAATCTTTTTGAGCTCATGCATTTCCTCTACAACTCTTCCATTATTATCCATGATCCTCAGGCACTCGCTTCTGTCGTTCCTCTTATTTCTTACCATGGTGTAAAGTACTTTTTTGTTCCCTTCACTGTCCTCTTCTAACATTCTTGTCCATTTTTCCATCCACTTCTTCTTCTCCGCCATTACTATGGTCTGTGCCGCTTTCTTGCTTCCCTTATATTTTACCCTAGCTTCCTCTGTTCGGGTCTGGAACCATTCTGTGAAGGCTTTGTTCTTTCGAAGTACTGCCTCTTTACATATGTTGTTCCACCATGGGGTTTCCTTACTTCTCCTCTTTGTGCTAGTTCTTCCGCACACAGTCTCAGCTGCCTCAACTAGAGCCCTCTTAAAATCTCCCCATTCTTCTTCCACTGTTCTCTGATCTTCCTTTGGCAGCTTCTTCCTGATCGGTGTCTGGTACTGGGTCCTCCGTTCATCCTCTTTCAGCATCCATGTCTTCAACCTTTTTTCCTGTATGTCTGTTGCCCTCCTATCTTTTTTCTCTCTCAGGGTGGCTACCAACAGCCGATGGTCACTGTCTAAGGCCTCAGATGGAATGACCTTAACATATGTGAGGCTGCTCATCATCTGCCTATCCACTAGTACATAGTCTACTACTGAAGTTTGGGACCAGTCTCCACTGTACCAAGTTATTTTGTGGCTACTTCTCTTCTTGTACCAGGAATTTGCGATCGCCAGCCCATTCCTCTTGCAGAATTCCAGCAACAATTTTCCTTCTCTATTTCGGTTCCCCCAGCCCTCTGGTCCCATTATCTCCTCGAATCCTTTCCTGCCTGTGCCATCATGTGCATTGAGGTCCCCTATTATAATCTGATTACCTCCATTTAGCTGCTTTTGCATGTCATCTTCAAATTCCTCCTTCTCCTTTTTTGTACACCCCACCTGTGGGGCATATGCTTGGATGATTTCAATGCTTTTTCCTTTCACTCGTACTCTGGCTTTTATCATTCGATCATTGATACCTTCCACCTCCTCCTGCAGACCCTCTCTGACCACTATTGCCACTCCATTTCTTCCCCTCTCATTCCCTATCCAGTACAGTTTACATCCTTTACTTAGTGGTTTTTCACCAACTCCTCTCCACCTAGTCTCAGCAAGTCCCAAGATGTCCAATTTCCTCCTTTCCATCATTTCTACAGTTTCTTCTAACTTCCCAGTTAGAGTCCTTACATTTAAGGTGCCCAGTCGTAAATCATCTCGTAATCCTTTTCCATTGCAAGGTCGGTTTCCTTTAAATCCGTTCCGTGATCCGAGGCATGTTCCCTTTTTGAAAGCAGTTGATTTATCCACTACTGGCTTGCTAGGCCTATCGCAGCTTCACCAGAGCCCCGTTAGCCGTCACGTTTCAGGGTTCCCATAGGGCCTTCCCAGCTACCGTAGCGGTCCTGGGGCACACGAAGTCCCCGCTGTACATCGCCCCTATAGGCAGTCCCCTACTTTGTGCCGTTGCCCATCTCCCACGACTTGGACGAGGGGTTGGACTTATGTATCATTTGGACTTAAGTATCATTTTATTAATTCTTATTTTTTCACTTGAAATAAGTGGGAAACTTAGGCTTAAAATACTTTTAAGGGTATTACATTGCTCCTAATTGAGATTTTACTCCCCCTGTTCTGAATAATTTAGTGATTTCAAATAACCCCTTTTCGGAAGTGCACCTCATGCGTGCTACAGTGGTTTACGTTGCCTTCTTGTAGAACGTTGATACGGAAAAATACGTGCACTACACCACGTAAATGCCGCACTACTCTCTTCACAATAGTTGTGACCGCAGGGCAGCCATCCGAACACGAAATTCGTTAGAAACAGGTTGTTCCCACAAGAACTGGCAGTAGGTACCGTTGTCCATGTCTGGTCGAGACGATGTTCGCCAAAATTCATTCTAATTAACCTTGCGTCTACCTTACATTCTCCATTGCACCGGAACACCTCGTTGTACCTTTCATGTTGTTTGATTATCGTTTGATGCTGTCGTCATGCATGTCATTTCTGTGACTATTTTGTTTGAGAAATTATAATCCCAATGGTGTTACTTATCCCTTTTAATAGCGTTTCTTATCAGTCTGTTAATTTGCTGCGTGTTGTTGTTTTTGTTGTGGTCCTCAGTCCGAAGACTGGTTTGATGCAGCTCTCCAAGCTACCCTATCGTATCCTCTTTAGCAATTCTTTTCTTGCTATTGCCAGTCTACATTTTATATTCTCTGTACTTCGGCCATCACCAGTTACTGCGGTGCCCAAATAGCAAAACTCATCTACTACTTTAAGTGTCTCGTTTTCTAATCTATTTCCGTTAGCATCAACTGATTTAATTCGCCTGCATTCCATTATCCTTGTTTTGCTTTTGTTGATGTTTATCTTATAGCCTCCTTTCAAGACATCGTCCATTCCGTTCAACTGCTCTTCCAAGTTATTGCAGTGTTATTGTCAAACCTCAAAGTTTTCAATCTTCTCCGTGAACTTGCTGCGTCTGCGACTCAAAAGAAGGCACATGAGCAGCGTTCTAGCGACAGGATCGCAGCACACCGCGCTTCGTATCAGCACAAGAATGCAAGGAGCAGCACTCAGCTGCGAGTCTACGTCACGCCTTCCTACGTCACGCACAATTATGCACAACGTAATAGGTATATCTCAGACTTGTAGCCATGTTTTCGTCAGATCTCTCTAAATGACCCGCTATATGACACGTTTCTATTGCGTACCGATTGTCAGGTTCAACCCACCCTATTAACGAGGACTGAAATAGGTTCCACTAATCTCCTGTCGTTGACTTCTCGCGCCCTCTGCATTAAACCTGCTCCAATCAACTTGTGCATCCCCTTTCCTGGCATCACTTACAAAGCGTACCATTTCGATTTAGAGGATTCTGAAATAAGCTTAATGCATTCTTTCAAAGGAATTCCGAGCGATTAACTTGAAACTCCAACTGTGTCAATACACACATACACTTACAAAGATACAATGCTATGGCACCATATCAGAAAGACAATGGGCTCCATTCCAACTTCAACTACTCATTAATCGTAAAATATACACTCCATTGAATACGTATTGAACTCTCAGTACTACAAAATATCACCATCAGCAGTTGTCACCGCATTACATTTCAATTTCACCAGCTATGTCTGCTTTAACCAAAACAAGGTTCTACATTATACAGCACTAATAGCCTGTCTCATCAGTAAGATTCTCACGCCCTAACGTAGCACATCTTACACTTATGCGCATACATGTATTTACACTTCGCGTCACTTTTTCTTCTCTGTGATATTTATGAGACTCTTTGACGATTGTCTGAGAAGATTCTGTTTATTGCTGTAAGCTTCACTATATTGCCCCGGTGCTATTATTCGATCCTGTGCTTGACTAAGGCTACACCATCATTTTAGAACTCTATTCAAGTTTGCCGACTTGTTCTTGATCGATTGCCAGTCAATTTCGCTACTGATCACCTCGATCATCAAGCAAACGGCTCCGAGCGTCATGTTACGCCGTCCCCACGTGAATGCCAACTCACGAGATTTCTAAACAGACAAGACCATACAATGCTTCCTCCTCCTTCTGCCCTTTGCGGGCTGACTGAGTTTACTAGCCACTTATGAACGTGGATCCACTTGCGATTTCGGATGCAATGCCGTCCCACTGCGTCCCTGAAGCGAGCCTTCTTCAACGCAGGCGGAGCTGACATAAAAATGATATTTGGTACCTCCCCTCAGGCCGACGCCGATCAATGAAACAGAACCCTCTATCTGGCTACGTCTCTTGCTGCTCGCCATCATGGTGCTCTTGTGCGCCAGCACTTAAGACTCTTGCTCATTGAAGGTAACCTCCTGGCCACTGCCAGGCAATTACGAAGTGTCGCTACTGAGTTTGTACAACAATATGAAGAACTTAAGAAATCGATATGGCATGAAATAGTCCATGTATACAAGGAGTTGTAGAAACTGAGCGCCACTTTAGAGGTAACGAAAGCGTTGTAAATCCTATTGTACAGTACGTATGCAACCCAATTACATGTCAGCACTTTGCATACAATCACTCAATTAGATCTACAACCGAGGCTCAGTTCTAACCAAATGCCCGCCGAAACTTTTCTGCAGACGCTGGAAACTCTCTTTCCATTTATCGGCATCTATGCACATTATTTACCACATATGGCATTCAACCTTGCCATGCTGTTACACAGCTGCCAAGGTACAACTGGTGTGGTCTTTTAGACACACTAGATGTGCAGATACCATTGCCCTTCTCTTGTGCAAATTGTGAACTTGGATGTTCCCAGCTTCATTTCTTCCTAGTTGCCTGGGCAGCCACCCGGAAACACGTCACCTGGCAAACCAAAGATATCTTAGTCGTGGGCAATGACCATCCACACTCGGCTATGCTGCCTGACGCTTTTCAATTTTGTATTCCCACCACTTACTGCTTAAGTTCTACCTTATCCCTTAGCACCGGGATGAGCGAATGTGAGGTCGCACTGTTTCTAGAGGATACTAAAACCTCTCTGCTCTCGCGCTATCGTTGCAATTCATGAACATGGGTTCGCCCCTGTTCTCAACAGTTTGCTATACACTGTGCCACAACCCACTATAGCTGCCCTTCGTTTCTATTATCATGCATTTTAGCTGTGGACCTGCCGAGTCAGCCGGCCGGGGTGACCGAGCGGTTCTAGGCGCTACAGTCTGCCTCGGGTATGGATGTGTGTGATGTCCTTAGGTTAGTTAGGTTTAAGTAGTTCTAAGTTCTAGGGGACTGATGACCTCAGAAGTTGAGTCCCATAGTGCTCAGAGCCATTTTTTTACCAAGTCACTCTGACTGATAGTCGATTACTCTTCAGGAGCTCCTCCTCTGAGACAGTCACACCCACTATCAAGCTATCTGCCCAACTAACCTATGCACACAAAACCAGTATCACTACTTTACTTGACTGAAGCCCCCCTGGTGTTGCCCCACCCCTACAATCTGCCAATATTGACAAATAATACCAAATTCTGTTTTATAAAAACCTATCAATGATTTATAAAGTCGGGAACAACGATAGATCACTTCTGACCGTGTGATAGCGTACATTGCTCATTGGAGCTATAAGGACTATTTACACCGAGTGGTTATCCCTAGTGCCACATCTGTCCCTCTAACTCTGATTCTTGTCTGCTTTTTTATGTCGGTTGTGTATACTTGAGGATACCACACAAGTTGCAAAGTAGAGACTTTGGCAATAGCTGAACAGCAGCCGTCTGGCGAGCATCACTGGTAACACATTTTTGAGTGTGGTATCTACACTCCTGGAAATGGAAAAAAGAACACATTGACACCGGTGTGTCAGACCCACCATACTTGCTCCGGACACTGCGAGAGGGCTGTACAAGCAATGATCACACGCACGGCACAGCGGACACACCAGGAACCGCGGTGTTGGCCGTCGAATGGCGCTAGCTGCGCAGCATCTGTGCACCGCCGCCGTCAGTGTCAGCCAGTTTGCCGTGGCATACGGAGCTCCATCGCAGTCTTTAACACTGATAGCATGCCGCGACAGCGTGGACGTGAACCGTATGTGCAGTTGACGGACTTTGAGCGAGGGCGTATAGTGGGCATGCGGGAGGCCGGGTGGACGTACCGCCGAATTGCTCAACACGTGGGGCGTGAGGTCTCCACAGTACATCGATGTTGTCGCCAGTGGTCGGCGGAAGGTGCACGTGCCCGTCGACCTGGGACCGGACCGCAGCGACGCACGGATGCACGCCAAGACCGTAGGATCCTTCGCAGTGCCGTAGGGGACCGCACCGCCACTTCCCAGCAAATTAGGGACACTGTTGCTCCTGGGGTATCGGCGAGGACCATTCGCAACCGTCTCCATGAAGCTGGGCTATGGTCCCGCACACCGTTAGGCCGTCTTCCGCTCACGCCCCAACATCGTGCAGCCCGCCTCCAGTGGTGTCGCGACAGGCGTGAATGGAGGGACGAATGGAGACGTGTCGTCTTCAGCGATGAGAGTCGCTTCTGCCTTGGTGCCAATGATGGTCGTATGCGTGTTTGGCGCCGTGCAGGTGAGCGCCACAATCAGGACTGCATACGACCGAGGCACACAGGGCCAACACCCGGCATCATGGTGTGGGGAGCGATCTCCTACACTGGCCGTACACCACTGGTGATCGTCGAGGGGACACTGAATAGTGCACGGTACATCCAAACCGTCATCGAACCCATCGTTCTACCATTCCTAGACCGGCAAGGTAACTTGCTGTTCCAACAGGACAACGCACGTCCGCATGTATCCCGTGCCACCCAACGTGCTCTAGAAGGTGTAAGTCAACTACCCTGGCCAGCAAGATCTCCGGATCTGTCCCCCATTGAGCATGTTTGGGACTGGATGAAGCGTCGTCTCACGCGGTCTGCACGTCCAGCACGAACGCTGGTCCAACTGAGGCGCCAGGTGGAAATGGCATGGCAAGCCGTTCCACAGGACTACATCCAGCATCTCTACGATCGTCTCCATGGGAGAATAGCAGCCTGCATTGCTGCGAAAGGTGGATATACACTGTACTAGTGCCGACATTGTGCATGCTCTGTTGCCTGTGTCTATGTGCATGTGGGTCTGTCAGTGTGATCATGTGATGTGTCTGACCCCAGGAATGTGTCAATAAAGTTTCCCCTTCCTGGGACAATGAATTCACGGTGTTCTTATTTCAATTTCCAGGAGTGTATTAGGCATGCCCCCACAGCTCTTATGCTAAGATTTAAAAATTTGGCAAAGGCAACTATTAGTTGTTTTGTAAATGGACATACCATGTTTTATGTTATGAAAGTATGTAACTTTGTATGCTGGGCACCTTGTAATGGGGAGTAGCAGACAGTTCATGGTGTTTTAATAATTTATTTGGTCGAAATACAAAAATAATGTGTAATATATTAGTCACTTAAAAAGAGAGTTTTGTAACTTGTTCCCATTGAATTATAATACAATCTCCAACTGATAATTTACTGTAAATTACAATCAGTTTGTACCACTATTATCTGAAAATTTTGCCTGCTTTATGCTGGTGTTCTCCTATGCACTCCCATTGATGTGCCCCTGTCATTCAGTGTTGCAGTCTCCTGAGTGGCTGCTCATCCTGCCTGAAAACACTTCTTTGGCAGCACCAACACTGTTGATTTTCACCATCTGGACAATACCATGCGCCAGCCAACCGTTGCCCAGCTAACATCCTTTGCCTGGTAACCCCATTCTGTATTGTTCAGTCGCTCTGTCGATCGGTTTGGCAGGCGAGCACACGGAGCGATAAGGTTACCTCAGCCGAGCCTCCGTGCAAATCCATAAGCCATTTGGTGGTGAGTCGATAGCTCCCGAGGGACCCAGGTGGCCATGTGCCAAGTTGCCATTTGTCCCTGGGCCAGCCAATTAAATACAAGAGACCGCAGCTGCAGGCGTGCTCACCTGACTTCTGCACACCTGGCATGGCACGCCACTGTGTGCACAGCATGCCAAACCTGAAATGGCCAGCCAACACAGCTACCAGACATGTTATTCCATTATTGTTTTCAACTGCAGGTACATTGAGAGCCCTTACGCTTGGCTGACTCATGGCAGCTGAATTACCAGCCCCTGACCCAATTGATCAGGTCCAAGTTAACTGTAGTCAAAACCTACAAGAAAGAAATAACTGTTGCATTTAATGAGTGATAAGAATTGTTTAACTGATTTAGTCATTTCAGGAGTTGCTAAACAAATGTACATTCAGGTACAAAAGAACGCATGTATCTTTTTGACAGGCTTTCCTGTACGGATGCAGTTCCTCAACCATATTACAGGTCGCCTCCCTGCTCAATCTGCACATCGCCATAAAGTTCCTTTTGGGCATTTCAATGGGGTTCGTCTCATCCTGCAGATTACTTGGCCAAATCGCATGGCGCCGCATTTCGTTGAGCTACCTTGCCTGCCTTTGTCGCTCTTGCCTTCTTCTTAACAGTATCATGCACACCATGATCCCCTTCTACGATTGTCTGCTGAAATGCATGTATAATAACGTTTATGAACTCACTTTCCACTCGGATGTGTCCCGATGATTCTTCAATAAAAACTAATCACTATATCTGAAAATAAAATCACTTTATATTTCTAAAATAACAAATTATTTCCACAGGCAAAGTGCAACAAATTAAACGACTGGCCTTACCAAAACTTCACCGCCCCTCAGTACACTAAGCGAACAACCTGCAGGTGGACCGATCGCTAACAGGCCTCAGTAGCATACAGAATAGCTACTTTAGCTACCGAACCGAAAATGACGTCTCTACTGAAGCTACCCTCCACCACTCCAACAGCACCGCATCAGCCAAACCCAAGAGCCACTTTCTCTTTTATTTCGTTGGAACTGAGTGGCGAAACAGCACTTGCATGGAAGTGACTTAATACTGTTGTATAACACAAAAACAGAACTATTGTAACCCTTGAACCTTTTGTCATTTGTTTAAAATATTCTTTCAAATTCAATATCTCCTCTTCTAGATTATGTCCCTACTGTATGTTAGCCACCTTCCAATGGAGTCCTTAATTTTGTTGTCGATTGTACTTACTAAATCGGTATTAAGTCCCAGAATCAGCCTACTGCGGAAGGGGGAGGGGCTGTGTGTGGTAAGCACTCAGACTGAGGGATTAATGAAAGGACTGAGAGATAATTTTTTTTAAATTTTGGTGTAACACATCTCATTCACCTGGAACTGCGTCTTGTGTTAGAACTGTGGCTGAGCCTGGGCTGGTGCAGTACTGGATACTGTCAGACACGCAGCTACCTATGCTCAGTTCACGTTGGCACCGTTCCCACAGCAAGCGTTGCTGATTGTGGAATGCTATTATGCGAGTACTGCTGATAGAGGAATGCGCAGAGTGCCTCTCGACCAGTTATGTAATGGGCGGAAATGATCACTTAGGGATGCATAGCACACCGGCGAGAGCGCGCAGGTGCCACTGAGTCAATCTCTCCCTGCCAGCTCGCCTCCGCACCGGACGTGTTTCCCGGCTCCTCAATTTTTTCGGTCAATATGCCCATCAGTCTGGCTTCAGCAGCCCTCTGTCACCGGAGAATGCAACAAATATGGGCCCCTCGGTGAATAGTTTTGGATCCAGTAAAACTCCACTTTTGAATCTGCAAACTGTCTAGTTTTAGATTTCTGGCAAAATTATCGTGCCAACCAGGACGCTCACTTCCCGCAACCATTCAACAGTGGACATATCACGTACAGTGCACAATATTTGTTCATGTAAATGTTGCATATATTTGCGATTGTGTGTGTGTTCTTTTATCTTCACTTGATGCTGCTGCTGCTCCTCGTTTCCATGTACGTAAATATTTACAATGATTGGAAAGAAAATGTAAGTACTGTATACAGGGTGTCCCATTTATCTTGACCACCCTAAATAACTGTTTGTCCAGATGCAATTTACAAAACGTTTCAAGAAAATATTCTTTAGCCGTCAGGGGGACATCAATCAGCATGATTGCCTTCGTTGTAGCTTTGTTTTTTACAAAGATATGAACAGCGGTATGACTTTTTTAAATGGCACCCTGTATTTTTTATTCCTTCTTCCCTCTTGGTAGTGGCATGTGGCAGTCCGGAATCCGTTCTTCTTGGGACCGTACATTCTCGTGGCCATCGCTGCCAGCAATCATGTACAGTGGCTACATTCCCGCCAAGTCTTTCCGCAGTATCGCAGAAGAAACATACAGCTTCCCATAGACCTATTACACGACCTCGTTCAGACTCAGTGAGGTTTTGATAATGTTGTCTTTGTTGCCCTAAAGCCATTCTTGACTAAAATCAGTTCATCACGTCCAGACTGAAGGGTAACTAACGCCCACGACCGCTACAGCGTGTATTTAAAGCAAACGTGATTTGTATCCTCGTGGTGGCTCTACTAGCCCCACTCTTAGGCGACTGGCGCGAAATTTCAACAGCCGTCATCCTTCGTGTGTAGAAACACGCCTACCAACTTTCATTGATGTTGCACAACTCTTTCTTGGTGTTGCAATTTTTTTTCCTTCAGTATATACAGGGTGTTACAAAAAGGTACGGCCAAACTTTCAGGAAACATTCCTCACACACAAAGAAAGAAAATGTTATGTGGACATGAGTCCGGAAACGCTTACTTTCCATGTTAGAGCTCATTTTATTACTTCTCTTCAAATCACATTAATCATGAAATGGAAACACACAGCAACAGAACGTACCAGCGTGACTTCAAACACTTTGTTACAGGAAATGTTCAAAATGTCCTCCGTTAGCGAGGATACATGCATCCACCCTCCGTCGCATGGAATCCCTGATGCGCTGATGCAGCCCTGGAGAATGGCGTAATGTATCACAGCCGTCCACAATATGAGCACGAAGAGTCTCTTCATTTGGTACCGGGGTTGCGTAGACAAGAGCTTTCAAATGCCCCCATAAATGAAAGTCAAGAGGGTTGAGGTCTGGAGAACGTGGAGGCCATGGAATTGGTCCGCCTCTACCAATACATCGGTCACCGAATCTGTTGTTGAGAAGCGTACGAATACTTCGACTGAAATGTGCAGGAGCTCCATCGTGCATGAACCACATGTTGTGTCGTACTTGTAAAGGCACATGTTCTAGCAGCACAGGTAGAGTATCCCGTATGAAATCATGATAACGTGCTCCATTGAGCGTAGGTGGACGAAACTAAAATGAACTCTAACATGGAAATTAAGCGTTTCCGGACACATGTCCACATAACATCTTTTCTTTATTTGTGTGTGAGGAATGTTTCCTGAAACTTTGGCCGTACCTTTTTGTAACACCCTGTATACACTGAAGCGCCAAAGAAACTGCTATAGGCATGCGTATTCAAATACAGAGATTTGTAAACAGGCATAATAGCGCGCTGCGGTCGGCAATGCCTATATAAGAAAATAAGCAACTGGCGCAGTTGTTAGATGGGTTACTGCTGCTACAGTAAGTGTACGAGCGATGGGACAGAGCAGCTCCGAGGTAGCGATGAAGTGGGGATTTTTCCGCACGATTCTTTCACGAAGTGTACCTTGAATATCAGGAATCCGGTAAAACATTAAATCTCTGACATCGCTGCGGCCAGAAAAAGATCCTACAAGAACGGGACCAACCACGACTGAAGAGGACCGTTCAACGTGACAGAAATGCAACCCTTCAGCAAAATGCTGCAGATTTCAATGCTGAGCCATCAACAAGTGTCAGCGTGCGAACCGTTCAACGAAACGTCATCGATATGGGCTTTCGGAGCCGAAGGCCCACTCGTATTCCCTTGATGACTACACGACACAAACCCTTACGCCTTGCCTGGGCCCGTCAACACCGACATTGTACTGTTGATTCCTCGAAACATGTTGCCTCGTCGGACGAGTCTAGTTTCAAATTGTGTCGAACGGATGGACGTGTATGGGTATGGAGATAACCTCACGAATCCATGAACCCTGCATGTCAGCAGGGGACTGTTCAAGCTGGTGGAGGTTCTGTAATGGTGTGGGGCGTGTACAGTTGGCGTGATACAGGATCCCTGATACGTCTAGATACGACTCTGAACAGGTGACACATACGTAAGCATTCTGCATTCCGTCCACACGTCCAGAATTGCTACAGAGTAGTTCCAGGAACACTCTTCTGAGCTTAAACACTTGCGGTGGCCGCCAAACTCCCCAGACATGAACATTATTGAGCATATCTGGGATGCCTTGTAACGTGCTGTTCAGAAGAGATCTCCGCCCACTCGTAATCTTACGGATTTGTGGACAGCCCTGCAGGATTCATGGTATCAGTTCCCTCCAGAACTACTTCAGACATCAGTCAAGTCCATGCCACGTCATGTTGCGGCACTTCTGCGTGCTTGGGGGGGGGGGGGGGGTGTTGTCCCATACGATATTAGGCAGGTGTACCAGTTTCTTCGGCTCTTCAGTGTGTATACCGATCTGGTCAAGAAAAAAGTACAAAAGTGGCTTCCAAATGCACCCCCACCCCACGCTCATTTCTCACCCGTCAGGATTTCTAGTATGTTGATTGTGGCACTTTTCCTGTTACTGTACAAAAATTTCTGACTCCACGCATTATTTCCGATATACGACTTTTTTGGTCTCTATTAATAGGGCTATTACGCCACCAGCATAGTCTGCTGTTTCATTTACATTATTAGTTTAAACGTGCCCGTGAGGGTAATGAGAGAAAACCGACTGGACTGAGCGATGCTGCGCTATAACGTAAGCTTCCAGCAGCGTATGGGAACCCTTGAGGGCGTGTCTATGCCGGCGTCTGCCAATCGTTGCTGCATCTGGCAGCGCCTCTCTGTAGCTTGCGGTGCCGTTGTGAGGTACCAACTGTAACCCAGGACTTCGCTCTTCGGACGACACCACAAGAACAACAGTTGTTTTAAAATGGACCAGAGCTAAGAGACATATATATATTTTTAAATATCAGTACGAAAAATGCACTGAGGAACATCATGGTCACCGCTTAGCGGCATGGAGAACTAAAGTCTGCGACAATGCTGTCTCCCTAGCGACGTCAGGTGACGCTGGTCAGTTGCAACATAATAGCTGGGAGTGGACTGGATGAAACGTCGTTTACAAACTACGGGCAAATCAATCTTCACAACATGTACTACTGGTCAGTTGATACACTTTGGCTGGGAGAAGAGCATAAACAACAATTAGTCTATCAATGTGTGGTGCAGGCTTCTCTCTGTTTCACTGATGGGGCTGAAAACAGACACAAGTATCTATAGTTCCTAGCAGATATGTTGCTACAATTATTAGGCGACATCTCAGTTATATGTCAACTTGATATATGGTACAAACAAGACAAATGCCCCACCCAATATGCATTGATAATTACGAACCTTCCTAACGAAGTATTTGAAGATCGCTAAATCGGTCGTTTGAGAAACACAAAATTGCTTGTACATCCACCAGTCCTATAACCTTTGGACTTTTATTTGTGGTGAAAACTGAACCAGGAGGTCAAAAAGAAACACAGGCGACTCCCGAAGACATGAAATGCCTTGTAACATGGACCTATGCTGTCTCTAATCTTCATGAAATTCATGTCGCATCGTCCACCTGGAATAGCTTTATAGCAGGGCTGGCCCAGAGCGCAAATCTTCAAGTAGGCCGAGTGTGCGGTCCAAGGCTCCGCCTGCATCGCTTTTGCTCGTTCCTTCGCGGAAGTACTCGGTACAGCTCAACATTTCATTTAGTTATACGACTGCGAGGTGTCTGTTCTTTCGGACATGTCTCGGGAAGAACAGACACCACGCATTCCTATAATTGACACACCTCGATGGACAAAGAAGCCACCATCTTCAGTGTGGATGCACGACCACGGTTGGCCTCCTGCGGGGAATCTCAAAGTAGCGAGCATGGAGGACGTGGACAGTGACTGTGGATAGAAGGTGCTATGTAGGAATGTGGGTCAGCAGAGCGGCGTGCCTGGACAGTCCGCGCAATAGCGACAAACTTCGTGTCCACATGGCACAGCGGTTAACGCAACTGCCTAGTAGGTAGGAGAGTTACTAGAAAACTCGCCACGTTGCCTGCTGTCTCAGCTGCCTCTCAAAACATAGCGGATTCTTCACGGTACTGCTGCTACCAGCCTCTGCAAGGGAATGTTAATTCCACGCAGGACACAGGAACGCTGTTGCCGGCACGCTTGTACGTGTTGCGCGAAGCCGGAAGCGCCAAGTATTCCCATTCAATTCCCTGAGGAAGGCGAGCCGCCCATTCGGGGACGGGCATGCGGTTTTCGCGTCCGTCCCTAATGGTAAAGCGCTTCCTTGTGCGGGACGCAAGACTGTATTCAGTGCTGTAACTATGCCCATCAGCAGAATGTCACTTGAGCCGCATCCGTAACTACCGCCAGCTAAAGCATAATTTTTTCTGTTACTATGAATTCACATTTACCTCATCCTCTAAAACTATAGAAAACGCCTTTAAAATCGTTAAAACATATGCTATTGGTGTCCTACTTGAATAACTTCGTATTTATTCTTATGTCTCGAATGCTACATTACCGAATGTAAGTTTATAACTTAACTTCCATTTGTCTGGAGGTCGTATTCTCTCGTTGTCGCTAAACACATGCTAAATTAATTTATAAACACGTGCCAAAAACACTTGAGGTAGCTAACATTTGTTCTAAAGTATTAGTTTTGAAAGTAAACTGCCATTTTTAAAAAAAAACGCAAACCACTCGAGTATATCAGCAGCGTTAGTTTTATCTGAATTTAAGAGATCAACAACAATACCTGTTGCAGAATCAGATAATAATTCACCATTCTACTTTTTCTTCTTTTCTGTTTGATCATTGCATGTGCAGTGCTTCGACAAACTTGTGGTGATGGTGGTGGTGGTGGTGGTGGTGGTGGTTGGTGTTGTAATTTCTCCATCGCATCTTATTTTCTAATACACTAATGCATTTAAAAACAAAAGTCTTATGAACTACAGCAAATTACAAGTATGAAAAGGAAAAAATAGCGTATACTTATTCCATTCCCCTTAACATCACAGGATATACAAATACATTCACTTAGTCCTATGAGCAGGTATAGTACTCGTTTATGGTCTGGATAGTGCACAGGTAAAAAGAGAAAAAACAGTTTCGGTAGGAAGAGGATGAGGCCAGAGGAGGAGGAGGAATAGCAAGACGAGGAAGAGGAGTAGATGAAGAATATGAAACACACACATAAAAGTTCATTCTTCTCCATATAGAAGTAAGGTTCTGTATCTTGCAAATATCAGATTATCACTTCCTAAAAGAGCATGTACTTTCATTATCTCTTAAGCGTTGGTACATTTTCATTGGTATCTAATCATACTATGGAATATTCACACTATGTATCACATAACACACCCAGTGAAGGATGAATGGATTGATCTGAAGTTGTTGGGCGCTAAACAGCTTCGTCATCAGCGCCCTTTCACGAAGTCGTGGCTGTTGATTGAGTATCACTGCCTAAAATGGAGGGTAAATCACTCAGTAGACCAAAGGCTTTCCTCTTCTCAGCATATAACACACGCGACGTTAGAACGTAATGGACCGTACGTGTGACGCAGCAAACACTGCGTTCTGATGGGTCTTCTTGCCGCAAGAGTTATGCATGTGTCATCGGGCATTGGCCGATACAAAGGCGAGTAAGAACCACTTTTTTCCTTCGTGCAGCTCGAAAGGAAGTGCGCCATGACGGAAAAGTCGGTCTGACCGACCGCTCCTTCTTGTTACTCACTTTCAGCTACTGCCTTTCCCAGCCAGCCAACGCTCGTTTTGTCACCCACGACACGACAACCTTTTCTGGCAAGCTGATTTCGCCGCTATGTCAGCTTCCTCATTCCCCTCGATTCTCATGTGTGCAGTGACCCAGCAGAAGACCACCTCTTTCTTCTGCCAGTGCAGAAGGTGGATATTGTCCTGGAACATCTTAACTATGCTATCTGCTGGGAAAAGCCGGCCGGAGTGGCCGTGCGGTTCTAGCCGCTACAGTCCGGAGCCGAGCGACCGCTACGGTCGCAGGTCCGAATCCTGCCTCGCCCATGGATGTGTGTGATGTCCTTAGGTTAGTTAGGTTTAATTAGTTCTAAGTTCTAGGCGACTGATGACCTCAGAAGTTACGCCGCATAGTGCTCGGAGCCATTTTTTTGCTGGGAAAATTTGCTGGCTAGCCTGCAGAGCACTAAAAGAGTCAGTGCAGACAAGAAACGTCACCCACCAAGAAGTATCACGTCCTCCAGTGCCCCCTTGACGCCCATAGTTCTTTATAGTACACTGAGAAGTGGCTTGGTAGGCGGAACGTAATGGCAAAATGTAGGAAGATAACAGAACACCCAACATTGTCCCCTTGGTTCGATCCATCGGTAAAAACCACCATGTGCTCTGCATACTCAGTTAAAATGCCGTTAAAAACTCGTTTTAAAAGTAAAGGCGGAGTGGTGAGCTTGTTGTACTCCATGATCAAATTAAGAATGAGCCTGTCACTTGTCAAGGGGGGGGGGGGGGGGGGGAGAGGCGGGAGGTGGGTTTCCTCCACCCCGTTTAAGAATTGGTGTGTCTGCTATTGCTCAAGATATTCATTCACACGAACACTCATGAGGAGTTCACGCCATATTGTAAGATGCGGCCCACCAGCCTCTGCAAAGAGGCTAGGAATTTGACTGGATCGGTAGGCACTTGTGGCCGGCCTAATGCCTGCATGGTAGACGGCGTGCAACACCGATAGCGAGTGACCTTGGTTACGTAACGCGCTGATAATGGATTTAGACTCTGCAGGCAGCGGCAGGGGGGAGTTATCCCGTACGCGTGCTGTAGTAGTACTAGCAGCACGCGTACGCAACAGTTTGAAAAAATTCCAAAACATAGTGCCGCACTACCCGCTGAGCGCCTAGCGAGTCGGTAACGCAACCCGCACGACTTGGCTCGGCGCTAGGCCGGCGCGCCGGGGTACACGTGCTGCTAGTACTACTACAGCACGCGTACGGGATAACTCCCCCCTGCCGCTGCCTGCAGAGTCTAAATCCATTATCAGCGCGTTACGTAATCAAGGTCACTCGCTATCGGTGTTGCACGCCGTCTACCATGCAGGCATCAGGCCGGCCACAAGTGCCTACCGATCCAGTCAAATCCCTAGCCTCTTTGCAGAGGCTGGTGGGCCGCATCTTACAATGTGGCGTGAACTCCTCATGAGTGTCCGTGTGAATGAATATCTTGAGCAATAGCAGACGCACCAATTCTTAAATGGGGTGGGGGAAACCCGCCTCCCCCCCCCCTTGACAAGTGACAGGCTCATTCTTAATTTGATCATGACGGAGTACAAAAAGCTCACCACTCAGCCTTTAGTTTTAAAACGAGTTTTTAACGGCATTTTAACTGAGCATGCAGAGGAGCCTCCGGTTCGCGATGTACGTCTAGCGGCCTTGGTGACCCATACACTATGCTGCCTCAGTCAAGCCGGGCGGGGAAAAATTGAAATTAGTGGTAAGGTCTTATGGGACGAAACTGCTTAGATCATCGGTCCCTAAGCTTACTGACTACTTAATCTAACTTAAACTAACTTACGCTAAGTACGACACACACACCCATACCCGAGGGAGGACTCGAACCTCCGATGGGGCGAGACGCGCGGACCGTGACAAGTCGCCCCAGACAGGGTGGCTACCCCCCGCGGCCGGGACGTGGACGAAGGCTCATAGAATGCGAGAAAACTTCTTATTGCTACGACATTTTAAGATGATTAATGCCATTTCAAGTCATGGAGGTGTGGCAGCCATGTTAACCTCTGTTTAAGAATGAGGTCCAGGAACCTTAGCTGAGGTCTTAAAGTTCAAGATGATTCCCCTCAGCTGGAGGTCCAGGTAGGAAAAGCTTTGATGCAAACAATTATAATACACATACTTTTTTTCCGTGGAGAATTTAAAACCAGTAGTGTCAGCCCAATCCTCCAGCCTCATAAGAGTCAGTTGCAGTTGACGTGTAATAGTTGTGAGAGCGTTGGAAGAGCAGAACATTGCAAAGTCATCCACAAGAAGGGAATAATTGACTTGGTTCCTTATTATTGAAGAGATGCTACTAATCGCTATAATAATAAGGGTGACGCTCAGAACGCTACCCTGAGGAGCATCATTCCCCTGGGGAAATGGATCGGAGTAAGTAGCTCCGAATCCACACCGTAAATATCTTTCAGCTAGAAAGGACTGTAGCAGTCTGAGGAGACGCCCAGGAAATCCTCTTTCATGCAGTTGACACAAGATGTCTTGTCTACAAGCGGTATCACAGACTTTCTCCAGGTCGAAAAAGACACCAATAAACTGCAGTTTGTGTAGGAATGACTCTTGTCTGGACAATGAGAGCGAATAATTTGGCTTCCCAGATAGCCCGACATGAATCCTGTAGAACGTTTATGGGACATACTCGAGAAGTCAGTTCATGTTAAGCATAGAACATTATTTCCGAAACCCAGTTTATAAACGGCTGAGCAATCCCTTGGTTTCGAGCGGGAATAATTGACTTGGTTCCTTATTATTGAAGAGATGCTACTAATCGCTATAATAATAAGGGTGACGCTCAGAACGCTACCCTGAGGAGCATCATTCCCCTGGGGAAATGGATCGGAGTAAGTAGCTCCGAATCCACACCGTAAATATCTTTCAGCTAGAAAGGACTGTAGCAGTCTGAGGAGACGCCCAGGAAATCCTCTTTCATGCAGTTGACACAAGATGTCTTGTCTACAAGCGGTATCACAGACTTTCTCCAGGTCGAAAAAGACACCAATAAACTGCAGTTTGTGTAGGAATGACTCTTGTCTGGACAATGAGAGCGAATAATTTGGCTTCCCAGATAGCCCGACATGAATCCTGTAGAACGTTTATGGGACATACTCGAGAAGTCAGTTCATGTTAAGCATAGAACATTATTTCCGAAACCCAGTTTATAAACGGCTGAGCAATCCCTTGGTTTCGAGCGTCCACATTATGGGTCGGTTTGTCATCCGCTCAAGGGCCTTTCCTACGCAGCTAGTGAGGGCAACGCTGCTGTAGCTGTCTGAAGATAACCTGTCCTTCCCTGGCCTTAAAAGTGGTATCATAATCTACAGAAAAGCATCTTTGTCAACATCTGTATTCAGGGTGTTACAAAAAAGTACGGCCAAACTTTCAGGAAACATTCCTCACACACAAAGAAAGAAAATATTTTATGTGGACATGTGTCTGGAAACGCTTACTTTCCATGTTAGAGCTCATTTTATTACTTCTCTTCAAATCACATTAATCATGAAATGGAAACACACAGCAACAGAACGTACCAGCGTGACTTCAAACACTTTGTTACATGAAATGTTCAAAATGTTCTCCGTTAGCGAGGATACATGCATCCACCCTCCGTCGCATGGAATCCCTGATGCGCTGATGCAGCCCTGGAGAATGGCGTATTGTATCACAGCCGTCCACAATACGAGCACGAAGAGTCTCTAAATTTGGTACCGGGGTTGCGTAGACAAGATCTTTCAAATGCCCCTATAAATGAAAGTCAAGAGGGTTGAGGTCAGGAGACCGTGGAGGCCATGGAATTGGTCCGTCTCTACCAATCCATCGGTCATCGAATCTGTTGTTGAGAAGCGTACGAATACTTCGACTGAAATGTGCAGGAGCTCCATCGTGCATGAACCACATGTTGTGTCGTACTTGTAAAGGCACATGTTCTAGCAAAACAGGTAGAGTATCCCGTATGAAATCATGATAACGTGCTCCATTGAGCGGAGGTGGAAGAACGAAACTAAAATGAGCTCTAACACGGAAATTAAGCGTTTCTGGACACATGTCCACAAAACATCTTTTCTTTATTTGTGTGTGAGGAGTGTTTCCTGAAAGTTTGGCCATACCTTTTCGTAACACCCTGTATACTATATGTATTCTTGACCGGTTTCGGTTATGTCAACCACCATCAATTGGAATACTCAATAAATAGAAAAAAAACATATGTAGTAAACACAGAGAAAAAAAAGATCGAAATATAGGAGTTGTATTTCTGAACAACAACATAGTATACAGCACTTAGAAAATTATAACATCAGTTAGTTTAAAAATACATATTTCTCATAGAAGAAACTTTCGTATACCAAATATTAGAATTAAAAAACACAGAATGCAACATAACCAGATTTTGATACTCTCTTGAAAAACTGAGGTGCATGTGCACTCCTGACAGTTAATAAGCTATTGCCATCTCCGGCCTATGTAACGTCAGATGTCCAAGGAATCTAATACTCCAGAGGAAAACCATAAGAAGATCTGTAATACAATCTTTGGCGAAGAGAGGGGGAACACTAGCTAACATTGAAATTCGTAGGTACCATGTGGTTACTATCAATGAACAACATTCAATGAGTGTAGCTTAGAGAAAACAACGTTAAACGAAGCTAACTTACAGAACACGTTGATCAAGTAAAATACACATATGAAAATACACAGAGCTGATAAACATCATGGGACATCTCCTAATATCGTGTCAGACCTCCTCTTGCGCAGCGTTGTGCACCAAGTCGATATGCCATGGACTCAACAAGTCGTTGAAAGTCCCCTACAGAAATACTGAGCCATGCTGCCTCTATAGCCGTCCATTACAGTTAAAGTGTTGCTGGTACAGGATTTTGTGCACGAACTGACATCTCGAGTATGTCCCATAAACGTTCGATAGGATTCATGTCGGTCTATCTGGGAGGCCAAATTATTCGCTCTCATTGTCGAGAATATTCCTCAAACCAGTCGCAAACAATTGCCACTTGGTGACATGGAGCAGTGTCATCCACAAAAATGACGTCTATGAATGGCTGCAAATGGTATCCATGCAGCCGAACAAAACCAACTCCAGTCAATGGTCGGTTCAGTTGGATCAGATAACAAAGGCCACTCCCTGTAAACACAGCCCACACCATTATGGAGCTAGCCTGCAGAATGCCTTTTTGACAATTTGGGTCCATGGCTTCGTGGAGTCTATGCCAGACTCAAACCCTAACATCAGCTGTTACCAACTGATACCTGGACTCATCTGACGAGCCCACGGTTTTCCAGTCGTCTAGCGTCCAACCGATATTGTCATCAGCCCAGAAGAGGTGCTGCAGGCGATGCCATGCTGTTAGCAAAGGCAATCGCGTCGGTCGTCTGCTGCTATAGCCCATTAACGGAAAATTTCACCGCACTGTACTAACGGATACGTTCGTCGTAAGTCCCACATTCATTTCGGTGGTTATTTCACGCAGTGTTGTTTGTCTGTTAACACTAACAAGTCAACGCAAATGCCGCTCCTCTCGGCCGTTAACTGGAGGCCGTCTGGCACTGCGTTGTCTGTGGTGAGAGGTAATGCCTGACATCTGGTATTCTCGACACACTCTTGACACTGTGGATCTCGAAATATCGAATTTCCTAAAGTTTTCCGAAATGAAAGTCCCATGCGTCTAGCTCCAACTACCATTCCATGTTCAAGTCTATCAGTTCCTCTCGTAATGCCGTAATCAGGTCGGAAACTTTTTTACATGAATCACCTCACTGCAAATGACAGTCCCGCCAATGTATTGCCCTCTTATACGTCGTGTACGTAATGCTACCGCGATCTTTATAGTTATGTGCATGTCGCTATCCCATGAGTTCTGACACCTCAGTGTAATGCCTTGTAAGAGTCATACAATGGCATAACAATAGCATTGTATAAACGACATCTGTAAATAGGTATTACGATAACGGAGTCTATCATTCAATTAAAAATGCAAGGGTACAAAATTATCATTACAATAACAACTGTCATATTTTTCACAAATAAAATGACAGGTCAACAACCGTAATAGATAATAACAGTCAATTTTTTGTCAACTCACATATTAGACGGAAAAATGAGTTTTTATGTAAAATCACGAAAGTAAAATATATTTGTTTTTACCTTAGATACCGAGTGTTCAAAAATAGTGGGGTCAAACATATACATTGTATCATCACAAGTATCCGGACACCCTCAAAAACATACCTTTTTCATATTAGGTGCATTGTGCACTTAATATCATATCAGCGACCTCAGTTGTCGTTAGACATAGTGAGAGAGCAGAATGGGACGCTCTGCGGAATTCACGGACTTCGAACGTCGTCAGGTGATTGGGTGTCACTTGTGTCATACGTCTATACGCGAGATTTCCACACTCCTTACATCCCTAAGTCCACTGTTTCCGATGTGATAGTGACGTGGAAACGTGATGGGGACACGTACAGCGCAATAGCCTACATGCCGACATCGTCTGTCGACTGACAGAGCCGAGCTGTTCTAGGCGCTGCAGTCTAGAACCGCGCGGCCGCAACGGTCGCAGGTTCGAATCCTGCCTCGGGCATGGATGTGTGTGATGTCCTTAGGTTAGTTAGGTTTAAGTAGTTCTAAGTTCTAGGGAACTGATGGCCTCAGAAGTTAAGTCCCATAGTGCTCAGATCCATTTGAACCATTTGACTGACAGAGACCGCCGGCAGTTGAAGAGGGTTGTAATGTGTAATAGGCAGATATCTATCCAGGCCATCACACAGGAATTCGAAACTGCATCAGGGTACACTGCAAGTACTGTGACAGTTAGGCGGGAGGTGAGAAATATTGGATTTCATGGTCGAGCGGCTGCTCATAAGCTACACATCACGCCGGTAAATGCCAAACGACACCTCTCTTGGTGTAAGGAGCGTAAACATTGGACGACTGAACAGTGGAAAAACGTTGCGTGGAGTGTCGAATCACTGTACACAATGTGGCGATCCGACGGTAGGGTGTGGGTATGGCGAATGCCCGGTGAACGTCATCTGCCAGCGTGTGTAGTGCCAACAGTAAAATTCGGAGGCGGTGTTGTTATGGTGTGGTCGTGTTTTTCATGGAGGGGGCTTGCACCTCTTGTTGTTTTGCGTGTCACTATCACATCATAGGCCTACATTGATGTTTTAAGCTCCTTCTTGCTTCCAAGTGGTGAAGAGCGATCAGGGGGTGGCGATTGCATCTTTCAACACGATCGATCACCTGTTCATAAGGCACGGCCTGTGGCGGATTAGTTACTCGACAATAACTTCCCTGTAATGGACTGGCCTGCACTGAGTCCTGACCTGAAACCTATGGAACACCTTTGGGATGTTTTGGAACGCCGAATTTGCGCCCGGCCTCACCGACCGACATCGTTACCTCTCCTCAGCGCAGCACTCCGTGAAGAATGGGCTGCCGTTCCCCAAGAAAACTTCCAGCACCTGGCTGAACGCATGCCTGCGAGAGTCGTCAAGGCTAAGAGTGGGCAACACCATATTGAATTCCAGAATTACCGACAGAGGGCGCCACGTACTTGTACGTTAATTTCAGCCAGGTCCGTATTGTTTTGATCACATGGTATATATAATACGAGAAGTTAATATATAAATGTAAAAGCAGAAAATGTCAGGAAATGGTGTTAGATAATAAACCAACATTACAGATCAATAAGACATGCATGTAGCACAAAACAGACCTCGGGTTACAACTAACATGAAACGAAGACACCAGGCTATCAATAACATAAAACCTAGATGTCTGGCTATGGCTGTAATGTACAGTGGGTGCAACTGATTATAAATCAAAACGGCAATATTTACATAAAAATAATGACAAAAACAGAAGCATCTAAATGATAATACTACAGAAATATCGTTTGTACAGTCGTGCTCAAAAGTATCCGAACGACCTGAATTGCATTTCGCCTGATTCGCATGCAACCCACATAACGCAGCTGTCTAGCAGGTCCTCTAATCGCTCCTTGGTACAGTCGTTTGACTACTGAAAATGGTTCCAACAAGTCACCACAAGAAAACACTGCTCTGTATCGCAATAACTCAAGATGTAAAGTAATACCATGATTCTACAAATATTAGGGAACACTTTATTACACATACGACATTATTCACGAGCAGCTAGTTGAGAATTTGTATGAACTTCAAATGACACGACTAACCGCCTCGTTCTGCTTATGGCTTCAAACCCAGGTCATGCAGACTAAGATTTCGTGACTGACAGAAACTAACAGTCATTCCTGACTAGGTATACAGACAGTGATATACCTCGATTTTAGACAGTATCAGTTAGCAAATATCAACTTTAAATTACATAACGTAAACATTTTTAACGGACGCGAATTCCTACCCACCATCCATTGTCCCAGTTAATGAACTACGAGAGATGTTAAATACTGCTTCTTCACAAGTAACTTATTTGAAATTCCATGAGGTAAAGCTTTGCGCTGGACAGGGATTCGAACCCAGAACCTAATCGGATTGTTCTCGAAGGACAATCAACTGTGACATATCAGATTTTCTCCGCAGTAGCTAGATGTTTTAACTGAAATGACGAGACGAAACATTAATTTTTTTCCATCCCAGGACTCCAACCTGGCACCTATCGTTGTTATATTCTAGAGAAAACAAACTTTAAATATGGGTGTGTTACACCAGCAGCGACATGTGAGCATGTTTAAACTAGAAATAATATGACGAAGAGTTCAGTGCTGACTGGGAATCGAACCCCACACACATCGTTGTTGACTACACCCAAAGAGGCGTCAGCTACCGCACTTTTCTCCACCAGCAGCTCGGAATAACATCCTTGAACTTACAGTGATCTCGCAAATAGTTCTGTCTCACACTAGGAGTCAAAAACGTCAGATGTCTTTAGTGTTGACAACGAATGAAAATGCATTAAAAATCAAAATTATTATCCACCAGCAGATAGGTGTTCTCGTACTGGAGCTTGATAATACATAATGAAAACTTTATTGCCGGGCCAAGATTCGAACCCATTCACGTGCAATACGTGGAGATGTTGAGGAATCTACAGTTTTGAACAAACAACAAATTGTACTCGAGCTGTATCGTCACGAAGGTATCAAATTCCGTATTAAGGGCGGTCTGAGTTGCAATTTCAGTTCAGAACCAATTTTATCGACATACAGAAGCTCTAGTAAAAGATGGACTAAGTGTCCTGTGACCCTACATAGCGTTTGTTTCGTCACTAGAAATAAATAACTAGTATAAGAAAGGTTACAGGTGATAAGAGTTCCCACATTTCGCCACTCATGACTTTATTGTGGTTCTACCTAACGTCTTCTTGGTAGAGAAGGAATATCATGTTTAACGCGTGAAAAGAAATGGCTCTGAGCACTGTGGGACTTAACATCTGCGGTCATCAGTCCTCTAGAACTTAGAACTACTTAAACCTACCTAACTTAAGGACACCACACACATCCATGTCCGAGGCAGGATTCGAACCTGCGACCGTAGCAGTCACGCGGTTCCGGACTGAGCGCCTAGAACCGCTAGACCACCGCGGCCGGCTTAATGTGTGAATTTCAGACCACAATGCCATTATAGCTTCTTCACTTGGTGTAGCCAGAAGCGAATAGAATCTGTCTCTCCCTAAGAAAAATCATCAGCAGAAGTTGGAATCCAATCTAGACCGTCAGTATATGAATCTATCAGCATTCCAACAGGCCACCAGATCCTTTTCTCTGTGACTCATTTTTGTAGCATAACACCGTTTCGGCACACTATATGAGAATTCTGACACACAGGCTCCGTGTAGTGGTTTGCAGCATGTTCAGTTCATTCATTTACTTGGTTTACCGAATCGCCTCGGCTACCCAGTCTATACATTCGATTCTACTTTGTAATCAGCGAAATAAAATAACGTAACTGCCACCTACACAGAACTGCCAACAGTGTAGGATGCAGACATTTAAATAGGAAATGTTCCTTTCCAATTGAGCTACTTTATTGGAGTATCTGTTTGTTGAAACCGTCGCCGGCCGCGGTGGTCTAGCGGTTCAGGCGCTCAGTTCGGAACCGCGCGACTACTACGGTCGCAGGTTCGAATCCTGCCTCGGGCATGGATGTGTGTGATGTCCTTAGGTTAGTTAGGATTAAGTAGTTCTAAGTTCTAGGGGACTGATGACCACAGATGTTAAGTCCCATAGTGCTCAGAGCCATTTGAACCATATGTTGAAACCGTCGGGCAGTGCAAAACAAAAGCTGTAACTGTCTGTCTCTCAGAAGTCTAGATCCGGCTATATGCATTATCTCACAGCAATGTGGAATGCTGAAGTTCTGGAGGAACTGTTGTTGACTTCTGGAGGTGCTGTAGGTAAGTGCCAGTTAGTAGCGTAATGGTAAGGGTCGCGCACTGTAGCTAAGACGTGGCAAGTTCTATTACATTCGCTGCTACATTTTGTATAACGCAATTCTGCTGTCTGCTGAAGTTATCAATTTAATGGAACTTTGAACACAATTCCATTCACTTAGCAGCCCAGAATAGTCGCATGTGGATAAAGGACTAACTTTTATGACATTTTGTTCTCTTCAGGTTTATTAGACGGCCAGGCAGCAGATGCATCTTGAAGCTTTTGTATTATGTATGGCGACAGCGCATTGTGCCAAAATAGTCAGAAAAGTATTTTCTACATTATCTGTCGTCTGGTAGTGGCATTTTATTCTTCTTCAAACCTTGTTTAACAGCTTTCACTCAGAACAAGTTTTCTACTTGCATGTAATCAATAAGCTGCATGTGCATTGTCAGACTGTTACAGACAACATAAGAGAATTCGCATATATCGTTGATGATTAATTTCTCTTTCATGTTTAGTATTGTTTTAACAACCCTAAAAGTAACCTTACGAAAATTGTGCACTGTATTATAAGAAATGAAATAAAACTACCCACAATAACCTTACAACGAAAGTCTGTTTTAATAAAACTGAGTACCTGTACACAAGCGTGCCTCTATCAGCCTCTTTTCTTCATAAATAAAGTTATGTATTCCTAGAAACCCAAAATTTGCTTGTCAGCAGCGGAAAGAGGCGTTAGCTGTTGTGCAGAATTTTATGTTTTTCACCATTGCACTATGAGCTGAAAGTATTTTTTTGCAATTTGCTTATCAATTCATTTTCTTCATACTTATCACCCTGGCATGTGAGTCTTAAGTGAAGAACAATACTGAATTTCGTATCGTTGACGGTCGATTCGAATTTCTTCAGAGACTCTTGTACTGTGAAGCAGCTTGGCAGTCAGAAAGCCGAGATCTATGACCATTAACACAACTTACTGAGTTGAGCTACCACGAGGGTTTGATGTGATTTCTTCTGATTTCGTTACAGAATTTTTTTCTGGAAAGCCCCGTAAAATAAATCACAAAAAAAAGCTCGTATACGCTGGCCCATACCATGGTAATAATTGACAACTCCTTGAACCATTGCAACACGAGACACGGGCGATACCACGGGGCTACGGACACACTGCTGGTAGCACGCCACTGTCATCATTGTATTGGTCGCTCAGCCCCATTACGCATTGTGAAAGATAATAAAAGTTGTCACTTATGTCAAGAATAGCATTTCCTTAGCCAAAAAATTGAATTTTTTGTCTCAGTGTCTTAGTTTACATGAGGATTATATAGCACGAGTCATTCAAATGGAAAGGGAATATCAAGTAAATTTAGAGAGTCAATTCAGTACCATACGCGGAAGTGATTGCACCGTCACAGTGTTGCCAAGTGTTTGTGACGATGTTGCCAATTCTCAACATTGCTAGGAACAGCTCTGTAGCGTTATAGGAGGAGAATCCCGTGCTCGTGTCATAGGAGGATACGGAGAGGAGGTGCGAGGTGTGGTTAATATGCAGCGTTTTCTCCTAACAGTTGTGTCAAATATTCAAGTGTGTAATCTTCCATCACGATTACAGTTTCCCACAAAATATATACGAATAAAACACTCACCTTGTTACTTTGTGACAAAACATTATTTCAGTACAATAAAAAGTCTTTGGAAATTAACTTTGCCCACCTGTCACGAAACACTTTGAACCTCGAAATCGATTGCATCTATGTGTAGTCTTGTGGTCATACAAGTAAAATTTCATGAATTGCACGAGAATGTAGAAAAATGTTGGTGCGAATCGAAGCTGTAAGAAACACAGTTAACTAATTACTCTGTACCACGTAATAATCAATTCATTTGAAAATTCAGAAGAGAAGAAACTAAAAATTATGCCCTTTAAGACAGAAACTAAAGTGCAGATGCGGGGACTGTGCAGATCCGCGCTTTTTCATCTTCATATCTATATAAATAATGTATACTACCCAGTGTATTCATTGCCTTCGTAATGTTTGCTTTTTGTTTAGTCTTCTAATGATGAACTGGATCCACCCCCATGAGTCTGATTGTTTCTTCATATACTTCCATCTACTATCTTTGTGTGTTATTGTTCGGTGTTCAAAAAGCACAATATTATGCCTGCTCCCACGAGGTATTAAACCGAGGTCGCAAGAAGGCTAACGAATTATAATCAAAATAAAGTGAGACGCCAATTTGTCTGTCGTCATGGTGTTAAGTGGACAGAAATAGTTGGGTGTTATTGCCTGCATCACCGGCATCCCGTTGTCATCTTCTCTTATTGAGATTTTCATATTACCTTGAACACAAGACGCCGAGATAAATGTGTATATTCTCCGTGGCGAAACATCCCATATTCCATTCGTCCTGATCCATTCGTTACGTGCATCGGCAGCAATGAGAGATAGGAAAGCTGTTGTGAGGTGCCGAATAACAATAACAGTGATAGTAATAACAAATCAATAATCAAGGATGTTTACTGCATTACAGACGATTAACAAAATAACGAAGAGAGGCTGAGTGTTTAATTGGGGCGCTGCGTAGGTGTTCTTACCACTTTGTTACTGAATTCTGTTCTGGATGTTTGCAGAGAGAACAGAAAGAACCCTGTAGCCATAGATATCGCTAGTACAACGACATATTACCTGTCAACTATCCTTGCTTTACATCACGAGACGAACATGGCGCCTCTGAGCTGATATTTGAAATACATTTCTGTTTTCTCTCTGTGTCTGTCTCTTTCTTTTTCGTTTTATTTTGTGAGGAAAGCATCGAGAAGCGCGAATAATAAGTAGGCATATAACCTGTTTACAGTTATTTTCAAAAATGGCTCTGAGCACTATGGGACTTAACTGCTGAGGTCATCAGTCCCCTAGAACTTAGAACTACTTAAACCTAACTAACCTAAGGACATCACACACATCCATGCCCGACGCAGGATTCGAACCTGCGACCGTCGCGGTTGCGCGGTTCCAGACTGAAGCGCCTAGAACCGCTCGGCCACCCCGGCCGGCACAGTTATTTTCATCAGGATACATAACGCAAAAATACAACTTTTAAGTGTATTATTGCGTAATTCCAGTTATTGACAGTCTATTCGTGAGCTTGGGGTGAAACCTGTCACAGAAGCAAGCAAACCAAATATTTCTTGCACCATGCGCAAAACACAAACGAAATCTCACTGCACTGACGTGTTGTCCGATATATTGCACAGAAAACATATCTACTTCATGTTGCTAAATACAGCTCTATCAGATATCAATTTGGATGCGCACCAAGTGTATAAAAGTATATCTTGAAATATTCAGTGAGGCACATAGAGGTATTCGACTGAAACATAGCCGTGACCAAGATTGTAAATGGGGTCGACAGCATCGTCGTCTACCACCTTGACAAGTAGAATGGTGACAGTGCTCGGCCGGTTACTTACGTTTACTGGTCTCAAAGCTGTAACACAAAAATGTAAATAACCCGAAGATCATTAATTTTGGAACCAATAGAAAGTGAAGCAGTCATCAGTCGGAAGAGTGGTTTGAACACCACAGTGCTTTAATAGGCACGGTCTTGTTGGAGGTGGTATGCCTTTGCTTTCTTTCGACCTTTGAGTTGACTTACCTAGCCAGTTAATGGGGTAACCTACAGTTTACCGTGGCTTTCGGACCACAGTGCAACTCGGCATTTTTCACATCAACAAACACTGCCCGAGGGGAAATAAGTGTAAAATGGCACATAAAAATCGTGGGACTGACGAGGGATCGAACCTGAGACCCTTATATCCGTAATCTTGCTCTTTATCACCTTCCCACCATGCAGTCAACACTGTGGGTTATGCTGGGCATTAAAATTAAGGATCTCGCGTTTGTGCTTGCGTTGGCACTTGCGTGTCCCTTAGGAGACCTTTCCTTTGGGATTACCCTCGTATACGTGTGTGTAAACGCCTTCCAATGCCCACTCAAGGAAGACAAGGATACACAGTGTAGCTTCAATATTATAAATACGCCTCAGTTTGTGGATAAACTCAGACTTAGGTTGATAATAATTTTGAATATTTAGCAATGCTGTACCCATTGGTGTTAAACTCGTTTACAACCAATGATTCCCACAGCTACAGGAACACTACTTGTGATACCTCTTAGACAAAATACTTATACAGTGTTATCAGACGAAAAGATCAACCTGACACAAAATGTGGGAAGTTTGTTTTACAACCTTCGTACCTGGATAAAGAGCTTTTCCTATTTGATATATCTGTGAACGTTGCTGCTTAAGACGATTTCAGAAGAAATTAAATTCCTTCAGCTACGCCAGTGTTTAAAGAAATCGTCTTAACAGCACTAAATCGTGGTTTATGACTCGTTTACCTGCCGTAATCTGCCGCATTTTGCTGGTTGGAAGGCAAATTTCACAAAGGAAACGGGGGACGAAATGTCTCCCACTGGAATGTCATGTTGTTTTCTTCAAATGAGTACAAAATCAGGTAAAACGAACAGTGAGGTTGTCAGTATAAGCACATTACTGTTGTCAACATGATGTTCACCGTCCAGAGCATGTAATGATAAAGGGCCCATTTAGGTCAGGCAAATTGTGTACAGAAGTGGAAGAGAGAGCACCACTAAATTCTATGATCCGTATGCACTGCATACACACAGAAATTACTGTTAGACTATACTTATGGAGACCAATGAGTGAATTGTATATTTTCCGATGAGAAAAAGCACTGACAAATAGTCTTCGCTACATTAGGTTACTTAAACTGGTGTCTCTCTGAGCTAGAATTTATGGTCAGCGACTAAGAGTAAGGACAATGGGTGCATTGCGGGTTTTGCAACTGTGAAATACTTTCCTACATTATAGAAGCGAATATTAAATTTGAACTAACATTGCGAAAATTTTGGACTTGGATAGCTTAGAATGAAAGTCTTTCTGTTTATTGCAAAGGAAAACAATTGATTTTCTAAAAAATTCTCTGTCATACACAACCTGAAACAGGTCATGTCGACAAAATCATATGGAAGAACTGACAGCGATGTATATCGGAAGGCAGTATGATCCCTTGGCTTTTGGTTTGGCAGTATTCGACAGCCATTTCTAGGGGCAAGTAATGAAGAAAGGCAGCGCGTTTTTGTTATCAAGTAACTTCTTCATCAATTACTTTAGTTTTAATGTGATCTACGAGTAATTGCTGATGTTTGATATTAACATGAAAAGGATTCCGTAGACATGGAAAGAATCTGTTCTTGGGCAACTACTGCTGTAATGACCAAAAGGCCTTAAATGGCCTTCAAGCACAAGTGTTACAGCAGCGGTATGAAGAAAATGATAATAGTAATGACGGTAATAATCGAATTATCCGGTAACTTCACGGTGGATTTTCTCGAACTAAGGCATTTCCTGAATTAGTGAAAATTTCAAAATGGCTTCATATCGAGGCTATGATGCCTAGAAGAGTCTTTACATCCTACTAACATGAGAATAGCATAATCTCCACGTCAGAAGCTTGCTTCTACTTAACCATTTAATAGACTCGCATTTTTTCCACCATGACTAATTTTGTAAGCTAAGCACATCATCCTTACAGCACACTCCTGGGGCTGGGAAATGTGGCCACAATGGTCTGGTGGAACAACTATCACAAGTGCAATGCGTGGGTTCAGGCATTTATTTTTAAGAGGTACAAACAGATTTACTTTACCTCTGGTACCCTCAAGAGAAAGATGTTATAATCCAGAATCCGCATTAAACATAACGTTCCTTCATTCCCAACTGGGCAGAGCCGGTTTACAATGGGAAATGACAGAGGTGGAGGTCATGGTAAACAGAAATACTGTCACCAGTAAACTTGCTTACATTAGAAAATTTTATTTTATTTGATGAACCGATAGCCATTTAAAGGAACAGGGCTTTTATTTTACTTGTACCTGATTGAACTAGAGACGTTGAAAAATTTGGTGCTGGACTGTGATTCGAATCCGTATCTCCTCTTTCGAGGATCTGAATCTCTCAGAACAGTATAATTCAATCATTTCGTTCCCTTTTCCAAGACTTCAATCTTCTCTCGGTCTCCTCCAAAGATAAGTATGTGATATGAATCCTGATCCAGTACAAAAATATTGATAATTTCTATGCAAGCCCTATCACGCGCGCACCGGCCTGCTAGTGAAAATTAACGTGCATTTTTAATGTCTGTTCATGTGCTGCCAATAATTTCTGGTCAAACACGCACACATCTTACTGTTGGTGAGTAAGAAATTGATACTTAAGTTATATTCGTGGACGACAAAGAAGGACGATAGGAGTGCGGTTCGACTGTCGCTCAAGCACAAAAATTTGTATCCTTATTTTAGATTCAAACACCTAGCAGCTGGTAAGAAAAACCGATACGTAACATTTTATTTTACTTAGTTAACAATCCGATTACGTGTTGGGTTCGTATCTCCGTCACAGAACTTCTCATCATGCACTTCATCTTTAAATGCATACACACTTTGTTACTTCTGAATGGAGGTATATCAAACATCTTTCGTGGTTAGTTAACAGTGATGAAAGGGTCTTGATTGGAGTCCCGGTTTATTACAAAAACTGTCGTCTTTTATTTTCTAGTTTAGATTTGGTTACTGACATTGGCTAGTCAGCAATATGATATGATTAGTTAGATTAGATTAATACTTGGTCCGTAGATCATGAATACGACATTTCATAATGATGTGAAACGTGTCATTTTAATGAAACGTTTAGTTACATACCAGTATTCAATTTCTTTACAACAATTTTTTACCCTCGCTTTCATTCTTTATATATATATATATATATATATATATATATATATATATATATATATTATTTTTATTTATTTGTTGTGCTCGACTATCGACGAGGCACGAAAACGTCTGTGAATGAGTTTCTTAGTTTTGAGTACACTTACGAAAGAAATATAAAAACAACTACGAGAGTTACTGATTTATGATGCTTAGTTTGCAGTCAGTTCTCAGTATTATTAGTAACTACGCTCCAGTGCCTAAACCTAGTTACAGAAATGCGAATCAGATGCATTACGTATTCCACGCCGTAGCAGCCACGTCTTTGAGACGCCAGCTATGGCCACTTCCCAGCCTGCTGTAGGATCACATCGGTTCGTCTTCTTCCTGCTGGTACTGTAACTGAGATTTGGCAACAAGGCAACGTATGTTTGACAACTCTGTGATCGACGAGTTACTTCCTGGTGTGCACGGAATTAAACCTCAAAGTTCACTTGATTTTTCCTCTCATTTCCATTGAATAATCCGAGTTGCACGTGGAAAACGCAATCCTTTAAATAGAGGTTTACGAGTTCTAGTCACTATTGGCCTCGTAAGAGGAAAGCACAACACATACCTCTTTGCTAGCTCTGTGGTGACGTGCTGACCTGTGAAATAGCGTCTGTTACGGTTTGCGGTTCCAGTCTCGCTGACTGTTTAATTTTTATTCCTTCTGTGAAAGAGCTACAAGCAGTCAAATCAAACACTGATAAGCAAATTGCAAGAAAATACTTCCAACTCATAGTGCAATAGTGAAAAACTTACAATGCTGCACAACAGGTAACGCCTATTTTCGCTGCTGACAAGCAAATTTTGGGTTTCTAGGAATACATAACTTTATTTATGAAGAAAAGAGGCTGATAGAGGCACGCTTGTGTACAGGTACTCAGTTTTATTAAAACAGACTTTCGTCGTAAGGTTATTGTGGGTAGTTTTATTTCATTTCTTATAATACAGTGCACAATTTTCGTAAGGTTACTTTTAGGGTTGTTAAAACAATACTAAACATGAAAGAGAAATTAATCATCAAAGATATATGCGAATTCTCTTATGTTGTCGGTAACAGTCTGACAATGCACATGCAGCTTATTGATTACATGCAAGTAGAAAACTTGTTCTAAGTGAAAGCTGTTAAACAAGGTTTGAAGAAGAATAAAATGCCACTACCAGACGACAGATAATGTAGAAAATACTTTTCTGACTATTTTGGCACAATGCGCTGTCGCCATACATAATACAAAAGCTTCAAGATGCATCTGCTGCCTGGCCGTCTAATAAACCTGAAGAGAACAAAATGTCACAAAAGTTAGTCCTTTATCCACATGCGACTATTTTGGGCTGCTAAGTGAATGGAATTGTGTTCAAAGTTCCATTAAATTGATAACTTCAGCAGACAGCAGAATTGCGTTATACAAAATGTAGCAGCGAATGTAATAGAACTTGCCACGTCTTAGCTACAGTGCGCGACCCTTACCATTACGCTACTAACTGGCACTTACCTACAGCACCTCCAGAAGTCAACAACAGTTCCTCCAGAACTTCAGCATTCCACATTGCTGTGAGATAATGCATATAGCCGGATCTAGACTTCTGAGAGACAGACAGTTACAGCTTTTGTTTTGCACTGCCCGACGGTTTCAACAAACAGATAGTCCAATAAAGTAGCTCAATTGGAAAGGAACATTTCCTATTTAAATGTCTGCATCCTACACTGTTGGCAGTTCTGTGTAGGTGGCAGTTACGTTATTTTATTTCGCTGATTACAAAGTAGAATCGAATGTATACACTGGGTAGCCGAGGCGATTCGGTAAACCAAATAAATGAATGAAATGAACATGCTGCAAACGTCTACAGGGAGCCTGTGTGTCAGAATTCTCATAGAGTGTGCCGAAACGGTGTTATGCTACAAAAATGAGTCACAGAGAAAAGGATCTGGTGGCCTGTTGGAATTCTGATAGATTCATATACTGACGGTCTAGATTGGATTCCAACTTCTGCTGATGATTTTTCTTAGGGAGAGACAGATTCTATTCGCTTCTGGCTACACCAAGTGAAGAAGCTATAATGGCCTTGTGGTCTGAAATTCACACATTAGACATGATATTCCTTCTCTACCAAAAAGACGTTAGGTAGAACAACTATAAAGTCTGGAGTGGTGAAATGTGGGAACTCTTATCACCTGTAACCTTTCTTATACTAGTTAGTTATTTATAGTGACGAACAAACGCTATGTAGGGTCACAGGACACTTATTCCATCTTTTATTTGAGCTTCTGTATGTCGATAAAATTGGTTCTGAACTGAGAATGCAACTCAGACCGCCCTTAACACGGAATTTGATCCCTTCGTGACAATACAGCTCGACTACAATTTGTTGTTTGTTCAAAACTGTAGATTCCTCAACATCTCCACATATTGCACGTGAATGGGTCCGAATCCTGGCCCGGCAATAAAGTTTAAATTATGTATTATCAAGCTCTAGCATGAGAACACCTATCTGCTGGTGGATAATAATTTTGATTTTTAATGCATTTTCATTCGTTGTCAACACTAACGATACCTGACGTTTTTGACTTCTAGTGTGAGACAGAACTATTTGCGAGATCACTGGATGTTATTCCGAGCTGCTGGTGGAGAAAAATGCGGTATCTGACGTCTCTTTATGCGCAGTCAACAACGATATGTGTGTGGTTCGATTCCCCGTCAGCACTGAACTCTTCGTCATATTATTTCTAGTTTAAACATGCTCACATGTCGTTGCTGGTGTAACAAACTCATATTTAATGTTCATTTTCTCTAGAATATAACAGCGATAGGTGCCGGGTTGTAGTTCTGGGATGGAAAAAATTAATACACTCCTGGAAATGGAAAATAGAACACATTGACACCAGTGTGTCAGACCCACCATACTTGCTCCGGACACTGCGAGAGGGCTGTACAAGCAATGATCACACGCACGGCACAGCGGACACACCAGGAACCGCGGTGTTGGCCGTCGAATGGCGCTAGCTGCGCAGCATTTGTGCACCGCCGCCGTCAGTGTCAGCCAGTTTGCCGTGGCATACGGAGCTCCATCGCAGTCTTTAACACTGGTAGCATGCCGCGACAGCGTGGACGTGAACCGTATGTGCAGTTGACGGACTTCGAGCGAGGGCGTATAGTGGGCATGCGGGAGGCCGGGTGGACGTAACGCCGAATTGCTCAACACGTGGGGCGGGAGGTCTCCACAGTACATCGATGTTGTCGCCAGTGGTCGGCGGAAGGTGCACGTGCCCGTCGACCTGGGACCGGACCGCAGCGACGCACGGATGCACGCCAAGACCGTAGGATCCTACGCAGTGCCGTAGGGGACTGCACCGCCACTTCCCAGCAAATTAGGGACACTGTTGCTCCTGGGGTATCGGCGAGGACCATTCGCAACCGTCTCCATGAAGCTAGGCCACGGTCCCGCACACCGTTAGGCCGTCTTCCGCTCACGCCCCAACATCGTGCAGCCCGCCTCCAGTGGTGTCGCGACAGCCGTGAATGGAGGGACGAATGGAGACGTGTCGTCTTCAGCGATGAGAGTCGCTTCTGCCTTGGTGCCAATGATGGTCGTATGCGTGTTTGGCGCCGTGCAGGTGAGCGCCACAATCAGGACTGCATACGACCGAGGCACACAGGGCCAACACCCGGCATCATGGTGTGGGGAGCGATCTCCTACACTGGCCGTACACCACTGGTGATCGTCGAGGGGACACTGAATAGTGCACGGTACATCCAAACCATCATCGAACCCATCGTTCTACCATTCCTAGACCGGCAAGGGAACTTGCTGTTCCAACAGGACAATGCACGTCCGCATGTATCCCGTGCCACCCAACGTGCTCTAGAAGGTGTAAGTCAACTACCCTGGCCAGCAAGATCTCCGGATCTGTCCCCCATTGAGCATGTTTGGGACTGGATGAAGCGTCGTCTCACGCGGTCTGCACGTCCAGCACGAACGCTGGTCCAACTGAGGCGCCAGGTGGAAATGGCATGGCAAGCCATTCCACAGGACTACATCCAGCATCTCTACGATCGTCTCCATGGGAGAATAGCAGCCTGCATTGCTGCGAAAGGTGGATATACACTGTACTAGTGCCGACATTGTGCATGCTCTGCTGCCTGTGTCTATGTGCCTGTGATTCTGTCAGTGTGATCATGTGATGTATCTGACCCCAGGAATGTGTCAATAAAGTTTCCCCTTCCTGGGACAATGAATTCACGGCGTTCTTATTTCAATTTCCAGGAGTGTATTTCGTCTCGTCATTTCAGTTAAAACATCTAGCTACTGCGGATAAAATCCGATATGTCGCAGTTGATTGTGCTTCGAGAACAATCCGATTAGGTTCCGGGTTCGAATCCCTGTCCAGCGCAAAGCTTTACCTCACGGCATTTCAAATAAGTTACTTGTGAAGAAGCTGTATTTAACATCTCTCGTAGTTCATTAACTGGGACAACAGAAGCTGGGTAGGAATTCTCGCCCGTTAAAAACGTTTACGTAATGTAATTTAAAGTTGATATTTGCTAACTGATACTGTCTAAAATCGAGGTATATCACTCTCTGTATGCCTAGTCAGGAATGACTGTTAGTTTCCGTCAGTCAGGAAATCTTAGTCCGCATGACCTGGGTTTGAATCCATATGCAGAACGAGACGGTTCGTCGGGTCATTTGAAGTTCATACACATTCGCAACTATCTGCTCGTGGATAACTAAATTTTTAATGTCAATTTGTGTTAAATAACAAGTACGGTATGTTTCTTTGAAGAGGAAATCACGAATACGACGAACTTACTACGTGCATATAATAATGAGAGTGGTAACATTTCAGGTATGTCATTTATTTCAATAAATGTGAGCTTATGTAGCCTTAACGACAGTTTTATCTGTGATAAGGTGTTCCCTGATATTTGTAGTATCGTGGTATTACTTTACATCTTGAGTCGTTGCGATACAGAGCAGTGTTTTCTAGTGGTGACTTGTTGGAACCATTTTCAATAGTCGAACGATTGTACCAAGGAGCGATTAGAGGACCTGCTAGACAGCTGCGTTATGTGGGTTGCATGCGAATCAGGCGAAATGCAATTCAGATCGTTCGGATAATTTTGAGCATGACTGTACATCCTTGTGTCGATGTTATAAACAAACCACAACTACAGAATAATAACAGTAATATTGTGTACAAATAGAAATACAAACTCGTCAATAACGAAATCCTAAACTTACGTGCTATATGGCATGATTTATACATCCTATGAAACTACTACTAACTGTATTACTAATCCATACTATAACATAGCTGTAGGAACACATGGGCCTCAGGATACAGTTGATATATTATTTGAGTTATGAATATCGTGAACTATGGGTAATACGTATACAAATATAAAGGACAGCTATTGACTGGGACAAACTGTGTAGACATTTAAATAGCAGGATACAATGTGTATACCTAGGCTCCAGGTTACAAATTCCACAAAATGTTTTATAAGCTAACAATTGATAGTAACGGACTCCCTAAATGTGTTGAACATAGCAACATTAACCGTGTTATCTCATGTATGTGTCACTGATATAACAAGATAAAAACACTGAATCACAAGTGATGAAATCATAATACAAGTTAAAAATTTGAAAATTAGGAATAAATTTAATAATCAGGTCACAAATGCAACTTACAGGCTGTTGACACACTTATAAAACACTGACAGAAAAAAAGCGAATCTGGTCGTATGTGAAGTATGTTAGCGGAAAGAAACAATCAATGCCTTCTCTGCACGATAGCAATGGAGATACCATCGAAGACAGTGCTGCCAAAGCAGAGTTACTAAACACAGCCTTCCGAAATTCCTTCACAAAAGAAGACGAAGTAAATATTCCATAATTCGAATCAAGAACAGCAGCCAACATGAGTAACGTAGAAGTAAATATCCTCGGAGTAGTCAGGCATCTTAAATTACTTAATAAAAGTAAGTCTTCTGGTCCAGACTGTATACCAATTAGGTTCCTTTCGGAGTATGCTGATGCATTAGCTCCACTCTTAACAATCATATACAACTGTTGGGGCGACAAAAGATCCGTACCCAAAGACTGGAAAGTTGCACGGGTCACACCAATATTCAAGAGAGGTAGTAGGAGTAATCCACTACATTACAGGCCCATATCGTTAACGCCGATATGCAGCAGGATTTTAGAACATATATTGTGTTTGAACATAATGAATTACCTCGGAGAAAACGGTCTATTGACACACAGTCAACATGGGTTTAGAAAACATCGTTCTTGTGCAGCACAACTAGCTCTTTATTCACATGAAGTGCTGAGTGCTATTGACAAGGAATTTCAGATCGATTCCGTATTTCTGGATATCCAGAAGGCTTTTGACACTGTACCACACAAGCGGCTCGTAGCGAAATTGCGTGGTTATGGAATATCGTCTCAGTTATGTGACTGGATCTGTGATTTCCTGTCAGAGAGGTCACAGTTCGTTGTAACTGACGGAAAGTCATCGAGTAAACCAGAAGTGATTTCTGGCGTTCCCCAAGGTAGTGTTATAGGCCCTTTGCTGTTCCTTATCTATATAAACGATATGGGAGACAATCTGAGCAGCCGTCTACGGTTGTTTGCAGATGACTACTAATAAAGTCATCAGAAGATCAAAACAAACTGCAAAACGATTTAGAAGAAATATCGGAATGGTGCGAAAAGTGGCAGTTGACCTTAAATAACGAAAAGTGTGAGGTTATCCACATGAGTGCTCAAAGGAATGCGTTAAACTTCGGTTTCACGATAAATCAGTCTAATCTAAAAGCCGTAAATTCAAGTAAATACCTAGGTATTACAATTACGAACAATTTAAATTGGAAGGAACACATAGAAAATGTTATGGCGAAGGCTAACCAAAGACTGCGTTTTATTGGCGGGACACTTAGAAAATGTAACAGACCCACTAAGGAGACTGCCTACACTACGCTTGTCCGTCCTCTTTTAGAACACTGTTGCGCGGTGTGGGATCCTTACCAGATAGGACTGACTGAGTACATCGAAAAAGTTCAAAGAAAGACAGCACGTTTGGTATTATTGCGAAATATGAGAGAGAGTGTCACAGAAATGATACAGAATTTGGGATGGACATCATTAAAAGAAAGCCGTTTTTCGTTGCAACGGAATCTTCTCACGAAATTCCAATCACCAACTTTCTCCTCCGAATGCGAAAATATTCTGTTGACACCGACTTACATAGGGAGGAACGATCACCAAGATAAAATAAGGGAAATCAGAGCTCGTACGGAAAGATATAGGTGTTCATTCTTCCTGCGCACTATACATGATTGGAATAACAGAGAATTGTGAAGGTGGTTCGATGAACCCTCTGCCAGGCACTTAAATGTTATTTGCAGAGTATCCATGTAGATGTAGAAGGAGTCAATTTCAGTTCAGTGGTAACAAGATGAAAAAACTGTAAGGAATAAAAAGTAAAATATACAATTAAATATTATGTTCAAAGATCTGCATAGTTTGTCCCAGCCAGTACGTGTTCTCTACATCTGTATATTTAATAGTCATCATTCAAGTCATTTGTAACTCAGACGTTTTATCAACTGTAACATGAGGCCTAGTTATTTTACAGCTGTGTTACGCTGTGGATTAGTAATGGAGCTATTTGTAGTGTCATGACATATGTAAACCATGTCCTATGACACTTAAGTTTAGGTTTTCATTACTGATCAGTTTGTATTTCTATTTGTATACAACGGGCAGCGGTGTACCGATTACTAGCTACTGGACTCCCAGGACAGGTTCCATGCGGTGGCCGTAGTTACGCCAGTATCATAGATGTACACTTGCGGAACGATTCCGACAATATCCTCAAGGCTTCTGCATTAGCCCAGGATCCGCCTAATGGCGAGACAACTTCTGAAGGTGGCATTAGTCTCTTGGAGAGAAGTCGGCATGGAGCCTGTAGTATGCATTCTCAATTTGTTTATATCATTGACACAATTATGTACAAACGATATTTCTGTATGTATTAGCACTTAGATGTTTCTGTTTTCATCATTGATGTTACATAAATATTTCTATTTTCATTTATAATTAGTTACGCCCAATGTGTATTACAGTCACAGCCTGATGTCTACGTTCTATGGTATTAGTAACCTGAGGCCTCCATTTCATGTCAGTTGTAACCCAATCTCTATGTTACATGCATGTCTTATTGATCTGTAATGCTGGTTTATTATCTAATATCCTCTGTTTTTACAACTATATATTAACTTCTTTTGTTATCTATACAACAGTCTGATCCAACTTTTTTGAGCACTTGATAACTAAGGTACAAGCAAACACATTTTACTTTCATGATTTTAGATTAAAGCTCATTTTTCAATGTAATACGTGCGTTTACAAAAACTCACTGTCATTATCTACAGGGCTGTTCAAAAACAAGGAACAGATTTCAAACATTTATTGCTTCCAAGCTACGAAAGATACAAACACAATTCCTACGTTCCTGTAAAGAGAAAAGTTCAGTTCTCTATGCATTCAAAGCGAGCACTATGTACTACACGGCAAATGTCGAGACGTTGGTTCACTTCCTGCCACAAACGAAGCAGCAGGTCTCTCGCTTCAACAATGCGATGTCACAGAGTTTCAAGAGTGTCAGGCACAGGGGCAGATGAATAGGAAAAAGAATCCCGTAATGTTTGAATACTCCATTAGTAGTGTAGCGCTTGACACAGTCACGTCGATTAAATATTTGGGCGTAACATTGCAGAGCGATATGAAGTGGGAGAAGCATGTAATGGCAGTTGTGGGGAAGGCGGATAGTCGTCTTCAAAATGGTTCAAATGGCTCTGAGCACTATGGGACTTAACTTCTCAGGTCATCAGTCCCCTAGAACTTAGAACTACTTAAACCTAACTAACCTAAGGACATCACACACATCCATGCCCGAGGCAGGATTCGAACCTGCGACCGTAGCGGTCGCGCGGTTCCAAACCGTAGCGCCTAGAGCCGCTTGGCCACTCCGGCCGGCTAGTCGTCTTCGGTTCACTGGTAGAATTTTGGGAAGATATAGTTCACCTGTAAAGGAGACCGCTTATGAAACACTAATACGACCTATTCTTGAGTACTGCTCGAGCGTTTGGGATCCCTATCAGCTCGGATTGAGGGAGGACATAGGAGCAATTCAGAGGCGGGCTGCTAGATTTGTTACTGGTAGGTTTGATCATCACGCGAGTGTTACGGAAATGCTTCAGGAACTCGGGTGGGAGCCTCTGGAGGAAAAGAGGCTTTCGTTTCGTGAATCGCTACTGAGGAAATTTAGAGAACCAGCATTTGAGGCTGACTGCAGTACAATTTTACTGCCACCAACTTATATTTCGCGGAAAGACCAACAAAGATAAGATAAACGAGATTAGGGCTCGTACAGAGACATATAGGCAGTCATTTTTCCCTCGTTCTGTTTGGGAGTGGAACAGGGAGAGAAGATGGTAGTTGTGGTACGAGGTACCCTCCGCCACGCACCGTATGGTGGATTGCGGAGTATGTATGTAGATGTAGAGGGGCAGGGGGGCGGGCGGGGGGGGGGGTGGAGATAATATCGCAGTCTTTTACGTAAGCCCACAGCCCAGAGGTAAAAGTCACAAGGTGTGAGGTCTGGAGACCTGGAAGGCCGCCGGCGATGAAGTTCATCACCTGCTCCTCATCTTGCATTCCAACATCCTCGAATGGTGTCATTCAGGTAACGTCGGGTGTGCTTAGGAGATGGCAGTTCGCTCCCCATTCGAGGCCTGTGCTCTGAAGTGAGAGAAATAGGGTGTGGGTATTTGTTTAAGACATTTTTTTGTTATTATTATAATTACACGAATTTTTTTCGTCATTCGCTGTAGCGACGACGCCACTAACAGCAGAGTTAAAAAAATTGTGAGGTGAGACACTTTGATACTGCAGTGTGTGTGACATCATAGCATATTCTGCAAAATAGTAGTGAATGCCAACGTAAAATACTTTGATGTTACACTGTTGAAGTCATGGTAAATCCTGCAAAAATTTTAGTCCTGTAGGCGAATTGTGAGTGTCAGGGTGCTAACCAACTAAAAATTCTAGGCAATATTACCACAATTAATGGCCACCTTCAAGTTACTTATCTTAATCAACGCAAATAGCAACAGAGTATGAGCTTTTTTCCTGTAATTTGCTATAATTCTATCTGATTTTTTTACATAAATATCCATTAAGTACGACACTGAAACCATTGCTATGAGGAAACATCTCTTGCACTGCCTTTTGTGCGCATCTACATGAAATATTCGACTGAAGTCGCATTTCTGCAACTCTCGGCCTTTCCCTACACACTTGCATTTCTTTGATTGCTAAAAGTATTGACTAAATACTTTTTTAAGCTCCAGCTTATCAAGACATTCCTTCTACGTTTCGAATCAGATCATACGTCTTAAGAAAAAGAACCAGTGTATCAAACGCAAACTGTTATCTATCTGTCTATAGTTTTAATTACGGTATTTAACTAAGAAATCGAGACACCGTTGTATCACGTACTGCAGCATATGGTTGATGTATTTTGTGTGTTAAACGTCGATTTACAGCTACAGTATTTACCCTCCACATGTGAGGAACAAGATACTATACTACTGCACTGCTGGTGCATCGAAAAAGTGTCGTTAGCATGTCTACATGTCGTCCTAGTATAGTCTAACTAGTCGTAAAAAGTGGGGGAATAGACCAACATGCAAGCTCGAAAAAAATTGGTAGAATTAGCTGCCTGACATCAATATAATACATCTCATTTTGAGTAATAGCATGCATGCCTTTAAGACGATGAGGGGCACTGTGTCCACTATAAAGAAAGATACTTTTACTACCCAACAAACAGTTGATGCATTGCCTGTAAGCACTACAAAGCATGACCACTGCCCATTCTTTACAGCCTCACACAGGCCAGCGATATCTACAGCAAAAAAAAACATTGTCGACGTCATGATCATCGACGTTATGATCATCTCGCCCGCCAAAACTGGCAGCTGAGCTACCCTCTGTAGGCAGCCCTCCAGAGTGATATAGAAAACGTCATCCCCCCCCCTCCCTCCAGGATATTGAAATAACGATTGTCCTGCATCTATACTTGTGTCCGTACCACATCTTAACGTATATCTATAAATTAACATACAGAGAGAGAGAGAGAGAGAGAGAGAGAGAGATGGAGAGAGACTGAACACCACCAGGATGTCACAGATCTATACTGAATCCATATTGCGAGGTTCTGCATTCTCCTACTGTGTCAGCTCGCCAGCTGTACCGCATCTACATAGAGCTGTCACAAACCTTGACGATGAGTGTTCGGTACCACCAGTGGCTGGCATTTGTCTTGATGACACGGTGCACTCTCGTACTAATTTAGTAACACACAAATTAAATAAATTATAAGTATCAGGACATTTATAAAAGAAATAAATCTATTGCTCGAATCAGGAAACCTTAAATATACATACAAAGTGCGAAACAATAGTTTGTAGCATGCTTTCGTGATGGTGTTTCATCACAATCCACATAAAACACAAAGATTATACCGCACATCTATTAATCCAACCGGGCAAGTGTTCCAGGCTGACGAAGAAATCCTTTATTTTGCACATAACACTCCACAAAAATCCGAAATGTGTTATGTTGGTGATAAGTAATTATAGACTGGATCAAACATGGTGGGTAATTGTGGGTATATGTACGAATTCATATTGACATTAGTGTAGCGTGGTGGAAATGTAGCACATTTACATATATAATATCATCTGTTGTAGTGTTAGAGCATTAACTTTTAATAGATAAAGTGTTAAGTATGCTTGACACATTGACTCCTTTACATATCTATCTCTTTGCCAGCAAGACAGTTAGGTCTCTGGAGATGTGTAGGTATTCTTCGCATTCCTATAGTTACTGTCATGGTGATAATGACTGTTACTAGATTTTGTCCTTATTCTTAACACCAGCAAACAAACTCACTACGAATGCGGTGCTTTTACCAGCCATTATAACCACAGACAATCATAAGTTGGAGTCCTGGACAAAACATATCGGAATCGAGACCATTTAGTGCATTAAGGGATACACGAAAAAACCTGCTAAAAAAGTATTGTTACATTACAACTATACGTTGCAAACTAGATGTACACCTAATCCTATGCATGGAAGTAGCACTTTCGCAAGCACATGGATGCCTAATAGTTTACGCTAAAATAGAATCTTATAGCTGGGAGTAGAATGAATCGTGCTTTCGGCCCTGTGCAGAGACTAACAAACAGTATTTACAACTCTACTCTGTGGCAGTCATTTCCATGTAGTATCAATTCACTAATAGCTTTTGGAAGAGTTGCTGTGTGTAGTGTTTAACAGTGTACTGCAGTTTGTCTACTGGGTAATAATCTCCTAAGCATGATAATGTGTTGTTGTTCTTGTTTTTGTGGTCTTCAGTTCGAAGACTGTTTTGATGCAGCTCTCCATGCCACTCTATCCTGTGCGAGCATCTTCATCTCCAAACAACTATTGCAAACTACATCTTTCTGAATCTGGTTACTGTATTCACACTTCTTGGTCTCCCTCTAAGATTTTTACCCCCCCCCCCCCCCCACACACACACACACACTTCCCTCCTGTACTAAATTGGTGATCCCTTGATGTCGCAAAATCTATCTTATCAATCGATCCCATATTTTGGTCAAGTTGTGCCACAAATTTCTTGCCCCTCCAGTTCTATTCAGTACTTCCTCATTAGTTACGTGATCGACCCATCTAATCTTCAGCATTCTTCTTTTTATCTAAACTGTTTATTGTCCATGTTTCACTTCCATACCTGGCTACACCCCAAACATCTTCAGAGAAAGACTTCCTGACACTTAAATCTATATTCGATGTTAGCAAATTTCTCTTCTTCAGAAATTCTTTTCTTTCCATCGCCAGTCTACATTTTACATTCCCTCTACTTCGGCCATCATCAGTTATTTTGCTGCACAAATAGCAGAACTCATCTACTACTTTAAGTGTCTCGTTTCCTAGTCTATTTCCGTTAGCAGCACCTGATTTAATTCGACTGCATTCCTTTATACTTGTTTTGCTTTTGTTGATGTTCATCTTGTATCCTCCTTTCAAGACACTGTCAGTTCCGTTCAACTTCTCTTCAACGTCCTTTGCTATCTCTGACAGAATAACAATGTCATCGGCACACCTCAGAATTTTTATTTCTTCTCTCTCAACTTTAATTTCTACTACTAATTTTTCTTTGGTTTCTTTTACTGCTTGTTCAATTTACGTACTGAATAACATCGGCGATCTGCTAGAACACTGTCTCACTCCCTTTTCAATCGCTACCTGCCTTTCATGATCCTCTACTCTGGTGAATAGCCATATGTAGTCGTACTTTGCCGTGCGAGGATGTAAAAGACGGGCAGTATTCATGTTTTACAGTGCTTACAGACAACGCACAGACGCTTTGGTGGGTAGTAAAAGTTTGTTTTTCTTTATAGTGGAAGCAGTGTTTCTAATCGTGTTAAAGCAACGCCACCAAGCTTAAGAAGGCCTGTGCACTGGCTGCGAACAGCATGATGGCTAAACCAAGAGTAATAACGACAACAACTACTAGTGTTGTGTAGCGTTGTGCTGAACTTAGGAATACATGAATGTTGCACACTATGACTTCTTTGGAAAATTTTAATGATATTTATGCGATTCACAGTTCAAATTTGTGTTAGTAACAAACAAAATGCCCTACAGATGTTGTGTGACAGGTTTTAAAAAAATGGCTCTGAGCACTACGGGACTTAACAGCTATGGTCATCAGTCCCCTACAACTTAGAACTACTTAAACCTAACTAACCTAAGGACAGCACACAACACCCAGTCATCACGAGGCAGAGAAAATCCCTGACCCCGCCGGGAATCGAACCCGGGAACCCGGGCGTGGGAAGCGAGAACGCTACCGCACGACCACGAGCTGCGGACCAGGTTTTAAAGGAAATTATCTGACAGGACCGAAAGTGTAAGTTTTTTTCATTTCCAAAGGCAGAATAGTTATTAGAAAAATGAAAACAGGCTATCCCTCGGAAAAATTTAGGTATCACCAAACGAACAAAGGTAGGTTACTTATGTTCCTTTATGATTACAAAATCCAGTCTCATTTACAAATATAAAAGTTCTTAACAATTACAGGGTGGTTATAATTAAACTTTCGCTATCTGAGAGGGCTCCCATGAAAAACGAGTGAGCGTAGGACAGTGAAACTTTGTGGAAACCACTGTAAGGACATGCGCAAAAGAAATAACGAATAAACCATGAAAAGACACATATTTTATTGTAATTTACACATGAGGTAGATCAAATCTGGTGATCTAAGTGATTTCACAAACTGGAACGATCGGCCAATGATTCGGTTTGCTCCTGGGAGTGCCCGATAGCCAATTGCGCCACAAGCTGTTGACAAAGTTTCTGTTACCATGGATAAGAATGCTGGTAACAGTTTGCGATCTTCAAGGAGTTCATGAACTTTGTCACGACAGTTGAACATAACACGGTCCACCGTTCGAAAAGTGCTGTAAACAACTGTGAAATGGTATCCGTCCAAATTTCACATTACGCACAATTTTTTGTCACATAAGCAAGGAATCGTTTAGATTTCGCTCTTACGATTCTTGCTCTGGTTGAAGCTGATAACATGTGCCCGTGGAACATGATGTGGAGTGATGAAGGACACTTTACGCTCACTGGGACAGTGAACATTCAGTTGTCGCATTGGGGTCCATCACCGCCAACGAACGTTCATAGAGTTCCCATGCATAGTGAACGCGTCACTGTGTGGTGTGGTTTCACAGCACGGTTCGACACGTTACTCTGATCTGCTTCGCCGACATGTGATCCCTGCTCTAATGGAGATATGTGCTTCGGTCGCAGATATTTTGACGCACGATGGAGCTGCACCTCATGTTACTCTTGAGGTTACTCAGTAACTTGGTATCGCACTTGGAGAAAACTGAAACATTGGCCAATCATTCCAAACTGCGTAACCACCAAGGTCACCAGATTCTAACCATCTTATGTGAAAATTGAAGGTGTTTCTTTCAGTGGTTTATTCGTTATTTCTCTTCCACACGTCCTTACAATATTTCCACAAAGTTTCATTCTGCTACGATCACTCATTTTTCTTGGGAGCCCTATCAAGTAGCGAAAGTTTAATTGTAACCACTCTGTATTTTAGACTTGTTCCTCACTACTGTTAGTTCCTCATTATTAGTATCATTGTAACTCTTCAGGCTTTCCCGGCGATCTAATGACATCTTGGGTTGTCGGGTGTTCTGCCGGATATCAGCGTCGTACGACGCTGATATCCGGCAGAACACCCGACAACCCAAGATGTCAGTATCATTGTAGTCAGTTCTGCGTAACCGTCATTTGAATTATTCGTTGTAGGTGTGTGAACAGCATTTTCACACTCATGAAATTATGAGAACATCTGAGGATAGCAGAAGAAATAGAGCAGTACCTCACACACTCACCAGACCAAGTCTGATTTCAACAGTTTTTCCACAGTATTATATTATGAAACAATTGATATAAGAGTGATTTTTATTAAAATATTTTATTATAATATTTAGCTATAAAACAGCATTTTTAGAAGTGCCTACCAGTAGAAACTGCTGTTGGGTGGACAAGACTTGTATGACTACCCTTGGTATGTGGGCTGCTCAGCGTAGAGGCATTCTTAATCTAGGTGGCACTGGTCAAGGCCAGTTATGCAATTACTCAAGAGCAGTTGTTGCAAAACCCCACATGTGTAAGTCAATTTAACTGAATCAGAATTAGTTGTGACTCAGGCATACCCTTGAGACACAATGCTGGATTTAATGTGCGCAATGGATTTACTGACACTACAAATTATTTAGGCCCTAGCAGCGAATGTGAAGGCGCAGAACTGACGTAATATTTATCGCTAAAAAGATTAGAATGTGATAATAAACTGGAGATTTAAATGCACTCTATGGTTTATTACACAAGATATTTGCAATCATGAAACATCAAAACAATTATCTGAATATGAACGTTACAATGACATACTTTCTGATGAGAGCTGCAAAATAAACTATTAGTTGGCACTCAAATGTTCAAATGTGTGTGAATTCCTAAGGGACCAAACTGCTTAGGTCATCGGTCCCTAGACTTACACACTACTTAAACTAACTTATGATAAGAACAACACACACAACCATGCCCGAGGGAGGACTCCAACCTCCGGCGGGAGGGGCCGCGCAGTCTGTGACATGACGCCTCAAACCGCGCGGCCACTGCTGCGCGGCGGCAAAGTTACTAAATTAGATGAAGTTGCTTAATAATCTCGCATCTGACTCTGTGAAATGTATCGCAACCTTATTATAGGACGAACCTAAGAGATCCAAGCTTGCACTGACAAATATGAGGCAGTGAAACGTATCACGAATCTGAACTATAAACTCTCACTTGTCCTACTCTGGCAGAGCTGTAAGCTACGCTTACCATAATCTATAATCTTCCGTGTAATACGGGCAGAGTGGAGACATTGCGCGTCTATGGTACGAAGTTCAGTACTGCGATTGCCCGGCTGATGACTCAACATTGGACCCCACACGACTCCACCAGTTGTGAGCGAAGATCTGTACAACGACAATCTGTTCACCTCAAAGACCAGAGACAAAGGCTCCGTTTTATAGTCCATAAAAAGCAACTTGTTCCCTTCTTCCTGCCAACGAAACGCGACCACCAATCCACTCAAAAGTTACTACAGCCTACAAATAGCAATTGTTTCTTTTACAAAACATCCAACCAAGAAAGGCGAAACGTCAACAAGTTAACGAGCTGAATTTCCTCTTTTCTTCTCTTAAAGAACTTCCCGCTAAATGTTGCGTCCTCCTGACGTCACTTCCGTCACAGCAATAAATGCTCACTCAACCAACAACTAGCGTTGCGTTACAGATCCCGTGAAATGTTAAAAAACTGTCCATGAAGCTAGTCGTCAACCCTGCTGCAATGCGTGAACCTTATGTGGGTCAGAGCTGTTTTCCAAAGGCTTTTGGAAAGCCTGGATATGTTTATCAGCTCAACTAATTCTTTTAACGTGCTCCTAGCGCCTACTACCCGCTTACAGAGTCCCATTCTCCGAACCGAAAGCCTTTATGTGGGCTGTCATAGCAGACGCAAGCGATAAACTGCACATGATCCTCTTTGTCTGATCATCACTCACCAAAGCGATTTTCACCCCTGAAAAGGCGAGGCAACTTTATCTGCTACTCTCCTCTGCTACGGTTTTGTGAAAGTCTGCGTGCTCACGGCTCTCCTGGGATCGTTTTGCTGCACCTTGCCACAAGTCACTTGTCTCACAGCACTCCTCACTGCCCAAGATTGCCCATAAAGGCAAATTAATACAGCCAGTATCATGTAACATTGCAGAACGTTAAAGAGAGGAAATGAAATCAACTCATACAATCACTTTGATCTCATTAATCCCATAAAAGTAACTCAACTCCCCTCCAGTCGCATTATTAAGGGTAAATTTTTGAAAAGAGACAAGCTAAAGGATTTGCCATTTTTCATTACATCCTGCTTGCACAAAATATTTCCGCAGGAGGTTTTCCTCTAAAAAAAATACTGGAGTGTCAACAAGCAAAATTTTCAAATGAGCAGTATCTGGTGGAGTCAGCAAGTTAAGTATGACCACCAATGTCACTAGCTGAGCAGAGTGTCAGACAAAATGTATCTTTGCCAACCACAACAAGAATGAAAACAAAAGAGAAGACATTCATCCAAAGAGAAGACATCTTGCGCATTCACCGTTGCATCTGACCAATGTGATCATAAATAATTTTGCAATGTGCATCTCAAATGACCAACTGCTCCAACATTCACTCGTTTACCAAGGCTACAGTTGGAATTATATTATTTCGGGGTTTGGGGCACAGGATACAGCAAAAGCAGAAGAATGTGTGCAGTACCTCAGCCGGGTTTCGTCCACTGGCTCATGTCAATAAGCAAGCGGGAACAAACACCGTGAAGACCTCTTTAGCGGAGGTCAACACCAGTGACTTCCTCATTTGTGTCCCGAAAGTTCACACCACCTTCCATGCTTACGAGCTAGACGAAAGGGTGATAAGGGACGATGGTGAGGCACTGTATTCCGCTGTATCGGCAGATTGACTCAAATTCTGCCAATGTCAAACACTAAGGAGTGTGTGTGTGTGTTGAGGGGGGGGGGGGGGGGGACTCTACAGCAAGATAACATTTTTTCTGGTTTCAGAAGAGAGTCGTATCGTATAATGAAAATTAGAGATTGTATGGACAGTATGGACAACCAGCAACCACACAGTACCCTAAAAGCAGCCAGAAAAGTCAATGTGCTCTCTCCCCCAAGGCTTCTCAGGCTGGGGCCATGGGAAAACTGTTTTGCTGGGGACGCTTGGTTACGAGCGTAAACCTGACACGAATACACTGCATACTCGATTGCGCTCTTTATCCACGGCCAGTAAATTTGGTTCTGAGCTAAAGTTCTCATCCTCAACATCCTCCAGTGGGATGTATGTAGCAACTGAAGGATGTTGGCACAAAGTGGAGATGGAACAATGACACAATATTCAACGGCCTCTGTAGACAACAACACTACTCCCTGAACAGCGTTAAGCGTCTTTCATAGCAAAACAGTTTCAAAATGCCAGCTCTAATTTTTTTGGGAGACACTCTGGCCATCTACTTTGCACCACTGATTACTCTATACAGAAGTGGATCCTGGGTAGTACTCACTGCCACAGTCTCTCTATAACCTCATGACTGAGCGAGGAAGCCCCCACTCTGTCCACTCCAGGCGCTTTTACAGGCTGTTTCACAGAGTTACATACGGGCCCTGACGCGGGTCGCGCTTCAAATCTGTGGTGAACAAGTATACAGATACGGCTGGGCAGCGTTTATTTTTAGATAAATGCGTTAACAGCAAACGGAATCTAAAAGACGATACCTTCTTCCGAAACAGATCATTATAAATTATACTAACGTTGTACCGGAAGCCAATATTCAAGTATCTACTACAATTATAGGAGCGAATGCCTTTTCATCTGAATATATATTCATCTGCCGTCTCCTAAAACGATGGATATATTCCGATAGTATTTTGAACACCATATAGTGCACTTATTCTGTAGAATTTAAGGCTTATTCTTACTTTGTGTTGCTACTAACAGGAAAAAGTTTTCTTTGAATGGCTGCATTGAGCTGCAACAATTCTTACTACACGAGGAGTATTTAGAAAGTAACGAGGAATTTATAATTTCACGTGTTGTATCAGTCCTACTCGCGCAATTCTTTTGTCACTATGTTGATAAACATGACTGAAAAGCATCTGTATAATGTCAGGATATTGGATATTTAGTGTATTGACAGCTGCCAAAAAGGTTACAAGGGTTTTTGTAGTATAAGCAATTATTTATTTTGTATAAAATGGATTAGAGAATGTGTATTAAAATTTGTTATAATAACGGGATAAAGTGCATTAAATTTTTAGGAATGTTAAATATTACTTTTGGTGAGTTTGCTATGAGGAAAACACAGGTTTACAAGTGGTGTAAGAGTTTCGAAGATGACCGTGAGGACGTTGAAGGTGAAGAGCGACCGAGATGTCCCACCTCATCAACCGATGAAATCGTAGAAAAGGTGAAAGAAATGATTATTAAAGACCGCATAATCGCAGTCAGAGAAGTCGGTGATGATGACATATTAGTTGGCTGATGCCATGTTTCAGGTAAATTTGTTCAGAAATTGTTGAATTTTGAGTAAAAGCAGCGGCGAACGGCAGTGACTCAGAAGTCACTAGATGAAGTCAACAGTGATACTGAACTATTGAAACGTGTCAGAATAGATCATGAAACATGTGTTGATGAATATGACGTTGAAACTAAAGCTCAGTCGTCCTAGTGAAAAGCAACTTGGATTGCCTAGACCGAAAAATGCTCGAGAAATGCGGTCATATGTGAAAGATTCACAATTACAGAGTGTTTCAAAAATGACCGGTATATTTGAAACGGCAATAAAATCTAAACGAGCAGCGATAGAAATACACCATTTGTTGCAATATGCTTGGGACAACAGTACATTTTCAGGCGGACAAACTTTCGAAATTACAGTAGTTACAATGTTCAACAACAGATGGCGCTGCAAGTGATGTGAAAGATATAGAAGACAACGCAGTCTGTGGGTGCGCCATTCTGTACGTCGTCTTTCTGCTGTAAGCGTGTGCTGTTCACAACGTGCAAGTGTGCTGTAGACAACATGGTTTATTCCTTAGAACAGAGGATTTTTCTGGTGTTGGAATTCCACCGCCTAGAACACAGTGTTGTTGCAACAAGACGAAGTTTTCAACGGAGGTTTAACGTAACCAAAGGACCAAAAAGCGATACAATAAAGGATCTGTTTGAAAAATTTCAACGGACTGGGAACGTGACGGATGAACATGCTGGAAAGGTAGGGCGACCGCGTACGGCAACCACAGAGGGCAACGCGCAGCTAGTGCAGCAGGTGATCCAACAGCGGCCTCGGGTTTCCGTTCGCCGTGTTGCAGCTATGGTCCAAATGACGCCAACGTCCACGTATCGTCTCATGCGCCAGAGTTTACACCTCTATCCATACAAAATTCAAACGCGGCAACCCCTCAGCGCCGCTACCATTGCTGCACGAGAGACATTCGCTAACGATATAGTGCACAGGATTGATGACGGCGATATGCATGTGGGCAGCATTTGGTTTACTGACGAAGCTTATTTTTACCTGGACGGCTTCGTCAATAAACAGAACTGGCGCATATGGGGAACCGAAAAGCCCCATGTTGCAGTCTCATCGTCCCTGCATCCTCAAAAAGTACTGGTCTGGGCCGCCATTTCTTCCAAAGAAATCATTGGCCCATTTTTCAGATCCGAAACGATTACTGCATCACGCTATCTGGACATTCTTCGTGAATTTGTGGCGGTACAAACTGCCTTAGACGACACTGCGAACACCTCGTGGTTTATGCAAGATGGTGCCCGGCCACATCGCACGGCCGACGTCTTTAATTTCCTGAATGAATATTTCGATGATCGTGTGATTGCTTTGGGCTATCCGAAGCATACAGGAGGCGGCGTGGATTGGCCTCCCTATTCGCCAGACATGAACCCCTGTGACTTCTTTCTGTGGGGACACTTCAAAGACCAGGTGTACCGCCAGAATCCAGAAACAATTGAACAGCTGAAGCAGTACATCTCATCTGCATGTGAAGCCATTCCGCCAGACACGTTGTCAAAGGTTTCGGGTAATTTCATTCAGAGACTACGCCATATTATTGCTAGGCATGGTGGATATGTGGAAAATATCGTACTATAGAGTTTCCCATACCGCAGCGCCATCTGTTGTTGAAAATTGTAACTACTGTAATTTCGAAAGTTTGTCTGCCTGAAAATGTACTGTTGTCCCAAGCATATTGCAACAAACGGTGTATTTCTATCGCTGCTCGTTTAGTTTTTATTGCTGTTTCAAATATACCGGTCATTTTTGAAACACCCTGTACGTTCACAGTATTCTTATGTTTTAACATTATAGTGTACCATAAGTTCTCGCCACAAGGTGAATCGAACAATAAGGAGTAATACTTACAACTTCAACGTCGTTTGCGTAAAGCAGCCCATAAAAAAGTCTATATATGAAGATGGTATCTGTTCTTTCGGACATGTCCGAAAGAACAGGTACCATCGGTCACCATGCAGCGCTCTAGAATGAAATGATAATTAAATCAAGACCCTACGCTGTCGATAGGCGTTGATATACATCAACGAGGACAGTTGAAAATGTGTGCCCCGACCGGGATTCGAACCCAGGATCTCCTGCTTACCTGGCAGATGCTCTATCCATCTGAGCCACCGAGGGCACACAGGACAGTGCGACTGCAGGGACTTATCCCTTGCACACTCCCCGTGAGATCTACATTCCCAATATAATGTCCACACACTACATTCGTAGTGCCCCTGCCCATTAAACTCATTACTCACGGTAAGATTTTTAACCGTCTATAACGGTGAATTTACTCCCAAAATTCTTAGTGCTGTTTCTTGGCGATTCGAGTAAACCATCCGGTTTATTTTCGTGTTTCTTTATGATACGTCCTATTGTGGCAGGGCTCACTTTTGCATAAAATGCAGCCCTTCGTTTGGGACTGGCAACATTAGGCAACAGTTCTTTTTGTTTCAACTCTTTAATACAAGTGCGTAATTACGTAAAGACAATTGAATGCCCCTAACACCGAAAACACCAGTTCTTTGTATTGTGCACATTTTGTGCGATGTAGTACACTTATTCATGACTTCTGAATAACTAAGTATATCACAAAACATACAAACTAAATTGACTGATGCAAGTAACAAAACTGTGCAACGAGAATCAGCGTAACTAAGCGCACACTGCACAACACTTTTGGATAGAAAACAGGCAACTGATTTTGGGTGTACCTGTATGGCAAAAATAAAATAAAAATGTGGAGCCCCTCCACGGCCACACCGGCGTGAGGGCCAACTCAAAAGGTCTACTACCATCTCTGCATAAGGGTTAGTTTTCACTAATGTGAGGTGTCGCAGGATGTGGGTACTGCGATGTTTGCGTACGTATGGTTACGGTTAACCATTAATAAGCGCTCATCTGGAGATAGATTGCGTCGAAAGTCGAACAAAGGGTAGCGTTTTGAAGGGCAGAGGGAAAAAAGTGCCTACACAAGTGCCAAGGGAAGAAAACCTCTGCGATAGTTAGGTCGGGTAGTAACAGCAGTAGTCTTGCTGACTGCGATAGGTCATGCAAGGATGGGTTAAGTTAGCAGTGGGTATCACGCAAGCGGATACCATGTCAAACCATATATTCGTCATAAGAGATCAGTCCGTGACGGTGCTGCAGCACGGTGTAGTGCAGTTCAGGTTGTGAGAGGCAGTGGTGACTTGGCGCGGGGAAGGCTCAGGTCGCCCATCGGTGTCTGGTGGACGAGCGTCGAAGCCAAGCGCTCGGAGATGGGTGGTCGCGTAGCAGCACCACTGCTCACTCGGGTGCACTCACAGGCTCAGTGAGGGCCGCGGCTGTCTCCGCTGTGTAGCAGATGACGTAACCCATACCCCTGAGCGTCCTGACCGCTGTGGTAGCCCACTCGCCGAAGCGGAGCTGCTCGGGCCCTATGGGCTTCGGCGTTGCGGCGGCTCCCGTCTTCCTGTTCGGCGTGTCCGCCGCGGTATGTCCTTCCGCCGGCTACGCCATAAGGCGGCAGGTGTCTTTTCTTCGTCTGTGGTGTCCCCACGGATGTCGTGCGCCATCTGCGAGCGCAATTGCCGCACTTAGCTGCATGCCTCCTCCATCTCTGCAGTCAGGGTTGCCTTAAAAGCTACTCTATCTGCGTCCATGGCGGCTTTGAAGGCCGCAATCGCCTCCTTCGCCGAAGCCGCCAGCATGGTGCGCATCTCCTGCACTTGCGGCGCCTGCTGTGCTACCGCTGGCGCCATTCTCACTGGCGCGATATTCCGGCCGCCTGTGGGTAGTTGGAGTTGCCTTCTCTCCTTCCGGTTGCGTCTTCGTTCGGTGGCACTTACGGTGCCGTCGTCGTGTCTTCTCGGTTGGCGCCTTGTCTCCAGCGCAACTGTCGCTGGCGAAAGCCGGGCAGCCACGCCAGTTTGACACATGTGGCCCGCCGCAGCGAGCCCAAGTTGGCGCCTCTTCTCGTCGTCTGTCACAGGCGCGGGTATAGTGCGCGCCGACGCACTTTACGCGCTGCGGGAAGTTGCGGCAATATTTTGCCACATGCCCTTCAGCTTGGCACCTGAAGCACTGTGGTGGCTTAGGGTCCATGCCTGGGAGGAGAGCTTCGGCAGTCACAGGAAAGCCTAAGAGCTTCCTTATCCCGAAGACGTCGCTGCCATCCGTCGCAGTTCCCACTACGACGATGTACAGCGGTGGCCTCTTCTTATTCGTCGTTTGTGCAGCTTAGTAGTTGCACCCCGGAATCCATCACGTGACAGACTCTCTTGCACCGTCTTCTCATCACAGATCCGAGGAAGCCCCCTGATCAAAGCCTTGGATTGCTTCTCGCGCTGTTTCGGCGCGGTCGTCTTCTCCACAGTAGGTGGATCAACAATGTGGGCGGCCACAGCGCTCATCAATGCGCGGTAGTCGTCCACGCTCGCTGCCTGCAGCTGGACGATGGCGTCTGAGTCAAGGTACTCTACGCCTACTTCTTCCCTGCTGAAACTGGCTATGACATCATGTATCTCTGTCCACGACCCTCCACTGCACTGAATGTACAGAGGGGGGACAGGTACATGATGCTCGTCGCGCTTCCGTTCCGCATTCCCAGTGGGTTGCGGTGTCGAAGGCTGCTTCGCTGTGTCTGCCTTATTCTTCTTCTTCTTCTTCTTCTTCTTCTTCTTCTTCTGCCCATTCTGTGGCGCAAGAACACGACAATTTTGCTGTGTCGTAATAACGACGCACGACAATTTGCTCAGCATCAAGCCACACTCGGAGCACAGCTTCGCAGCTCTTCCACTAGCTCAGTACAGGTAGCGCGCTACACCAGTGATACGCACGCCTCCGCTGCTCGAGCGCAACTTGGTGGGTACCTGTATGGCAGCCGCAGGGCCCTTCCTGGATAGGCCTCTTCCCCCACCAAGAGCGCTACTCACTCGTGAGTTTGCTAGCAAACTATCCTTCCTGAGTGGTGACCAGGAAATGTTGAAAGGTGTGACGCATAGCTTCATCTTGGGCAAAACGCGCTGCTTACTGATGGTTAAACACAATGTCGCGGTCAATGCGGCGGCAAGATAATGTGTTGGCATTTGCATTCTATTCAGTGGGACGAAATGAACATCACAATGATAATTGCTAACGGACAGAGCCCAGTGTTGCAACCAATGCGTCGTTTTGTGTGGAAGGAAGAGGAGGGGGGGGGGGGGGAGAGGAGGAGGAGGAGGAGGAGGAGGAGGAGGAGAAATAAGAGGCTGTGATCTGTGACTAGACCTTATCCCCATACTATAAGAGGTTGTGATCTGTGACTAGACCCTATCCCCATACGGGAAAATATCACATACTGACGCCTTCTCCTCAGTATGTGAATAACATCTACATCTACATCCATACTCCGCAAGCCACCCGACGGTGTGTGGCGCAGGGTACCCTGAGTACCTATCGGTTCTCCCTTCTATTCCAGTCTCGTATTGTTCGCGGAAAGAAGGATTGTCGGTATGCTTCTGTGTGGGCTCTAATCTCTCTGATTTTATCCTCATGGTCTCTTCGCGAGATATACGTAGGAGGGATCAATATACTGCTTGACTCCTCGGTGAAGGTATGTTCTCGAAACTTTAACAAAAGCCCATACCGAGCTACTGAGCGTCTCTCCCGCAGAGTCTTCCACTGGAGTTTATCATCTCCGTAACGCTTTCGCGATTACTAAATGATCCTGTAACGAAGCGCGCTGCTATCCGTTGGATCTCCTCTCTCTCTTCTATCAACCCTATCTGGTACGGATCCCACACTGCTGAGCAGTATTCAAGCAGTGGGCGAACAAGCGTACTGTAACCTACTTCCTTTGTTTTCGGATTGCATTTCCCTAGGATTCTTCCAATGAACCTCAGTCTGGCATCTGCTTTACCGACTATCAACTTTATATGATCGTTCCATTTTAAATCACTCCGAATGCGTACTCCCAGATAATTTATGGAATTAACTGCTTCCAGTTGCTGACCTGCTATTTTGTAGTTAAATGATATGGGATCTATCTTTCTATGTATTCGCAGCACATTACACTTGTCTACATTGAGATTAAATTGCCATTCCCTGCACCATGCGTCAATTCGCTGCACATCCTCTTGCATTTCAGTACAATATTCGATTGTTACAACCTCTCGATACACCACAGCATCATCTGCAAAAAGCCCCAGTGAACTTCCGATGTCAGCCACAAGGTCATTTATGTATATTGTGAATAGCAACGATCCTATGACACTCCCCTGCGGCACACCTGAAATCACTCTTACTTCGCTGCATCTGTGAGAGTGTCTTAGAAGCAAAAGCTATTGGTTGCTCTGTACCGCTGACATTCGTTGCGACAGAACGGTTCCAATCCTGTATTGTGACGTGTCACTTTAAGTGTCAGGAACTTGCCTGCTATGAACATCACTAAGTACGGAGTCAGCTTCAGGTGTTTCTTCAGTTGCAAGAAAGCCTTGTGATACTCACGAGACCAAATGAACGGAACGCCTTTTTCTTCAAATACTTCACTGGATGCACGAGGTGAGCTGGCTGGGGAATAAACTTCACGTAGTAGTTCACTTTCCCCAGAAAAAGACAAATTCCTTAATGTTTTTGGAGCCATCAGCTTCTCAAGAACATCAACATGCTCTGCCATCAGCATGATGTCTCTGCTGCTGAACATACGCCCCAAATATTGCACAGACTGTGTGAAGAACTTGCATTTCTCCAGATTACAATGAAGCCCATTTACTATTAGACACTGAAACAGTTTTTGTAAGTTTCCTGGCAGATTAAAACTGTGTGCCCGACCGAGACTCGAACTCGGGACCTTTGCCTTTCACGGGCAAGTGCTCTACCATCTGAGCTACCAAAGCACGGCTCACGCCCGGTCCTCACAGCTTTACTTCTGCCAGTAAATCTCATTCTGGAAGTTTTTGTGAGTTTTGCATGTGTTCATTCCCAATAGCACCCACCATCCAAATGTCGTCCAAATAGTTTACCTCCTTTGGATTACCTTGAGTTACCTGCTCTGCATATATTTGGAAAATTCCTGATGCTGGGGTGAGCCCAATAGGTATTCCAAAAGGCTTGTTTATTGCCAAGATTTCCTCTGAGTCTACAGGTAATTGCAGATATGTATCCAAGTCGATCTTTCAAAAACATTGTCCCCTGCTAACTTCGCTAAATATTCCCCTAGCCAAGGGATTGAGTAAATGTAGATCTCATTTTGTGCGTTAAATGTGGTCTTAACATCAGTGCAAATCCTGATAGATCCCTTTGCTTCCTTTACGATGATCATGGTAGTTACCCACTGACAAGCCGAGATTGTACAATTACCTTCAATTTCTGTAACCTGTGTCATTCATCCTTTAATGCATCTCGCATTGCGAACGAGACTGGTCGCGCATGGCAAAATTATGCACAGGGGCTGCGAACGCTCGAAGCTGACGCCAGCCTGTGGTCGAATCAGGCACCGTGGGGTGGGTTGCGCTCGCCGTGCTGCTGTTGCGACCTTCTTAGTGGCTGCTGTGTGTGTCTGCAGGCTAATGTCGCTTCTGACATACACCCACTAGCCGTTGGAACTACACTCACATCAATTTGGTTACTCTATATATATATTCTTGGATGGTAGTGTCTAATTGCGACATCATTATGATCATAACAGAAAATAACTTGCTTTATGCAATAATGAAAATTGGGAAACAGTTTGGAGTTTCACAGAGACAGTATGTAACTACCATCTTTTTTAATTATGGTAATTAAAAATCACATTGATACTTCATTCTAAAAATCGCATTGCTGTTAAATGTACATGTGAAATTGACCACCGAAAAAATTAGATCTCTAACAGGAACACAATTATCTCCAAATTATTCAGTTACCGTAATTACAATCAACAGACTTGTTTCGGATCAAGTCTGCTGCGACCGTCCGAGGTAAGCTCCCAGGCCGCACTGAAATTTTTTTCGTTAGACGCATGTGAGACTGGAACGCAATACATTCTCCTCGCTAATTTAGATACCATGGTAAAGAAACTGCGGTTATGCTGTCACCTCTCAAGCCGATCATCGTCAACGCCACTATACATTCAGGTTAAATACAAGTTGATATCATCGATAGACTGAGTATGGTATGGGCCACGGTCTAGTCACTCCGGAAAAACAGACGTTTTTGGCTGCTGAGCGCGGCTGACATTCGCTCCGAGGCTTTGGAAATTTGTGGTGACGTCTTAAGGGACCAAACTGCTGAGGTCATCGGCGCCTTAGCTTACACACTACTAACTTAAACTAATTTACGATAAGGACGACACACACGCCCATGCCCGAGGGAGGACTCGAACCTCCGACGAGGGAAGCCGGCTAGGAGGCTTTAAATAAATATTTACAGGTATCACGAAACAGAATAATACAGGGTGTACATAAAGTCCAGGAACACTTATAATTATTTATTGCACAAGAACTAAACATTGATGTAGCATACATATGTCATTTTGAAGAGAAGCTCTGAAAGTTTTATTCTTTTTCATCATATATACCGCCACAGCGTAGTTTGGTAATTTGCCGATTGTATTGTATTGTATGTTAACCGGGGACCTAGAAACGACGGAGAGGCTCCGTCCCCGCCGCAGCCGCAGTGGTCCACAACCCCACGACGACTACCGCAGTCCACTTCACCCCTCCGCTCCCCACACCGAACCCAGGGTTATTGCGCGGTTCGACCCCCGGTGAACCCCCCCTCCACCCCCGAAACGTCTCACACCAGACGAGTATAGCCCCTATGATTGCGTGGTAGGGTAATGATGGTGTACCAGCCCGCATTCGCCGAGGCATATGGAAAACTGCCTAAAACCCATTCACAGACTGGCCGCTTCGCCGGACCTCGACACAAATCCGCCGGGCGGATTTGTGCTCGGGACCAGGCGCTCCTTCCCTCCCGGAAAGCCGTGCGTTAGACCGCACGGCCAACCGGGCGGGCTTAATTTGCCGATAGTCAGCGCTATTCGCAAACACGGCGAGTTCAGGTGTGGAACGAGCTGTTTCATAAAATGGCCGACCCGATCACCAGATTTCACTCCGTGTGACTGTGGGCACACATTAAAGATCTGGTGTATGTACCGCCTCTATCATGTGATGTAGCAGAGCTCCAGGAGAGAATACGGGAAGCGACTGTCACAGTCGACGATGCCATGCTGGGACGGGTATGGCAAGAATCTGCATAGTATCGCTCAGTAGACGGAGACACCACAGTGGTGTCGTGAGCATAGTATCGCGCAGTGGCCGGCGGCAGCACTTTTGTATCTTTTGCGTTCTGTTGGTGTTTTGTTTAGATAACAATAAGTGACACACGACAACAAGTTTTTTGTTTTTATAAGTACTTGTGCTCTTTCATCATGGCGGACGAAAGAGACAATAGGATTATTTGCGATCAATGCGCGGACGTCATGTCTTCCTTATGGGAATTGTAAAAAAGGCATGGATCGATGATTTTGGTCAACGAATCCGTTGATACACACACCAATATTTCGCAAAACGATGTCCCGCAATCAATTCAGACAAACATTATCATTTTTATATTTTTTTCCGACAGCAACAATAAACCGGATAATGCCGACCGGCTTGTCATAGTGCAATTCGTAATTGATTATTTTTCCAAAAAGTTTAAAGAAACGTTTAATCTAAGTCAAAACATCTCAAATTGAAGGAAAGACACCGTGGCGTGGACGGTTAAATTTTAAAGTTTACAATCCGTCGAAAATTACGAAATACGGCATACTCATTCGGATACTGTGTGATTAGAGTACGGGATACATTTCCTCATTCGAGATATATTCCGGCGCTGGACAGCCTTTAGCAAAAACAATGATGGAACTATTGACAGCCGCGCTGGATTAGCCGAGCGGTCTAGGGCGTTGCAGTCATGGACTGTGCGGCTGGTTCCGGCGCAGGTTCGAAGCCTCCCTCGGGCATGGATGTGTGTGTTTGTCCTTAGGAAAATTTGGGTTAAGTAGTGCGTAAACTTAGGGACTGATGACCTTAGCAGTTAAGTCCCATAAGATTTCACACACACATGAACATTTTTTGAACTATTGACACCTTGTGACGGAAAGTGGCACCGCCTCTGCATGGATGGTTATTATAACAGCGTAGAATTTGCAGAAAAGTTATTTGAAAAAAAAATTCGAGTTTGTGGAACGATACGGCAAAATAGAGGATTTCAGGAAAATTAAATCGCGCAAAAGACAATGTGTTTGAAGCTTGTCATCAACGGAAAGGTGACAAGCGGCCGGCGACAAGCTAAGTAGACTCATCCGAACTAGCGCTGCCGGCGCCAAGCGAATAAATATCTTCATGCCCCGTCTTACAATGACTTTTCAGTTTGTGCACACATAACAAAACAAACTGAACTTTTTGGATACTTTTCGCCTTCCAGCGTTTCTATTGCATCTTTGGATGGCTCTAAAAACATCACGCGTTCCTTTGCAGTTTTTCAGAGACACCTCTCTCCGGAAGCATTTCCACGATTTTATTGTATTGCCTAACTACAGACTATAGCATTCTATACAAGCTGTTTCACCCACTCTCCGTTTCTTGCTTCAAGCTTGTCTGTATCGAATTCATGTCACCAGGTTTCTTCATGAAACAGACAGTTTCTTCGTGAAGTAAACTACCTCATTTTTCAAATTCGCTTACGAACTTACATTCTGTCGTATTCTGCAGACATCTGCCTCCAGATGTGTGATGGCGGATCCATAAGAACAACAGAGCACTTTCTACAGTGTGTGTGTGTGTGTGTGTGTATTGTGTATTAAACCGGGGACCTAGAAACGACTGACAGGCTGCGTCCCGTCATAGCCCTCAGTGGTTCACAACAGGCCACAGCAGACAACCCACCCCACCGCCGCCCCACACCGAACCCAGGGTTATTGTGTATTGTGCGATTCGGCCCTCAGTGAAACCTCCCCTCCCCTCCCCTCCCCCCCCCCCTCTCCTCACCACTCCTTCCTCCCTCGCGGTACGTCTTATACCAGACGAGTGTAACCCCAAATGTTTGCGTGGTATAGCAATTATGGTGTACGTGTACATGGAGACAGTGTTTGAGCAGCAATCGCCGACATAATGTAACTGAGGCGGAATAAGGGTAACCAGCCCGCATTCGGCGCGGTAGATGGAAAACCTACTTAAAAACCATCCACAGGCTGGCCGGCACACCGGACCTCGACATTAATCCGCCGGGCGGATTCATGCCGGGAACCAGCACGCCTTCCCTCTAGGGAAAGTGGGGAAGCTATTAGTGTACAAGGTCAATGAGCAAAGGAGGTGCCGAACTTAGCGCATGTTGACACCTGTGATAGCAACGGGGAATTCAGGTGGGGGTAGGAAGTGAGCGATGGTGAGGAACCTGGAGAATTCGATCGATAAGTCCACGAAGTGCGATGAGGAGAAATCATAAACAAATAGGAAGATATATTGAGAGATTATCCCAATGACACAATATGCTAAACAACTTTAGAATCAGCCTGCCAAGAATCCAGAAATTTCTGTAGGAGCGACTAATTCTGACCCGAACATGGAAATAATAGAGAGCAATGCCGATTTCAATATGTACTCAACTGGCCATTAAAATTGGTACACCAAGAAGAAATGCAGATGATAAACGGGTATTCATTGGACAAATATATTATTCTAGAACTGACATGTGATTACATTTTCACGCAATTTGGGTGCATAGATCCTGAGAAATCAGTGCCCAGAACCACCACCTCTGGCCGTAATAACGGCCTTGATACGCCTGGGCATTGAGTCAAACAGAGCTTGGATGGTGTGTACAGGTACATTTGCCCATGCAGCTTCAACACGATACCACAGTTCATCAAGAGTAGTGACTGGCGTATTGTGACGAGCCAGTTGCTCGGTCACCATTGACCAGACGTTTTCAGTTGGTGAGAGATCTGGAGAACGTGCTGGCCAGGGCAGCAGTCGAACATTTTCTGTATCCAGAAAGGCCCGTACAAGACCTGCAACATGCGGTCGTGCATTATCCTGCTGAAATGTAGGGTTTCGCAGGGATCGAATGAAGGGTAGAGCCACGGGTCGTAACTCATCTGAAATGTAACGTCCACTGTTCAAAGTTCCGTCAATGCGAACAAGAGGTGGCACCCCATACCGTCACGCCGGGTGATACGCTAGTATGGCGATGACGAATACACGCTTCCAATGTGCGTTCACCGCGATGTCGCCAAACACGGATGCGACCATCATGATGCTGTAAACAGAACCTGGATTCATCCGAAAAAATGACGTCTTGCCATTCTTGCACCCAGGTTCGTCGTTCAGTACACCATCGCAGACGCTTCTGTCTGTGATGCAGCGTCAAAGGTAACTGCAGCAATGGTCTACAAGCTGATAGTCCATGCCGCTGCAACGTCGTCGAACCGTTCGTGCAGATGGTTGTTGTCTTGCAAACGTTCCCATCTGTTGACACAGGGATCGAAACGTGGCTGCACGATCCGTTACAGCCATGCAGATTAGATGTCTGTCATAAAACTCGACTGCTAGTGATACGAGGCCGTTGGGATCCAGCACGGCGTTCCGTATTACCCTCCTGAACCCACCGATTCCATATATTCTGCTAACAGTCATTAGATCTCGACCAACGCGAGCAGCAATGTCGCGATACGATAAACCGCAATCGCGATAGGCTACAATACGACCTTTATCAAAGTCGGAAACGTGATGGTACGCATTTCTCCTCCTTTCACGAGGCATCACAACAACGTTTCACCAGGCAACGCCGGTCAACTGCTGTTTGTGTATGAGAAATCGGTTGGAAACTTTCCTCAGGTCAGCAGGTTGTAGGTGTCGCCACCGGCGCCAACCTTGTGTGAATGCTCTGAAAAGCTAAATCATTTGCATATCACAGCATCTTCTTCCTGTCGGTTAAATTTCGCGTCTGTAGCACGTCATCTTCGTGATGTAGCAATTTTAATGGCCAGTAGTGTATAACAAATATGGGAGCTTACAACATGCAATGTTTCATTGCCACTGCAGCAATTGCAAACAGGAGGAGCCCTAATGCTGATAGGTTTCCCACTTAATACGAGAAACTACTGCATCAATATCAACCTGGAATTGGGTCTTGATACTACTGATATCAACTCAGTCAGGAGTGTATTAGATGCTTGGCCAGGTTCTCATTCAGTCCAATTACAGAATCATGGTACAAGACACCACAATTTGTAATTCAAACATGCATTTCCAGGTGCTTCCAGGTCCACTAGCCACGACGCATAAGACTGATCACTAAGCTTCACGTGCTGGTTAAGCTGATTCGGTGGCAGAAATGCTCACTCAGCAGATTTCACAGTTAAGTAAATTTTAATGCTTCAGAGTAGATGCAGCTTTTGAATAATTTCAGACAGGTCACCACCACCACTATCTTCCCCCAATGTAACACAACACACTTTACTATGGGATCTGATATGTTTCTTACCTTGCAAAAAACACAAGTAGTTTTCCCACGTCTCCACAGTGTCCTCAAACACAGAAGATTATAGGGGTGGGGGCAAAAGCTGCCCCACCATCTGCATACTCACGTGTTAAGTTAGCTACTCATTCTGCTCTATCAAATTCTGCTATAGTAGTTACTGCAATCACATTTTCCCTTCTCCTGCTGCTGCTGCTGCTGCTGCTGCAACTGTATCTGTTCCTGTAGCATTATTTGGCACTTTCAAAGTTCCAACAACTTTTGATCAATCGTTAAGAGCTATTTAACAAACAAGCATCCACCTCGTCATCACTTCAGTAACGCACTACCCAGGTGTTGGGGAGTGCCATTACTTGATTTCTGAGAAAAAAAAAAAAAAAGGAAGTGGCTGAAAAGACCCAGTGGACAGTGGAAAACTGCATACAAATCCAAAAGGACAAACTGAGAGGGATGCAAATGTGAAAGCCAAGAATCATCAACTGTGTACGAACAAAACCACAATGGCAAACTGTGAGAAACAACCAGGAGCAGGCATGTAACTGTGTATGGACAAGAAGTTCGGCAACTGGAAAGCTTGGGATACATCAGCACTACTGGACGAGGGAAGCACATACACTTTCCTCCTGGATTACAACTCCAGAGGGTCTTGCCAACTGACACGTAATCTATGCAGCCCACAGTGCACCTGTGAAGCCATACAACTCTGGAGAGGCAACAACAGTGCAGTCAATTCGCTGTGTGTGCCCAAATCTGGTGACAGTACTAAACGTAGATGGTTCCTGCAGCAAGGTCATAGCTGACCAGCAGTCCTGTCCTTTAAGAAATGTACTTATATATTCTACAAGTTCGTCTATTTTGACCTAGCTATTTTCATTGTATATGGTGACAAATCCTATACAGGGTGTTACAAGAAGGTACGGCCAAACTTGCAGGAAACATTCCTCACACACAAAGAAAGAAAATATGTTATGTGGACATGTGTACGGAAACGCTTACTTTCCATGTTAGAGCTCATTTTATTACTTCTCTTCAAATCACATTAATCATGGAATGGAAACACACAGCAACAGAACGTACCAGCGTGACTTCAAACACTTTGTTACAGGAAATGTTCAAAATGTCCTCCGTTAGCGAGGATACATGCATCCACCCTCCGTCGCATGGGATCCCTGATGCGCTGATGAAGCCCTGGAGAATGGCGTATTGTATCACAGCCGTCCACAATACGAGCACGAAGAGTCTCTACATTTGGTACCGGGGTTGCGTAGACAAGAGCTTTCAAATTCCCCCATAAATGAAAGTCAAGAGGGTTGAGGTCAGAAGAGCGTGGAGGCCATGGAATTGGTCCGCCTCTACCAATCCATCGGTCACCGAATCTGTTGTTGAGAAGCGTATGAACACTTCGACTGAAATGTGCAGGAGCTCCATCGTGCATGAACCACATGTTGTGTCGTACTTGTAAAGGCACATGTTCTAGCAAAACAGGTAGAGTATCCCGTATGAAATCATGATAACGTGCTCCATTGGGCGTAGGTGGAAGAACATGGGGCCCAATCAAGACATCACCAATAATGCCTGCCCAAACGTTCACAGAAAATCTGTGTTGATGACGTGATTGCACAGTTGCGTGCGGATTCTCGTCAGCCCACACATGTTGATTGTGAAAACTTACAATTTGATCACGTTGGAACGAAGCCTCATCCGTAAAGAGAACATTTGCACTGAAATGAGGATTGACACATTGTTGGATGAACCATTCGCAGAATTGTACCCGTGGAGGCCAATTAGCTGCTGATAGTGCCTGCACACGCTGTACATGGTACGGAAACAACTGGTTCTCCCGTAGCACTCTCCATACAGTGACGTGGTCAACGTTACCTTGTACAGCAGCAACTTCTCTGACGCTGACATTAGGGTTATCGTCAACTGCACGAAAAATTGCCTCGTCCATTGCAGGTGTCCTCGTCGTTCTAGGTCTTCCCCAGTCGCGAGTCATAGGCTGGAATGTTCCGTGCTCCCTTAAGACGCTGATCAATTGCTTCGAACGTCTTCCTGTCGGGACACCTTCGTTCTGGAAATCTGTCTCGATACAAACATACCGCGCCACGGCTATTGCCCCGTGCTAATCCATACATCAAATGGCCATCTGCCAACTCCGCGTTTGTAAACATTGCACTGACTGCAAAACCACGTTCGTGATGAACACTAACCTGTTGATGCTACGTACTGATGTGCTTGATGCTAGTACTGTAGAGCAATGAGTCGCATGTCAACACAAGCACCGAAGTCAACATTACCTTCCTTCAATTGGGCCAACTGGCGGTGAATCGAGGAAGTACAGTACATACTGACGAAATTATAATGAGCTCTAACATGGAAATTAAGCGTTTCCGGACACATGTCCACATAACATCTTTTCTTTATTTGTGTATGAGGAATATTTCCTGAAAGTTTGGCCGTACCTTTTTGTAACACCCTGTATAATTGTGAGGTGATCCTTAGATGAATGAATAAATAAGATCTATACTGAAAGCAGCAGCAACCATTAGTTATTTGTTTTTGCTGTTAAATAGGTCAATAGAGCTACAAGATGATTTAAGAACAGATTAAAATTACCTATGCTGCACAAGCAAACTTATTAATGTCTATATTCTTTAATTTATGACAATTTTTGATGAATCTTGCAACTCCTCTCCTCTTGCATTCTACACAAGTTATGTTGCTGGGTCATCGGTTAAAATAATTCCATAAGGGTGGGAATAAAATAATCGAAACATACAAAACACAGCAGGAAGAAAGGAGAAAACCACAAGCATGACAGAAGAGCAACAAACACTAAAATGGACAAAACAGGACAAAAAAACCACAGAGAGATGCAAGAAACATGTAGAAGAGATCAAAACAAGAGAGCATGCTACCATGGCTGGCTGACCATGAGAATAAAAAGGAGAAGCCAGCCACTCTGCAACACATTAAAACCTCCACCCTGAAAGCACTAGGGTGGAGGACACAGAGGGATAAAGAACATGCGCTAAAACTTAGATCAAATGATAAAACCCACCCTCATGAATAAAATGTAAAACTAAATCTGCTGTTGAGGCACTGTCACCCAACACCAAAGGTAGGGTGCTGCAGAGTGGATAAAAGTGGGCAGTCCAGTAAGAGGTGGATGACTGTCATTTGCGAGCCACAGCGACATAGAGGTAGGTCCTCGGCACGGAGGAGGTAACCATGCATTAGCCACGTATGGCCAATGCAGAGCCGGCAGAGGACAACTGATTCACTGCGAGAGGACTGCATGGAAGACTTCTACACATTCGTATTCTCCTTAATGACACGCAGTCTGTTATGTGTACCATTATGCCATTATATCTCCCAAAGCCGAAGAACCCTGTGGCGTAAGACAGAATGCAGGTCAGTTTTGGAGATGCCCATCTCCAGAAGCGGTTTCTGCGAAGCCTGTTTGGCCAGCCTGTCGGTATGCCTGGGATTCTGACGTGTCGTGAGGTCCATACAAACACCACTGAACGACGGGACCATTCCAGGGCATCGATGGACTCCTGAATGGTCGCTACCAAAGGATGGCAAGGGTAACATTGGTCGACAGCTTGTAGGGTGCTCAAGTAGTCAGTACACAGAAGAAATGACTCGACAGAGCATGAGTGAATGTGCTCAAGAGCAGAAGATATGGCCGCCAGCTGTGCAGTGAAAACACTGCAGCCATCTGGCAAGGACTGCTGTTCAATATGTCCTCCATGAACCTATGGGAAGCCTATGTGACCATCAGCCATTGAGCCGTCAGTGTAAACCACTCATGGCCCTGGTAAATGTAGAGAATCGAGAGGAAGTGATAGCGGAGAGCCGCAGGGCTAACGGAGTCCTTAGGGCCATGCAAAAGGTCCAGAAGAATCTGCAGCCTAGGTGTACACCATGGAGGTGTACGTGAATGGATCTCGAGGAGAGGTGGAAACTCTGACAGAAGGGACTGGATGTGAACTACAATCGTAAGCCCTGACCTGAGCCGCCGATGCGGGAGATGAACCACCGTGGTTGGAAAAAGGAAACGGTAATTCGGATGCACAGGAGAACTACAAACTTGTCCAACATAACTGGCGAGCAGTTGTGCACGTCGGATCTGCAATGGAGGGACTCCGGCCTCCACCAGGACTCTCGATCTAAAAGCTCCCGTCACTAGGCGAACGCCACAGTGGTGCACTGGGTCAAACCAGACTCCCATAGTCAAGGTGGGATTGAACAAGGACTTTGTAGAGCTGCAGCAGAGTAGAGCGATTTGCACTCCAGTTGATGTTGCTCAGGCAGCGGAGGGTATTGAGGTGCTGCCAGCACTTTCGCTTAAACTGACGAAGGTGAGGTAGCCAAGTCAATCGGGCGTCGAAAACCAGTCCTAAGAATCGATATGTCTCTACTACAGTGAGTGGATCGTCATTAAGGTAAAGTTCTGGTTCTGGGTGAATGGTGCGAATCCGATAGAAACGCATGACACACGACTTCACGGATGAAAACTTGAAGCTGTGGGCTAAATCCCATGACTGCGCCTTGTGAATGGCTCCCTGTAGGCGCCACTCAGCAACACCAGTACTGGGGAGCAGTACGAAATCCAGAATTCGTCTGCATACAGAGAGGGTGAGACGGACAGCCCTACAGCTGCTGCTGCTAGAGAGTTAAAGGCCACTAAAAATAGAGAGACACTCAATACGGAGCCCCACTGAACGACATTCTCATGAGTATGGGGGGAACTATGGGAGGCACGGACTTTGCCACAGAAAGTATGGAGCAACAAGAAGATTTGGATAAAAATCAGGTGCGAGCCTCGGAGACCCCACTCATAAATGTGGCAAGGATATGATGTCGTCAGGTCATGTATGCTTTATGCAAGTTAAAAAAGACGGCAACCATATATTGGCGTCTGGAAAACACTGTTCAGATAGCAGACTCGAGAGACACAAGATTATCAGTGGCAGAGCGACCCTGGCGAAAGCCGCCCTGACATGGAGCCGGTAGGCCACGTGACTCCAGGACCCAACCCAACTGCCGACGTTCCAGCAGCTAACAAAGAAAGATGGTGAGGCTGATGGGCCAATAGGTATCTACATCAAGCGGATTTTGACCGGGTTTGAGCACCGGAATGATGGTGCTCTCTCGCCATTGCGATGGAAAGACGCCATCGCACCTGATCTCATTGAAGATGACGAGGAGATGTCACTTGTAGTCAGACGAGAGATGTTTAATCATCTGACTGTTGATCCGATCTGGCCCAGGAGCTGTGTCGGGGCAATGTGAAAGGGCGCTGAGGAGCTCCCGCCATGTAAATGGAGCGTTTTAGGATTCACTGTGGCGTGTAGTGAACGGGAGGACTTTCCTTTCCATCCGCCGTTTGAGGGTACGAAAGGCTGGGGTATAGTTCTCCGATGCAGAGGCCGAGCGTAGTGCTCAGCAAAGTGTTCGGCAATCGCGTTTGCGTTGGTTGATAACACGCTACCGGTCTTAAATGCCAGGGACACCTGTTGAGATCTGGTACCCAAAAAGACGTCTGATCTTTGTACAGACTTGGGAAGGTGACGCACCCAATGGTCGACATATTCGTCTCCCAACACTCCTGTTTCTGTCGTTTTATAAGCTGGCGAACACGGGCATGGAGCCGCTTAAAGGCTATTAGGTGATCTAGGGAAGGGTGCCACTTATGTCACTATAGAGATCGCCGACACTCTGTAATTGCCTCAGCGACTTTCGGCGTCCACTAAGGGACTGTCTTTCGCTGGGGGCGCCCTAAAGAACGAGGGATCGCGTTGCCGCAGAAACGATCGTCGTCGTGACCTGCTCAACGACAACATCGACGTCACCATGGGGGGGGGGGGGGGGGGGGGAGGGATTCAGCACTGACAGCAGGGGTGAAAACTTCCTAGTCTGCCTTGTTTAAAGCCCATCTGGGAAGGCGTCCATGGACATGATGCCGGGGGAGTGACAGGAAGATGCGGAAGTGGTCACTACCACATAGGTCGTAAAGTGCTCTCCAGTGGATAGATGGTAAAAGGCCAGGAGTACAGACTGAGAGATCAATGGCCGAATATGTGCCATGTGCCACACTGAATTGTGTGGGGGCACCTGCATTTAAGAGCCACAGATTGAGTTGTGACAGTAAATTTTCGACCTTCCTACCTCGGCCAGTAAACATGGGGCCACCCCACAAAGGGTTATGCGCGTTAAAATCTCCCAAAAGTAGGAAAGGTTCAGGGAGTTGATCAGTGCAGCCAATACGTTCAGGGGTACTGCACCATCTGGAGGAAGATATACATTGCAAACAGTTCATACAATGTAGGCTTTCACGGCCGGCGTTGTCTTCAGTTGAGTATAGAGCGCATAGAGGGCACCACCATTCGTCACGTGATGCCGATGGTATGCCTATCTTTGGAAGGCGTCATCATGCTCGATTAAGAGTAACCGATTGTCATTCTGCTGGCGCAACGTCGACATCCACATTTTGTCCAACTTTAAAACTACCTCTTTTCTATTAAAATTATTATGGTGTTTGTGAATCTTTTTTGCTTCTCTATACATGCGCGCATGATAATTGGATGTTCGTGCTAGAACGCTTGTCTCATTAAATTTAATTTCGTGGTTCCCATTTCGAAAAACATGCTCAGCTATGGCCGATTTTTCGATGTGTCCAAAGCGACAGTTTCTTTTATGTTCGGCTAAACGAGTGTTTACACTTCCTTTCGTTGTTCCAGTATATACTTGTCCAAAACTGCATCGAATTTTGTATACCCCAGGTGTTGCTAGGGGGTGTCAGACGTCTTTTGCAGTTCTTAAATATCCCCTAATCTTCTTGGTGGGTCTGAAGATTGTTTTAATCCCATACCTGCGTCGTCCTTATCCTGACAGCCCCAGCTTCAAGAGGGTTCTGAAGGGGCGCTGGTTCACTACATATTGGGTTCAGGACATAGACGCAAACTCCCCATGACACTCGATTATAGTCGCTGCGGTTCCTGTAATATCCCTTATAGCCATGGAGGGCAGGGGTCCACATTGCTGGGAACCAGGTTTGCTGGAGGGCAATGCAGAAAGCAGGTGTAAAGCTTAACAGTTGCCATAGCTCAGCCAGGTGGTGGAAAAAACTGCCGCAATTCCACTGGAGGATTACATGATCATGAGTCTGGGTAGGCATGAAACACTCAGTGAGTGGTCTACGCCTCAGGGTCACCTGCTGCCACCAGATGAGTACCTGTGCAATCGACATCCATTGTGTCTGAGGGCCCAGCGGGATCTAGGTCCTCAGCGGATGCCAGAATCTCCACCTCGTCCTCAGACACAGAGCTTGTAGGTAGTGTTGGTGTGGGTGCCACAGCAGTGCCTTAGTTCTTGGGGGTCTTTTTCTTTTTAGGTTTCTCTCACTACTCCTTAGATTTGTCTGGCTGGGAGAGCTTCACTGGTTCACTCTCAGGGACTAAGGAGGACTGTCAAGCCCTATGACCAGCTACCTGTAGTTGCTTCAGCCACTGGCTCGTGTCAGCTTTGCCACTGGTAGGAACCTAGGGCCCAAAGGATCCCTTCCTGGCGAGAGGAGCCGAAGAAGACTTCCCCTTCTCCGGCTGAGAAGTCGGGATTGACGTCCCCGATGGTTTGGGGTGTTGCTCCTGAAGTCGGCTGTGCAGAAGCAACAGGGAGCAAAGTGCCCCCCACCACCAAGGGGGGCAGGTGGAATCTGACGGCTCAGAGCCAACTGTACGCAGCAGAACGGAAGATGGTACAACTGTTGTCACAGCAGCGGCGAGGGTTGACGTCATATGAACAGGATGTAGCCTCTCATATTTTCTCTTAGCCTCAGTGTAGGTCAGTTGGAGCATTGGCGGCCGAAGACTTCCGGCATAAGAAGTCAGCCTCATTCTGCCAACGGCCTTGTCAAAGAGGGCGGAGGAGCGGATAGAGGTTCAGGGCACTCTCTTGTCCTAGGGGTGGGAAATTGCCCCTAAAGGCGGAAGAATCAGCAATGATCAACGACATGAGGATGCAGAAGGCAATGGAAACCACTGCATTAAAGACACGTAACGTGTATCCACAGGACATGTGGCCTGTAATTGAAGAAGTGTCATGTTGATCTCTCCATTGGCAAAAGATTCCGGAATAGTCCCCCCATTCGGATCTCCGGGAGGGGACTGCCAAGGGGGAGGTTACCATGAGAAAAAGATTGAATAATCAACGAAAGGATAACGTTCTACGAGTCGGGGCGTGGAATGTCAGAAGCTTGAACGTGGTAGGGAAACTAGAAAATCTGAAAAGGAAAATGCAAAGACTCAATCTAGATATAGTACGGGTCAGTGAAGTGAAGTGGAAGGAAGACAAGGATTTCTGGTCAGATGAGTATCGGGTAATATCAACAGCAGCAGAAAATGGTATAACAGGTGTAGGATTCGTTATGAATAGGAAGGTAGGGCAGAGGGTGTGTTACTGTGAACAGTTCAGTGACCGGGTTGTTCTAATCAGAATCGACAGCAGACCAACACCGACAACGATAGTTCAGGTATACATACCGACGTCGCAAGCTGTAGATGAACAGATAGAGAAAGTGTATGAGGATATTGAAAGGGTAATGCAGTATGTAAAGAGGGACGAAAATCTAATAGTCATGGGCGACTGGAATGCAGTTGTAGGGGAAGGAGTAGAAGAAAAGGTTACAGGAGAATATGGGCTTGGGACAAGGAATGAAAGAGGAGAAAGACTAATTGAGTTCTGTAACAAGTTTCAGCTAGTAGTAGCGAATACCCTGTTCAAGAATCACAAGATGAGGAGGTATATTTGGAAAAGGCCGGGAGATACGGGAAGATTTCAATTAGATTACATCATGGTCAGACAGAGATTCCGAAATCAGATACTGGATTGTAAGGCGTACCCAGGAGCAGATATAGACTCAGATCACAATATAGTAGTGATGAAGAGTAGGCTGAAGTTCAAGACATTAGTCAGGAAGAATCAATACGCAAAGAAGTGGGATACGGAAGTACTAAGGAATGACGAGATACGTTTGAAGTTCTCTAACGCTATAGATACAGCAATAAGGAATAGCACAGTAGGCAGTACAGTTGAAGAGGAATGGACATCTCTAAAAAGGGCCATCACAGAAGTTGGGAAGGAAAACATAGGTACAAAGAAGGTAGCTGCGAAGAAACCATGGGTAACAGAAGAAATACTTCAGCCGATTGATGAAAGGAGGAATTACAAACATGTTCCGGAAAAATCAGGAATACAGAAATACAAGTCGCTGAGGAATGAAATAAATAGGAAGTGCAGGGAAGCTAAGACGAAATGGCTGCAGGAAAAATGTGAAGACATCGAAAAAGATATGATTGTCGGAAGGACAGACTCACCATACAGGAAAGTCAAAACAACCTTTGGTAACATTAAAAGCAACGGTGGTAACATTAAGAGTGCAACGGGAATTCCACTGTTAAATGCAGAGGAGAGAGCAGATAGGTGGAAAGAATACATTGAAAGCCTCTATGAGGGTGAAGATTTGTCTGATGTGATAGAAGAAGAAACAGGAGTCGATTTAGAAGAGATAGGGGATCCAGTATTAGAATCGGAATTTAAAAGAGCTTTGGAGGACTTACGGTCAAATAAGGCAGAAGGGATAGATAACATTCCATCAGAATTTCTAAAATCATTGGGGGAAGTGGCAACAAAACGACTATTCACGTTGGTGTGTAGAATACATGAGTCTGGCGATATACCATCTGACTTTCGGAAAAGCATCATCCACACAATTCCGAAGACGGCAAGAGCCAGCACCGAGCTGACAAGTGCGAGAATTATCGCACAATCAGCTTAACAGCTCATGCATCGAAGCTGCTTACAAGAATAATATACAGAAGAATGGAAAAGAAAACTGAGAATGCGCTAGGTGACGATCAGTTTGGCTTTAGGAAAAGTAAAGGGACGAGAGAGGCAATTCTGACGTTACGGCTAATAATGGAAGCAAGGCTAAAGAAAAATCAAGACACTTTCATAGAATTTGTCGACCTGGAAAAAGCGTTCGACAATATAAAATGGTGCAAGCTGTTCGAGATTCTGAAAAAAGTAGAGGTAAGCTATAGGGAGAGACGGTTCATATACAATATGTACAACAACCAAGAGGGAATAATAAGAGTGGAGATCAAGAACGAAGTGCTCGTATTAAGAAGGGTGTAAGACAAGGCTGTAGCCTTTCGCCCCTACTCTTCAATCTGTACATCGAGGAAGCAATGATGGAAATAAAAGAAAGGTTCATGAGTGGAATTAAAATACAAGGTGAAAGGATATCATTGATACGATTCGCTGATGACATTGCTATCCTGAGTGAAAGTGAAGAAGAATTAAATGATCTGCTGAATGGAATGAACAGTCTAATGAGTACACAGTATGGTTTGAGAGTAAATCGGAGAAAGACGAAGGTAATGAGAAGTAGTAGAAATGAGAACAGCGAGAAACTTAACATCAGGATTGATGGTCACGAAGTCAATAAAGTTAAGGAATTCTGCTACCTAGGCAGTAAAATAACCAATGAAGGACGGAGCAAGGAGGACATCAAAAGCAGACTCGCTATGGCAAAAAAAAGGCATTTCTAGCCAAGAGAAGTCTACTAATATCAAATACCGGCCTTAATTTGAGGAAGAAATTTCTGAGGATATACGTCTGGAGTACAGCATTGTATGGTAGTGAAACATGGACTGTGGGAAAACCGGAACAGAAGAGAATCGAAGCATTTGAGATGTGGTGCTATAGACGAATGTTGAAAATTAGGTGGACTTGGTTCAAATGGCTCTGAGCACTATGGGACTTAACATCTGTGGTCATCAGTCCCCTAGAACTTAGAACTACTTAAACCTAACTAACCTAAGGACATCAGACACATCCATGCCCGAGGCAGGATTCGAACCTGCGACCGTAGCGGTCACGCGGTTCCAGACTGAAGCGCCTAGAACCGCACGGCCACACAGGCCGGCTTAGGTGGACTGATAAGGTAAAGAATGAGGAGGTTCTACGCAGAATCGGAGAGGAAAGGAATATGTGTAAAACACTGATAAGGAGAAGGGACAGGATGATAGGACATCTGCTAAGACATGAGGGAATGACTTCCATGGTACTAGAGGGAGCTGTAGAGGGCAAAAACTGTACAGGAAGACAGAGATTGGAATACGTCAAGCAAATAATTGAGGACGTAGGCTGCAAGTGCTACTCTGAGACGAAGAGGTTAGCACAGGAAAGGAATTCGTGGCGGGCCGCATCAAACCAGTCAGTAGACTGATGACCAAAAAAAAAGGTCAGTTGGACCAGGGTCTTTTATCCCATTATTTTTCTTTCTTTCTGGAGAATCCTGCAGTCTGGCGAGCAAGGCGAATGGTGTTCTCTGCAGTTCACACAGATGGTGGGGGGGGGGGGGGCATAGGGGATATTGGTATGTGAAGGGCATCCACAATCCTGGCAGGTGACACTGGAAGTACAGCAGGAAGGGCTGAACTTCCAGCACTTAAAGCACCACATCGGGGGAGGTATATATGGCTTGATGTCACAGCAGTAGACCATCACAATGACCTTCTCGGATAATGTGTCACCCTCGAAGGCCAAGATGAAGGCGCTGGTGGCAACATGATTATCCCTTGGACCCTGGTAACGTGCCAGACAAAATGGAAACCTAGCTGCTCTAAATTGGCGCGCAGCTCATCGTCAGACTGCAAAAGAAGGTCCCTGTGAAATATGATACCCTGGACCATATTAAACTCTTATGGGGCGTGATGGAAACAAACATCCCCCAGCTTGTCACAGGCGAGTAGTGCCTGTTACTTGGCAGAGTATGCTGTTTTGATCAAGACCGACCCTGACCACCGCATTTTGGACAAGCCCTCCACCTCCCCAAACTTGTCCTCTAAATGCTCCACAAAAAACTGAGGGTTCATTGACAAGAAAGATTCCCCACCAACTCTCGTAAATACGAGGTACTCGGGTGAATAAGCTTTGCTGCCATCCTTAGCCTAGTGTTCCTCCCATGGTGTGGCCAGGAGGGGGTAATGATTTGGGGTCGTGTTTTTTAGCACTGAAGTTAGACCTTGACCGCTTAGCGACTGCTGGTGTTTAACCACCAGCAAGAGATAACATACTACACTTCATGGCATGTCATCTGCCCTGATGACAGCCACTCTGACCAGGAGCCCTCCACATGGGCGCCACCCTGCCGCAGCAAAGGCCACCTGGCAGGATGGCCATTGCCAGGAATCCTGATGCCCCAGGGTGATGGGCATCTACTCCTTGGCATATGTGGGAAGTTAATGGCGCAGGAATCAGCAGAACGATCCTTGTGTGGTCAAGGTGCTACAACCAACACGGTACTTGGCAGTCCCACCACAACGGACTGGCTACTGTGCTGGATATCAGGTGCAAACGAGCTAAGTAGTCCATTATCGTTAACAGCACAGAAAGCAATACTGCCAGAGGATGGAGGAAAATGCACCCAAGAGGGTGACCTTGCACAACAGCTGGAGAATAAGTGGAAGTGCAGATCCATGTCGACGAAGGATGCAAGAAGTCTCAGCGCATGATGGAGACTGCACCATGTAAGGCAGCCTTCCCTAGCTGGCTCGCTCTTCAGGAAAACATTGAAAAATGGACATCAAACCCTACAGGGGACCATCACATAAAGGCCGAAACATGTGAGACTCCTTTTAGTTGCCTCTTTCGACAGGCAGGAATACCTCGGGCCTATTCTAACCCCCGGACCCGCAGGGGAACACAAGTAATGTGATGTGATGTGATGTGATTATTGTTCTTGGGCACTAAATGGTGAGGTCATCAGTGCCCTAAATGAAATAAACATTCACGAGGATGGTGAAAATCTATTAAGAAACAACAATAAATTTTAAAAGCAAGATGTATCAACAATCAATAATTTAAATACAATATATACATCAGGGGATTCACACAAGACTATCCATAAAGTTTGGGTGGAACACAGCAGACTAACTACATAAAATCAAGTACCATATAAAATACCAATATAGACACATTTAAAAGAGGGCAATATTGCCTAACTCGATAACTACTTAGAAATAATGGGTGACCAAGTCACTCTCCAATACACTAAAGGTGCACGTCAAATATTTTGGAAAAGTTCCTGGCATCACACAAAACCATAGAAGTACAAATCACACTCACCTCATCATTATTTAAAATATAGGCAGGTCATGTGGGAGACCCTAGTCTGCCCTAAGTTCATCATATAACACACATTTTAATTAAAACGTGTATTATTGACAGCTGTGTTCCATGTCTCTTGCACACCGCTAGCTCCTTGTAACACACAGTGACGTGTCAATGGGAAATGTCCCCCTCTAAGACTTGTAAGTGCTACTTTTTTTGCTCAGAATGGCAGGAAGAAGGTAAGCCACAATTTCACTGAAGATTCCACTGGTCACACCTTATTGCTCTGCACTGCTTACCAGATGGTCTTCCAGGTCACATATGTGGTAACAGGTTGCAGGGGGAGTGGGGGGGGGGGGGGGGCAAAAAGTGCAGGAGGTGGAAGGGAGCAAGCCTCCTTGGTAGCTACATCAGCAAGTTCTTTTACCTATCTTTGCATGAGGAGGAGAGTGTCTTGAGCATCTTGTACCATTCTATCTGCTGGGTGCTGTTGACCAATAGTAAAAAGGGTACTTTGGTAATCAGTGCATGTGAGAAATTTCTTGCCATGCCCTCAGGATAGCACACAGTTCCGCATAGGAAACTGAAAAAATGCTTTGGGAGCCCTATCTTGAGGACAAAGCCAAAGAACACAATGGAGCACCCAATAAAGTCCCTCTGCTTTGACCTATCTGTCTAAACATTAATAATATCTGGGTGGCTATTTAAAATATCATAAAACTTAGTTTTAAAAATATAATATTGGGTACAATTCTTCCTGTACTCAATCATTTCAAAAATTAAGTTAGGCCACCCCTAATCCAACACTGGCTTTGGACCTTAATGTCTTCGCCTGTAGTGATGCAGACGATTCTGGAACAGAAAGAGCCCTGTATGCTTGGTATACCATGCGGAGATGATGTTGAGTAGACAGTGCATGTTCACCAACCTCTCCATACATACTAGAAACTGGACTTGTTCGACAATCCCCCGTTGGTGGCTTAATACCCTCGTGGTGAAACACATCCAGCATTTTGAGATATGAAGGCCATGTTGATCCACAAATCTATCATTTGTATTTGAGCTAGGACCACATGAAGGCTCTATAAAATGGTAGCAGGCATGCCCTGTCTGCTTCCTAAGATCTATGATTAAAACATTTGAGAGCATTTAAAGTCTTGAGGCATCATAATTTCAGTTTTGTAAGATGTGACAGCCGCATTAGCCTATCACCAAAGAGAGACCCAGATCACCTTTCCCTTAAAAGTGAGGACGGTAGCCTCCAGTTTTAAGACAAGCAAATTAAAAAGAGAGAGAGCAGTTAAAATTAACACAGAGAGAATTTAAAACTTATGGTATTTGCCTATTCCTCCAACCACCTTATTGTCAAACACAATTGCCGAGTAACTGTTGCTAGGTTGGAGGACGCACAGATGGTGGAGAAGTTGTCCACGGACAAGGAATAATGTATGGGACTCCACACCTCAGACATAATGCCATTTATTGCAATGGCGGAAACAGTTACACTAAAATCACTCCGTTGAGGGACACCACTCGCCTACTTAAAATTATCAGACAGGACAATCCTAACCTTGTATCTAATATCCCTTTCTAAGAGGACAGACTGTATCAACATGGGAAGAGGTTCACAGAAATCTCACTCATCGAGCTGCAACAAAATATTATGCCTCAAGATAGTATCGTAAACCTTTTCCAAATCGAAGAATACACCAACACGGTGTTGCTTATGTTGGAAAACTTGTTGAATTATTGTTTCTAGCAGGGTCAGGTTATTGAGCGTAGATTCATACCTCCTGACTCACACTGGAAGCGAGTTGGCAATTTCGTGAACCCACACTACATGCTAGATGACCATATATCCAGTGCCTTTCCTACAAAGCTAATGAGACAGATGCTACGATAACTGGGTTTAGTACAATCCTTCCCCGGTTTTTAAATCAGAATTAAAATAGCTTCCTTCCACAATATTTGAAATACTCCAGCCACCAATTTTTATTAAAAAGCTGGAGGAGGACCCCCTCTGACTGCTGGTTCAACTGTTTCAACATGCTGTACGTTATCAGGTCATGACAGGGAACAGTATCACGGGCTATCAGCAATGCAGAATCCAACACCCAAAGAAAGAAAGAAAGGCCAGTTGTAATCCTTCATGCACCATCTACCAATCCAATGCCTACGAAGAACCCCATCCAGGAGTCAACAGACATTTCTTCTGAAGTGTGGAGGTGCACCAGCCTCCTGGGGGAAAAACCTACACTTCTGATCGTTAGGCAGATCATCCAAATTGGGTAGTAACATGATGTTTCCTTAAGATGGTGTCTGTATGATGCAGCATTGTGTGTCCTGTTAAAAAGACGTGAGACTAATGAGGACATTCCCAGGTATGCCGCACCATGTATTTAACCTAGGGTCAGTGTGAATATACGCCTTGACAGTGAGATGGGGACAGTCATTTGCCCAACAGCCATCATTATGTCTATTCACCCTCCCGTTTAAATAGAAACTAGCATTGTCACTGAAGAAAATGCCAGCTTCAAAGTTCTGCTGGTGTGTGCATCTTTCTTCAAGCCATTCGCAGAATTGTATCCACCTGTCAGTATCATCAGCATGGAATTCCTACAAAAAGAAAATAGAAATGATGAGAGAACAGTATCTTGGACATGGAGGCTGGACTCGTGCTACCTTCCTGTGCCAACATCCCTGCTGACCAAATTGGATTCACCACTGCCTTTGCTAGTGAGGCTGCTGACTGCATATCCCTGTAGGTGTGCACCATCTTTCTGGACCTCTTTAGTTGTGAACACTACCTGTAGACTTGAATCATTCCATTAAATGGCCAATCATTCTGTAATTAGACTGATGTTAGCCTGGATGTCACCTTTGCTATTCTGCTGCTACCTGCGCCATGGATGAGAGCAATTTCCACCTTGTCTTGATATGTATACATCACTGTACGAGTCACTACACTGCAGAACAGCACCACACTACACAGCTGTGGTAACAAAAAACTAAACTCTGTCCGAACAGGCCTTCAAAGGCCCAATGGTACCGACCGGCCACCATGTCATCCTTAGCCCATAGGCATCACTGGATGCAGATATGGAGAGGCACATGGTCAGCACACCGCTCTCCCGGCCATATGTCAGTTTATGAGACTGGAGCCGCTACTTCTCAATCAAGTAGCTCCTCAGTTTGCCTCACTAGAACACAGTGCACCACACTTGCCAACAGCGCTCAGCACGCCAGATGGTCACCCATCCAAGTGCTTTCCCAGACCGACAGCGTGTAACTTCGGTGATCTGACGGGAACTGGTGTTACCACTACGGCAAGGCTGTTGGCCCAGCTGTGGTAACACATGCCCCTTTAATAACCTTCCGTCGGAGTACATTAGTCAACTGCCTCACAGATAACTGACCATGTGATACTACACACTGCATCTGACTAATGATTTCAGCGGTGTGGTGGTGATGGTTGTTGTTGTTGTTGTTGTTGTTGTGGTGGTGGTGGTGGTGGTCAGTCATTTATCTCAGTGTATTTTTTTGCTACCGCCACTAACATCAAATCTGTCCTATGGGACACGAATTTTGAATCACCCTGGGTTAGAGTTGTGAAACTGCCTTAGGCTACAGCAGACTATTGTAAGCAAGCATAGACTATGGTAGTTTTCAGAGTACATTTGGTCAGTTCAGATTGTAACGTGTCAGGTGTATTGCATTCCTATTGGGTATTACATCATTTTGATCGCTTTGTTTACTTATGCAATCAGGATCTTACTAGATTCCCCTAGAAATCTTAAGTGATGAATCATCTACAGATTGAGTGTGTATATATAAAGGGACATGTAAGTTACGGAACTTTTTGTTCTACATAGCTACCCTCCTATCCGTTACTTAAAAATGAACAGTATTTATAGCAACATTTCAATTGTCATTCTCTGATTCGGGTTATATTTGAAAATTGTTGATCTGTAATGCAAAACAGTGAAAAAATTTAAAACTACAGATTTATCACCTAGCACTAAGATTGGTTGGTTGGTTGATTTGGAGAAGGGGACTAAACATCGAGGTCACTGATCCCATCAGATTTGGGAAGGATGGAGAAAGAAGTTGGCCATGACCTTTCAAAGGACCCATCCTGGCATAGCACTAGGAAACTCAATTTTCTCAAAAAGAAGGAAACTAAAAATGCATTCAGGTGTGCCGCAGGGGAGTGTCATAGGACAGTTGCTGTTCACAATAAACAAAATGGTTCAAATGGCTCTGAGCATTATGGGACTTAACAGCTATGGTCATCAGTCCCCTAGAACTTAGAACTACTTAAACCTAACTAACCTAAGGACATCACACGACACCCAGTCATCACGAGGCAGAGAAAATCCCTGGCCCCGCCGGGAATCGAACCTGGGAACCCGGGCTTGGGAAGCGAGAACACTACCGCACGACCACGAGCTGCGGACTCACAATAAACAGAAATGACCTTGTGGATAACATCGGAAGTTCACCGAGGCTTTTTGTGGATGATTCTGTGGTATATCAAGAGGTTGTAACAATGGAAAATTGTACTGAAATGCAAGAGGATCTGCAGCGAATTGATGCATGGTGCAGGGAATGGCAATTCAATCTCAATGTAGACAAGTGTAATGTGCTGCAAATACACGGAAAGAAAGATCCTTTATCATTAAGATACAATATAGCAGGTCAGCAACTGGAAGCAATTAATTCCATAAATTATCTGGGAGTAGGCATTAGGAGTGATCTGAAATGGAATGATCATATAATGTTGATCGTCGGTAAAGCAGATGCCAGACTGAGATTCACTGGAAGAATCCTAGGGAAATGCAATCCGAAAACAAAGGAAGTAGGTTACAGTACACTTGTTCGCCCTCTGCTTGAGTATTGCTCACCGGTGTGGGATCCGTACCAGATGGGGTTGATAGGAGAGAGAGAGAGAGAGAGAGAGAGAGAGAGAGAGAGAGAGAGCAGCGTGCTTCGTTACAGGATCATTTAGTAATCGCGAAAGTGTTACGGAGATGATAGATAAACTCCCAGTGGAAGACACTGCAGGACAGACGCTCAGTAGCTCGGTACGGGCTTTTGTTGAAGTTTCGAGAACATACCTTCACTGAGGAGTCAAGAAATATATTGCTCCCTCCTACGTATATCTCGCGAAGAGACCATGAGGATAAAATCAGAGAGATTGGAGCCCACACAGAGGCATACCAACAATCTTTCTTTCCACGAACAATACGAGACTGGAATAGAAGGGAGAACCGATAGAGGCACTCAAAGTACCCTCCGCCACACACCGTCAGGTGGCTTGCAGAGTATGGATGGAGATGTAGAAACTCTTGCCTTTGATCATGATGAACATTCTATTGAGCACAAAAGAACAACAATCATTACAGAGATGTTTTGTTTTTATGCATGTAAACTGTACTTGCATCAAAAGCAATTTTTTTGGTTACATAAAAGGGCACAAGTTATGCGAGCAGTTAATTTTTTTTACTGATACAACACAATTTATATTTTTTAAGGACATAAAATACTTAACAGACAAACACAATGGGTCCCAGTTCCTCTCACACACATTCACTTATGTTCCTTTCCCTATCAACACAACCAGTAATCTTACCATTACATAGTGTACCAAAACTACCAAACCATAGTTTTGGTAGACTGCAAATCTACCCTGTCTACATGTATTACTCCTCTTTATGAAGAACTTGAGTGTGCCAATGCTTGAGCATGCAGCAGGATGGGTCGTTCTCTCTCTCATTATCCTTTAAACATTCTGTCCAACTACCTGGATAGACTTCAGATTGTCTGCCCCTTCACTATGCGACGGCAGATACTTGTTTAACTGACAAAAGCAGTGTTGATGATAAATCACTGAACTATCAACCACGCAAAGGCCGCATAACTCCATTCCATGGGCAGTAGCTGAAAGTTAGTTAAACTATCGAGTGTTTGGGATTATTGCATGACTCATTTGAAAAAAAAGTCTAAAATTTCCTTTTAGTTGGTTTATTGTCTCTAAAACAAGGAAAATGGCTATCAAGTCCTTATTAACTATCCCAATACTAATTATGCAATGTTACTAATTGTCTCTGTCACAAGTTCACACCCGAAAGCAGCCAGAAGTTACTTAGTCCAACCTGATATTTTAAACATCCCAAACCATCACTGGCCCACAACTAATTGCGAGTTAATACATTCAGTCGGTCAGTAGGCTTCTTGTACAGAAGTGCTCACCATAGCGTCTCATAATTTGCATGAAACGCACCATGCGGAGTTTAGGTACAACTTGAAATGTTCACATGTGAAATCTCCCAAAATAAGTCACTTACAAAGCTCAACCTTTCTCAAAATACTCCACACTGTAGTCACTTTTCATCAACTACACGAGAACTGCTCAGATGTGCGGATTTCTTCATTTTGGTACAAATTTCATCAGTACGATTTAACATAGGTGTTAATCAGAATATGACTCCAAGCGACCATCTCAACTCATAGATCTGAAGCACCAAGCCCTACTCAAAAGTGCGGGAAATTCTGAATCCCTATTGGCTAGTATGTTAAGGAGCCAATCCGATCACTTCTATACTCACAGTATTTCTAATGTCAATCAGATTAGCACAAGTAATTTAGACTGGACATCTCTTAATTCCAGAACTAGACAAAATGTAATCAAAAATAAATATGATTCCTTTTCACAAAATAAATCATTAATAAATTTAATACTCAGCACCCCTTCTGGCTGCCCTTTTCTGACACATTTACAAATGTTTTAATAAAATATCACATTCTCACTTTACGTATGTCCTCCCTTCACTCTCAATCTCTCCAAAACACTCACACAACCAAAACACAACGAAATAATAATTTTCCAGTGTACTGTTAATTACATCAGGAATCTATAACAATGAAACCAAAGAAAATTTCAGAGAATTAGACTGTAAGAACCTATCCTCTTGGTTGTTTCAACTGATACTATAGATGTATAAATTACAGTCCCTAACTTGGTTTCACAATGCCAGCACTGTTATTGTGTGTTTTAGGTGAACATTTATGTCTTCCAAAGTATCGAAGTTACTGATTTGAAATTTCAAGAGTATGGTTGAATTAGCAATAGAATTTGGCATACAAAGTATGAAAAAGATTGATTAATATCTAATAGTACTACTTCACAATCACAGAGTGTGTGTGTGTGTAATGTATTGTATGCAGCGTTAATCAAGTACACTGCTTGTCTGGCCCAGTACCCAGCGTCAGCTGTGCGAGCGTAAGGACCAAAATCCACTCTCCTCCCAGATCTACATCAAGCTGCTCTTTTAGTGCAAGATGACAACTCGTAATAATTTGCTAAGTTACAAGTGCACAACCTTCACAGTCTTTCCTATACAATCCTGTCATTTCTATTCTGTGAGAACCCTGTTTAGTGGGAGCATTTGGGGTCAGCAGCCACCTCATTGATGGGTTTACTTTTGTGTGTGTTCAATTTTTGTTTGGTGACCACCATAATTTCAGTAAGCACTTATATATAATTTTGTTTTTGTTTCCCCTCCCCCTCTCAGCTAGGGCACTACTATGAATGAAGTACATGTAGTTGGTTGGAGAGACATATATATCCTTTAGCATCAACAGTAAGCACTGTTTCTAGTATTCTTTACTCCTCTAGCAAAACTAAAAATTTGCTGCCTCATACCAGGTTACTACACACACAGTTCAGCATCCTTGTAAAGTATATGACAATGTCATGCATTTTGGGACCCCTTTATCAGCATATTCTTCCTAGGAAGAGGAAATATGTATATCATGGAATGTTAACACAACTTTACCATCATAAGAGGTTTTTTGTGTTTCAATTACAAAGATTTATTTCCATTGTTTGAAACTTCCTGTGAAATTAGTCTCAACCAATAAGGTTCCACTGCCGTCTCATAATTTCCTGGACCCAACACCCCTTCATGGTATTTTCTGTATACAGGAGGAGAAACTTATGAAAATAAAATCATTAATTTTATCATAATGAATAAATCTGCATTATCATACTGCATAATCCTGCTTTTTTTCTGTACTAATTCTTTAATGTCTGATGCCATCCCATGCTAATTTCTGTTGATGTGGTATTGCAACTGGAGCTGCCCAGTTGCTCACGCAAACATTCTTTTTGATTTGTTTAGAAGCCATTCAAATCCCACAGAGAGTTAGTCCATGCAGAGACTTCCATTTCAACACACACACACACACACACACACACACACACACACACACACACACACACACACACACACACACACAACATTGTCAAAAGTATGACCCACTGTTGTGGTGGTGCAAGTATCTGGCTATTTTTCAATGGAGCGAAAATCTATGGGCCAATGGAAAATGTCCTACATCAGGGATACCGAAGGACTCTGCACACATGCATAGCTCTAGCAAGTGTACAGAACTCTCATCTGGCTGCACACTTTCTCCATGCCACGTTGTCTGGGTGGAAAGATGCAGAAAATGAGAACACACTGCATTAGAAGGAAACGGCTTGCAGCTTGTTTTCATATTCCTTATTATTGAGGAACACAGATCACAAACACAATTAATTTCACCAATATTTATTTTTGGCTCGCTGAACACACGAAATTTATATCAAGCACAAACTGCCTGCACACAGAAGCTCACAGTTATGCAAATTTTAGTCACTCAATTTGCCAGCTATTCAAGAATACTTTAGTTTCATGATCCGAAAAAAAATTCACACACATGTTGATCAAAACATTGATATCATGTTTACAGCCTCAATATAAAGATGAGGACACTTGTGCTGAGGAAAATTTCACAGAACTCCTGGACACAATGTTACAGAATTTATCTTTCAAATGGGAATTAGACTGCAGGTTGATCAACTCCATCTGCACTTGCACCAGGGAACCTTCAACTGAAATGGAAAATGGTCACAAAAACAGATATGGTTTGCTGTTGTACTGAAAGCATTTACATAATTATTCTTGTAATTGTTTCAATGTTGCAACGAATTCCTTTAAAAAAAAAAAAAAAAAAAATTGCGTTTTCTTTACTGCCTGGGAGCACCGTTGAATGTTCTCCTTTCTACCAAGTGATATTTTTTTTAAACACATCCACTTTCCTAATCAGATCAGAAATGAGTTGCTTCCCAAGTAGCAGCAATGTGTGCATTATGTTCACTAGAAATACAACATCTGGGATCTCTTCCAGATCTTCTAAGTTTGTTTCCCGCTTTTCTTTTTCCTTCAGAAGTTCAACAATAGTGGCGCTTAAATCAGAAAATTGTTTCAAACATGAGCCTAGAATTAACCGATGTATTTCACAATAAGCTATAACTTCTCCATACTCTTCAGAAAGTTCCATCAGAAACTGTTGAAAGTGACTGTGTAATAATGCGTGTGACTTCAAAAAATTTACTGATCGAGTCACGAATTTCATCACTTGCTCCAAGCCTACAAATTCTGCACAAAGTGCTTCTTGGTGTAGAAAACAATGACTCCTGTACAAATCATCTGTTGATCACTGTCATTTTTTGCTTTTTCATCAAGTAAATCTTTAAATACTTTTACCATGGTGTTGAAATGCGCTTATTTAGCAAATCTAGGGTACCCGTTGATTCTGCAATTGCATAATAGATAGAGACTACTTCTTGTTCTCTTTGACAAATAACCGATTCCTGTTTAGTCTTAGGAGGCTTGCGGCTATAAATCACTAGACTGCCTCTTTTTGTGCAAATAACCACTCAACCTACGCACTTCCTTTATACCACGAGCAAATAGCTAAGGTTAAACAGTGCTGCCACTACAGTTCTGCTGAACTGAGGGAAATCATACTGCTCATAAAATGCCACATCAAATTCCAGAAGAAACAATGTCACACTGCACTGATAAATGAAATGGACAGGCTGAGGCCTGGACCACGCATGTGCAGCACACTGTGCAAAAGTGAAGTTTTGCATGCCATGGCTGACCCTGTTATACAAGGAGAAAAGATAAAATTACCTCATTTCATGAGTGACTAGAAGTATGTCACAGGAAAGCGATTGATCTTATTGTCTCACTTCCAATCAATTCCTCATCATCCTCTGTAACACTAAACTGAAAGTTATCATAATGAGTCACAGATGGTTCTGAACAAGACCTCCAGGTTGCTTCACCTGCCACATTACAATGGGGATTTTGATTTGCTTAGTACTTGATGGTGACACTTTTTTAGCATATTTCGCATTTTTTCTTTTTATTCTCAGTTACCGAGACTGGATGTCTTGAATGTCAAGATTAGTCTCTTTGCTGTTTGCATTCCCTAGAATCTGATATTTACCCAGGAAATGTAAACAAATGAGTTTAAAATATGCAATATTGTACACAACTTGCAATTTTCTCCTTGCTATATGCAAATAACTTTAAAATTATACTGATCCTATCAACTGAGGTAGCTGACCTTCATGTCAACTACACTCCTGGAAATTGAAATAAGAACACCGTGAATTCATTGTCCCAGGAAGGGGAAACTTTATTGACACATTCCTGGGGTCAGATACATCACATGATCACACTGACAGACCCACAGGCACATAGACACAGGCAACAGAGCATGCACAATGCCGGCACTAGTACAGTGTATATCCACCTTTCGCAGCAATGCAGGCTGCTATTCTCCCATGGAGACGATCGTAGAGATGCTGGATGTAGTCCTGTGGAACAGCTTGCCATGCCATTTCCACCTGGCGCCTCAGTTGGACCAGCGTTCGTGCTGGACGTGCAGACCGCATGAGACGACGCTTCATCCAGTCCCAAACATGCTCAATGGGGGACAGATCCGGAGATCTTGCAGGCCAGGGTAGTTGACTTACACCTTCTAGAGCACGTTGGGTGGCACGGGGTACATGCTGACGTGCATTGTCCTGTTGGAACAGCAAGTTACCTTGCCGGTCTAGGAATGGTAGAACGATGGGTTCGATGACGGTTTGGATGTACCGTGCACTATTCAGTGTCCCCTCGACGATCACCAGTGGCGTACGGCCAGTGTAGGAGATCGCTCCCCACACCATGATGCCGGGTGTTGGCCCTGTGTGCCTCGGTCGTATGCAGTCCTGATTGTGGCGCTCACCTGCACGGTGCCAAACACGCATACGACCATCATTGGCACCAAGGCAGAAGCGACTCTCATCGCTGAAGACGACACGTCTCCATTCGTCCCTCCATTCACGCCTGTCGCGACACCACTGGAGGCGGGCTGCACGATGTTGGGGCGTGAGCGGAAGACGGCCTAACGGTGTGCGGGACCGTAGCCCAGCTTCATGGAGACGGTTGCGAATGGTCCTCGCCGATACCCCAGGAGCAACAGTGTCCCTAATCTGCTGGGAAGTGGTGGTGCAGTCCCCTACGGCACTGCGTAGGATCCTACGGTCTTGGCGTGCATCCGTGCGTCGCTGCGGTCCGGTCCCAGGTCGACGGGCACGTGCACCTTCCGCCGACCACTGGGGACAACATCGATGTACTGTGGAGACCTCACGCCCCACGTGTTGAGCAATTCGGCGGTACGTCCACCCGGCCTCCCGCATGCCCACTATACGCCCTCGCTCAAAGTCCGTCAACTGCACATACGGTTCACGTCCACGCTGTCGCGGCATGCTACCAGTGTTAAAGACTGCGATGGAGCTCCGTATGCCACGGCAAACTGGCTGACACTGACGGCGGCGGTGCACAAATGCTGCGCAGCTAGCGCCATTCGACGGCCAACACCACGGTTCCTGGTGTGTCCGCTGTGCCGTGCGTGTGATCATTGCTTGTACAGCCCTCTCGCAGTGTCCGGAGCAAGTATGGTGGGTCTGACACACCGGTGTCAATGTGTTCTTTTTTCCATTTCCAGGAGTGTATACTGCAGTCCAATGTGAACCATTAGTCGGACTGTTTGTAGTAGACTGTTCCAATGTTGACCCACAGAGTAGGGTCGTTGGGGAGTGCCCATCTGTGTGCTCACAGGCAGGTTCGGCTGGTACAGGCAAACCAACAGGTAGCCTTATTGCACGTATTCTGCGCACATGTGAACCACTTAGCCACCCCAGCCCCAGGCACAAGGCAAGAGCAGTACGCTACACCCCAGCTGTATAACTGCCCAAACTGTCTACCACAGCCCATGGCAGGCAAACACTCAAGCTGGAACAGCTTAATTTGTGTGTCCGATAGCCTTGGGCTATAGATGAATAGATTTATGTCGGTGAGTGAGAAAGTATATAATGCAAGAGATAGTGAGTTTGATTTAGCACTAGAATCATGTTTCATGCTGAGAATCTGCCAAAAAATTGTTGGATGTGGTTCACTAACTTCTACACAAATGCTAGGAATGGTGCATGCAGTACAAGACCAAACTGCAAGTGTAACTGCCTCATACAGCATTGCATTCAACATAAATTAATAAGGGCAAGCTGATGTCAGAAGTGCCTCAATGGGAGAAACTAGGGAACAGTAACGTCTTCTACAATATTTTGGATATTGTTTCAGTCTTAATTATACAGCTTATATTTATCAGTTTAACGTTATCTTCAATGCATGGCCCGATAGATGCTTACACAGCTGGGGCATATAGAATAAGACAACAAGATAAATTTGACAATATTTTACTACCCCATAAGATGATTCACATTGGGTCCTAAATTTTCATAATAGGGTTCAGCCAACCCATCTGACCCACAATGTCTGTTGTTGATGGAAAAAGCTGTTAGTTGGTTGGTGCCATATCACCTAGAAATGTATTTTCACTGTATTATCACAAAATTTATTCCTTCACATGGAGGCATCTTAATCCATGAGGTACATAGTGAAATACAAATTGTGCATGAAGAAACTGTAACATACTTCATTTTTCAACCAAACACCCTTATGTAGCCGTATTATTATTTATGAGACATGGTTACATTTGTCACACTATAGTTAAGGCATCAGTCTCATGTATGCCATCACCAAGGATGACGACAACTACAAAAATTCGAACAATCAATTCTAGTGAAGGTTGCTGAAATTACCACATTAACATGGAGGACTGATCCCATGCAGAGCAATAAATTAGGGCTGAGCATCTCACTGATGATGGCATTACAAGGATGCAAAGTCGGATTGGGAAAGGATGAGGTAAGCAAACTGGTTAAGATTTTTTGAAAGGAAAATTCCTGCAATTACCTTTAGAGATTTATGAAAACAATGGGAAACTGGATGGCAGGACAAGATCTGAACCATGGTCCTTCCAAATGAGTCCAGTGTCTTACCACTGTGCAATGTCACTCAGCATCTATAGACTGATACAAATGCTGAGATGTATGTTCTTTACATACTCATCATGAATTGATTATTATACCCCTTAATTTGTCAGACATTGGGACAGATCCATTGCCGACTGGCATCATCTACATCATTTAGGTCAATGTACCTCATGTCTCCTTCATTTGTTGAGAGTGCACAAAAGTTTGAAACAATTTAATGATTGTGTTTCAGAGAGAAAAATCTCAGAATGCAACATTATGAAGAAGATTCGTATTCTGGTAAACTATAGTATGATGAAAATCATTAATTCTTATTATTACTGTAGTAGTAGTAGTAGTAGTAGTAGTAGTACGTGACAAATTCTGTAATACTCTAGCTCACCTGAATTACTTCACACTCTTACATTCCGATCTCTCTCTCTCTCTCTCTCTCTCTCTCTCTCTCTCTCTCTCTCTCTCTCTCAACCAAAATAATCAAATTATTCCCGACTTCAGCCTGGTTTAACCATTCTATCATTTCCCTTTGTATTGCCTTCCTCTTGTTTGAACCTAATAATGAAACAACAATTGACAGTCAGTCACTGTTCACCTAACACATCCTCTCCAACACTGTTTTCTATGCCAACAGTCTACAGACTGAACTTTTTAAATAAATTCAACTCATGCTGAAATAATCCAAATAGTTAAGAGTTTCACAGTACTTGATGTTTTTCAGTTTTTTGGCTGATTTAATGCAAAACACGCACTTAGAAACAGGCATATGCAAGGTCTGCTTGCGAAAAACCAAAGGCAGCTTAAAATATGAACTATGTGTTTTTCTTTTTGCACAGCATCCACATGTCTCTCATGGGGAAAAAAGAATTGAAAACAACTGTTATACAGGCAGTTCCATCTCTATTTTTGTTCACCATGAGCTGTAGTGAAACCATATTGCAAAATTATTAAATGTAATCATTTTGCATATGGCTGTTAAGAATACACTGGTGTGCAAAACTTAAGAGACAAATGCAGCTTTCGCATGATATGTCACTGCTCAATGAAATTTGGACCGCACGCAGAAGGAACTGCTACAGGTGGAAACTGAATGAAATACACAATGAGATGAAAAGAAATAACACTTATTCACAGACAACAATTACTCTGAAGTCACCGTAATTTACAGGTGGGACAGTGTTCTTAATATGGTGTGTGAAAACCATGGATGGCAATGCATGGTCTGCAATGTGCTCCCAGCTGGCCACCATGTTGCAGTTCTTGTGGTACGGCATTTCACTCCACCACCAGTATGGTTGACAAATGCCTCCACCAGTATGGTTGACAACTGTTGGATGGTCGTTGGTGCATATAATGTCTACCCAACACATCCTACACATGCTCAATGGGAATTACCCCAGGGAAATGGGCATACAAGTTGATTTGCTGAATATCCTCTTGTTCGAAGACCACCTCCATCTGCACTGTTCAATGCAGTCAGGCTTTGTCATCCATAAAAATGAAGTCAGGACTGAGTGAAACCATAAAATGGTGTACATGGGGAAGGAGTACAGTGTCACAATAATGTTGATGGGTGACTGTAGCATGTTCAAAGATTTGGAGGTCAATAGGCTCATGAAAAATTATGCTCTCCACACCATAACAGTTAGACCTCCAAAATGATTTTCGACAATGTTCCTGGGAGCATTATATATCCTTGGTGTATTACATATTCTCATATAGTGAGAGGTGGGAACACACAATAAATTCAAGAAAAAAAATCCTGTAGCAGAGGAGCAACAAATATACACAATTTATCAAATTTATTTGGTAAAGACCAAACAATCCAGTGGCAAAGCAGATAGGAAGAACAATCTGGTAGTGTTCTGGCTGTAATATCTTTACTTGCCAGAATGCTTCAGACCGTTTTGTACGTGGAACACACATGAAGTTGTTCACATACAAAATTCTCTGGACTGATGACAAAAAGTCTTAAGTGACTGATTTTTCAGAACTGAAAATTTCCGAGTGTTTGGGTGGCAAATTGTTAATAGTGAATTTTTCATATAGTGTCGACATTTAGCAGTGAATTTGAACAGTTCTGGTTTCACCAGTTTATTTTACATGCACTACAATTCACCATGGCTCCATGGTAAAAGTGTGGAGTGAAACAAACGAAAGTGGGCTTTGTAAATGGTACCAACCAAGTTTTGCAATATGATACAACTAATGGTGATAAACTGTGCAAAATTATTGTAAATTCAGATAGATGTAAATATAAACTTTTAATGGTTGGACAAGCACAACATACACTTATAATTGCAGTCAAAAGCTTTACAATGTTGTCCACCTACAACTATGACACACTTTTGTTTAATATGACTTTTACAAACAGTGTAATCACAAATACCTGCTCTACCACAGTAGCAGACTTACAGAAATAAATGGAAGGTGGGTAGATGACAATTTAATGTCTGTTGATGATGTGGACATTAGAGATGGAGTACAAACTCGAATCTGAGAAGGATATCTGCCTGTCCTTTCCAAAGGAACCATCCCAGCATTATTCTTAAATGATTTAAGGAAATATGAGAAGACTTAGCAACCAATGGAATTTAACGTATAAGTATACAGAAATTATGGCACAAGCAGACTGCATTTACTTAAGTGACCAATTGCCTGCTTGAACCAAAGTTTGTAGTGGTAAATATTTTGTCAAATCATGTTGAAAACTTGAGGACAAGAAGGCTCTAACCTCAGCTTCCATGGATGAACAGTCCATTCACATGACTACTCCATCAATAGTTCTGTGTTAAATGGATTCCTGTGATTACAGAACAGGAAAGCAACAATAAAAGCACACAGGAACACTACACAACTTCTCCTCATTAGAAACTGTGTACAAAACAGCTTCCTGAAGTTGGGTTACAAGGTGTCAGTGTAGTCAAGCACACACGTAATTCGTCTCCTCAGTCACACACATACAACGTTTGATAAAAGGAAAAAGGGTTAATTTATTGGGAGCATTTAACCCAAATGACATAAATATAAAAATCTTTATTTCTGAGAATTTATGAAATAAAAATACAGTAACAAATATACCACATACCTCAGATCTGTATACATTATAAATATTTTGTACATATCAACAAAATTGACATTATCTTGATGTAAGACTGCAGTGAATTATAATATATACACATTAATGTCTTAAATGTCCAATTATTCACTGCAGTCCAAATGGTGGAATTGTGTTGTCCATCAGCCAACGTTCCACTGAAAGAGGAAGTGTAATTAATACCATTGAAACAAAAACACAAAAATGCAATCAGTATAATTTTTCAGTGTTGCAAAGTATCTTCTGGTATTGTGAAAATTAATACTGCCCTATGAGACTTAAAAGGGAAAGGTAAATTAGCATTTAAACATCCCAACAACAAGGTCATTGCAAATGTCACAAGCACAGACTAAACAAGAATGTGGAAAAAAATCAGTGTCCTTTTCAAAACAAGCAGTCTCCCCCCCCCCCTCCCCCCCCCCCCCAGTTTATTTATGGACCTAACGGAAACCTACAATAAAATGACTGGAGATGGGTTTTTCACCACATTCCTCTTAAAAGAGTTAAGAGTTCAGTACCCTAATACCAGTGTCACATCACACAGTGACTGACCGGGTGGCGGCTGTAAATCCTACTGTGTCCTGCTCTCTTCAAATACAACATATCTGTAAATCAATTACAGATTCTAGCAGTCAGATAAGATACACATTATTTCTACACAGTGTGGCTGACAGAGGAAATGTACTTCTGTACACACAGAAGCTTGCACCAGTATCACGCACATAGTGGCAATGCTACCATTACCGTGTATTTTGTTCACACACAGTGACAAATATCAAGACAAATAAGAAAGGACACTGCAGCGTCAAAATACAGATGAAAACAATTTAAAGCATTCCTTTAATATGGAAGAGAGAAAAACACACAGCACACAGCATTATGAGAAAAAAACGCAAGATTAATTGGGTCACTGACAACAAATTAGAAGTTGGACCAGAGAATTTTAGAATTTCTGTATGTGTCACTATTACACCTAAACAATAATGACCAGGATGTATGTAATAATAAGGGCAATAATGTAATAAGCATGTAAAATATGTAGATGTATAGTTTATGGGGCGTTTGTATATACTAAACATGTCATTAGCAAAAAAGATAATGCAAATTAATATCACAAGGGGTAGGATTATTTCAACAGCTCACAAAATTCATTATCACACTACATAAATTATTATAGCAAGGAAAAAGTAAAGGTGAACAGTAAATCATGAAAACAATGTAGTGGTTTGAACAAAAACTTGTTCTGTTATTGCAGTAGCGGTATCTAGAATACACAGTATAGAAAACCTCAAAACCACTTAACTACCAGAGGGTGGAATATATGCACTACACACAGAAGGCCATGAACAACAGCACACAAAATAATACATGAAACATGTTCTTGGAAAATATCAACGAGCAAAATGAGTTTCATAGATAAGCTACTTAACATCCCATGGCAGAATATACAGAGTAACAAATGGCTTCTTTGGCACATGCAGTACACAGTTGCTTGGAGACACTAGGCGGTTGTAATGTACTCTAGTAGGTTGTTGCACTACGTGTGTGCCAAATTTGACGGAACAGTAAAATTATACTTTTGATGTGCCAACTAACCGAAATAAGGCCCTGCTTTGTTTAACTGAATCTACTGTTCAGAGGATGCACAAAAACTGTTGGCCTTTACTGTTGCTGTCATCATTGGCTTCTTCGCATTCTTCTTCATTCCCAAGACTGGTTTGATGCCACTCTCCATGCTACTCTACCCTGTGCAAGTCTCACTATCTCCAAATAACTACTCCAAGCCACGTCCATTTCAATCTGATTACTGTATTCATCTCCTGGGTTCCCTCTACACCCCCCCCCCCCCACACACACACACACACACACAAACAAACATTCTTCCAGCATTAAACTTATGATCCATTGATGTCACACAATGAACATAGTGAGTGCAAGGTCGCACAAGGCCCATTACATTTATGGTATTCGACACCCCACATATTTTCTACCATGCAACTTCAACTTCAATGCTGGCACAGCTCATGGCAACAGGAGGAGGGACTGGAGGTATCCAATGGTGAGCACAGCATTAGGCTACAGAGCGTCATTGAACCGTTTAGTCGACATGTAGTTCACAACAGCGCTAGAGTGTTAGTGGTATCGATACAAAGCAACAATGATAATCAAAGCAAACATTGCATTATACCTACAACAACAGTTGCGAAAGGTGAAATTTCGTCAGAAAGGAACCCTAGGAGTCTCGCAGAGTCAGAAAGAAGTGACAGATGAGACATTAGCGTTTCTGCAAGATGAGTCAGTGGAATGTGTGGTGTCGTATATGCTCAACTGTGCAGACAACGTACACGAGTGCAATGATCATCATACATGCTTAACAAGTGAGAGCGATATTGAAACAGGTGTTGAGTCATTTAGTTCATCATCCTCATTTCTACAGGGAGCCATAAACCCAGTCTCCAACGAAACGTAGTCAAGCACAATCATTATACAAGGAGCTGGTACTAAACACAATTATGTACATGGAAATCATTCATTCACAGCATAGCAAAACTAACCTTCATGAACAGATTTCAAGCAAGTCCACAACAATATGACTGTGTAGCGAGTAATAAAAACTACGGTTATTCAACAGAGGACAAGGCATACTTATTATAGAAACTACTGTTTCTGCGTTTAAAGGGTGCCTGATACAATTTACAGGATGTGCATGGTAGTGACCTACTACATTATGCACATCAAATTATGTGCGACATACATTACGGTGATTTCAATGGCAGCAGTGGATGGTTGCATTACTTCAAACAGTGCTACAGAGTTGGAAGATGTACGACAACAAAATTTCAAACAAAGCATCAATTTTACAATGCATGGCAAACTGCAGAATCGGCCCAACAATTTGTAGATGACAAACTTATCGTTCAGTAAGGCATTTGTTTTCAACTCAGACCAATTTGGATTTGACGAGGTAATACATATGAAAGGAACCCTGGAAATCAGAGATACCAAGAGAGTTGTATGGAGATTAACTAACATAAATGCCTTAATGCATTCATATACAATTATGCCGACTATTAACTGGATGGTAAATTCAGTGGAAAATCATTTATTGTGCTGCAAGAAATTGGAAGTACTCTGCCCCCTGCAATTCTCTCTTGTGTGTGGTCTTCCAAGGGCAGTAGGAAATATTTATGTCACAACAAGCAATAGTGGGTTGGGGTTGTTTTGAGGGAGGAGACCAGACAGTGAGGTCATCAGTGTCATCTGATTAGGGAAGGACGGGGAAGGAAGTCAGCCGTGACCTTTCAAAGGAACCATCCCGGCATTTGCCTGGAGCGACTTAGGGAAATCACAGAAAACCTAAATCAGGATAGCCAGACATGGGCTTGAACAGTCTTCCTCCCAAATGAGAGTACAGTGTGCCAATCACTGCGCCACCTCGTTTGGCGCAACAGTGGGAAAATGGGTGTATGAACTACAATTATGGTATGAACATTGCTTTGGGCCAACAGCTGATCAACATAACTTGCTTCTACTTGGTCTGCATATAAAAATCACACACTTTTAGAGCAAACTATCCTCCTGAAACTTGTGTGACATTGCAATTCATACAACCCAGAATCACTGCACAAATTTAGCCTCTGGATGTTTGTTTTTTCTATGCCTATAAAACCTATGATCACACTATATGCAGCTATGCCTTAAAGGACAGCCAGTTTCACGATACCCTCTACAGCAGACTTTTTTGCATTCAGTTGTGTACCATACATTCGATCATTTCTCATTATCATATGCATCTATATGCATTCTGTAAGAGTGGATACCTGGCTGAATGTCCTGCATGGCTTGTAGCTGCAAAGGAGTTCGCCTTCGGTCTTGATGGTGGAAACCTTTGTGATCACCATGGTATGCCATTTTTCATGGTGCAAGTTAATGGTTTGTTTTGAAGATTCCTTGAATGCTGGCAATATCTATTTTGTGATCTATACATCTCCTGGACACTGATTTTCTGTTGCCCTCATGATGCACATGATGTGTAATTAGCAGCTAATATTGTTCCTGTTGTAATTGTGAACACAACAGTTTCAAATAATCTTTACTAAAATTGAACTTGTGACTTACACTCAAGGAGTTCCTTGTCAGAATGTGCTCTACCAACTGGTTCCTCCTTTTAGTCGAGCTGTTCCACAAATTTCTTTTCTCCCCATTTCTATTCAGTACCTTCTTGTTAGAATAGCTTAGGTTAGAATAATACTTGTTCCATAGATCTTGAACATAACAGTTTAACAAAAGTTTCTTTGTATGTGATAATTCAACATGGTTTCGGTTTTTCTTAATAATTATCTGATTACCAATTTATATCTAAAAATTCATCTTTTGACTAGAAGGAGCTGCTGTTTAGAAATTCCTTCAATTTGTATTTAAATGCTGGGTGGCTATCTGTCACACTTTGGTTCCGTTCGTAAATGACCAAAGACTTTTGTGGAGCAGACTTCATTCCTTTCTGTGCCGAAGTTGGATTTAACCCAGAGTAGTGAAGATCAGCTTTTCTTCTAGTGTTGTAGCTATGCACACTGCTATTGCTTTAGCATTGGGATGCATTATTAGTAACAAATTTCATGAAGCTACTGTGAATATCCCTAGTTCCTTAAATACAGTCTGCAAGTGGGCTCGAGCTGTTATTCTGATTACTTGTTTCTGTGCAATGCATCTTTGTTTCCTTGATGATGAATTACCACAGAGTATAACACCACACAAAAGCACTGAATGAAAATGGCCTAGTAAACTAATTTACTAATACATTATTCACGAAAATTAGCAATAGCCCCAACAGCAGAAGTAGCTGAACTCCAAACTTTCAGGATATCATCAATGTGTTTCTTCCAATACAATACAATCAATGCACATACCCAAGAATTTGGCATATTCTGTCTTAGCTACACTCTTCTGTTCAAACTTTATATTTATTAATGGTATTATGTCATTTACTGTGCAGATCTGTATAGGCTGTGTTTTATTAAAATTTAATGCGAGTTCATTTGCAGAGAACCAATAAATAATTTTCTGAAAAATATTATTTACAATTCCCTCAGTTAATTCTTGTTGGTGGGTGTGATTACTATAATTGTATCATCAGCACAAAAAAGTGGGACCTCATTCTTGATACCTTCCGAGTCTGAGGAATCTGCAGATTTTTCCCCATTATGTGAACTGTTTATTTCAATGTTCCACACTATTTCAGTTAAATATGAATTACATCATTTGTGCACTGTCCCACTCATACCACATCTCTTTAAAGAGATCACAAAAAATCTCAATGGGTGATGTTACGTTATTTAGAGCATTTAATATTTGATCAGTGAAAGCTTATGTAGCATTTTCTGTTGAAAAGCCTTTCTGAAAACCATTCTGGCATTTTGTTGGTGCTTTATTTTTACAAATACGTGAAGCTACCCTTGAATTCATTACTTTTTCACGAATTTTGGTTAAAGCTATCAGAAGAGAGATTGGGCAGTAGTTGCTGGCATCAAACCTAATCGGCTTTTTATGCGTTGGTTTAACAATAGTATATTTCAGTCTACCAGAAAAAAAGCCATGTTTCAGTGAGCTATTAAGTGGTTGAGGATTCTACTTATCTGTTGGCAACAAGATTGTAGTATCTGCTGGAAATGCCATCAATTCCATGCCAGATTTTAGTTTTGAGTGAGTTTATTATTTTCCTGATTCCAAAATGACAGGTGGGTAGAATTTCAGTTTTATCAAATTTCATAGGTACTGCATCTTCCGTATATGACTTTTGCCTTTTCTAATGAACGTCATGATCTTATTTTCTCCAAAACATCTAAAAAAAGATTATTAACAATATTTCTAACTACTAATTTTTTGTTAATAAACTTTTTATTCAGTTTGATGATAATTCAGTCTTCCTGTACACACTGGTTGCCCTGTTTCTCTTTCAACAATATTCCAAATAGTTTCACTTTTATCATCAGATGTGCTAAGCTCAGACATAATAAACATGCTTCTGGACTTTTTAATAACTTCCATTAATACAGTACAGTAGTTTTTATAATATTTGACTGTTTCCAGGTCATCACTCTTTCTTGCTATAAAATAGGTTTTCCTTTTCCAGTGAAAGATATTTTTATCCTGTTAGTAAGTCACTGTTTTTTTACTTGGTTCTTTTATAATTACATTTCACTCTTTCCTTAGAGAAACTATTTTCAAATATGTTTGTGAGTATATCATGAAATAAGTTATATTTTAAATTAGCGCCAGATACCAACTAAACCTCATTCCAATCTACCTGCTGCAAGCTTTCCCTAAAATATGCATTTGTTAAATCGTTAACTGAAAATACCATTCTGGAGGACTTTTTTGCTTTATTGTATGAAGCTATGTCATACTGTAACTAGCTGTGCATCATAATTAGAAACACCATTCTTAACACCATGAAATGAGCACATTTTCCTTATTTGAATGTAGTTGCACTTACTGGTGTCTGATGCTGATGAAACTTGGCAGACATGATTTTATGATATTCTAATATTCTTGAAGGATGTGACATCTCTCTTAACACATACCTTCATGTAACAGTACTTCACAAAACTGGCAGTAACATCTCGTTTCACTTCTTTTACGATGCACTGCACAAACTCTGCAAGGCTGTGCTGGACATTTCTCTTTTCCACTTCCCATGACAATCGACCAGGTGGATCCTTATTAGGTGCTCATTCTGTAGATCAGACTGCTTCAGTTTCCTCCACAATTGCTGCGCCATCTTGTTGATCACTTGTCCAGGCTCTTGCAACTTCTTTTAGGAACATTTTATACTTTTTTGTATATCTGGATTTAAGTTTCTGTACATCTTGTATGCATTAAACAAAGCACAATTCACTAGAAACAAAACTACTTTGTCAATTTATTGGTTTTTCTGATTATTCCACAATATGAAAGATATTGATCAGCTCTGTCCACACCTTTCATAAATTTACTGTATGTCACAACACATTTTAGGTTCTGTATAATTTCCCCTTGTGTTTTTTACCTGTCACAACCATGGACTCATCATGAACTGTTATTCTCACCTCCCTTTTGTCTTTCCATACCTGCAGCAAAATGTCACCTTTCTTTACAGGTTTGGCTTTTGTTTGTAGACACTGAGCGAGACCTCTATTGATTCATGTTGTACCACAAAGCATTTTTTTTTTCCTTTCCAGAAGTGCTTTGGCAACAGCTGTACTATTGTCACAATTGTCTTGATAAATGTAGTGCCATATTCCAAACTGAGGTGAAAGCACAGACAGAATAGTGTCGTGAAGCTTTTTTTCCTTCCCTAGTGTATATTTGTAGGTAAGAGATATACCCACTTATGCTTTCACAAACCATACGAACATGCAAACTCCAGGATGACCTGTCTGGAAATGAAGATGCCCTCCTCTCCATGGTATCATTGCTTCATGAAGTGAAAGCTCCTGTTCAGATTTGTATATGGTCTGAAATTCATCTAGGAGGTACTTTAGCACAGGTTCATATCTGCTGAAATTAATATCTGCTCATTAGCTTGCCAAAAATCTGTTGACCAATAGTCCATCAAATAATCATGGCCAGAATTTTTTTTCAGTTCAGCAGCAGTGATTTTACAAATTAAGGAGACCTGGGAGATTCTTTATAAAGGTTTTTGCTTTGTTTGTAATAAAAGTTAGTTTGTGTCACCATCTGACCAAACAATTCATCCTCTAGAAATAATTCCGCAGTGCTTATAATGCTATTGATATAACTCAGAAGAGTTTTTACATCTGGAATTCCTCTAAATGTTTCTAAAACAATTATCTTGACCCCCTTCAGCCAACTTTCACTGTCAAAAGCTTAGTCATCTAAATTGTTCACAATTATCTCACTTGGCTGATTATAGACATGTTGATTTCTTCTTCACTTCCACTACCAGTATCAGTATCATCTCAAATCACTTGGAACACAGAACAATTGTCTACAAACAGTTCAGCAAGAATCTCTGTTTCTGTCAACTGTTTCCGCACCATACTGCACAAGGCAATAACTAACGTACCGACTATTTTGCAGTACTGATTGTTGGCAGAATAACGAAATATAAAAATATGTTCATACTGTTGTTCACTGCACTCAGCCCTCAAATTTGTATATAACCTTTTGTTAAATTGAAATTGTTACTGGCATGAGCAACAGGTCTCAGAAAACGTGTGGAACGAAAAACGTAAATTTATGTGAGCCGTACACAATGTGTTAACAGGATAAATGTTTATTTGCTTAAATTTATCTTGGCCTATGAAAATAATAGCTATCAGTGTGCTGCTTTCCTATACTACCCAAGTAGGTACATCAAAAACTGATGACAAACTAGAAGAACCGATAATACTTAAAGGTCATTCTTCCTAACAGACTCTTTCAAAAATCTACACTGAAATTCCCACAAATAATAATTTGCTTCCCTCTGTCCGACAGATAGCAGAACAAAGAATCCAAGTTTTTTTAGTAACAGCTGAAAATTTCCCAATGGGGACCTATATGCAGTTACAATTACAGAAGTACCACAACTTATTTTAAGCTCACAGGAACATGGTTCTATACTTTGCTCTTCGCAAAAAATTTTTGATTTTAAATTTTTCACACTATGATGTCTCTACTTAAATGTGCTGAAAGGTTATATCTGCTTACATTTTCTTTTATCAAATCTATGATTATATTACGTTCAGACAGGCATGGCACTTCTATTATATCCTGAGTTTCCAAATCTTCCAAACAAGAAGCTCATCTAGTTTGTTTTTAATCTACTGATATTCTGATACAATATAGTAACAATATTTTCAACTTTACTTTTATGAGAATCTTGTGATATTTTGACATTTTTAGTACCTGCCTCTCTCAGCTTCTAATTAAGCTTAATTCCTTTTAATGCTGAATCAATGGACACTGAACTTAGCCTATAAAAAAATGTACCCCTTGAGTTTCAGTGCCATCCCCCTTGAAGGATTTTGCTATCAACCCAGCCAACATATCTTTCTCTTTCCTACTGACATGCAGGCCATGCCTCGTGACATCCCTCCTTCCAACAGCATCAACAGGAACCAAATCCATGTCTCACCCAGTAGCCACCCAAAGCAGCCAATCTATGTCGATCCTCCTTACAGAGCTGTTCAACTGGGCCAATCATATTGCATGAAAGCGGTCACCAATCCTACATTTGTATGGTTCAATGTATAAGATATTTTTACTGGGTCACTCTCAATATTGTGGCCTTAGTCCCTATCAATACTGTTTCATGCTCCGCACACTATCACAACATGATCCTGCTTTGTAAAGCCCTTTCACAAGGCTCTTAACATCATCTACCACATACACTGGGCTGTGATCTAGTATGTGTCACCTAACTTTTCCAGCAAAACCTGGCCCACACCTCTTCCACAATTACTTCCTAGCAACAAAACTATCCTCCTACTTCCTACCTCTTTTAACTGCTGGTTTCCTGATCGAAGTTTGTTGGGTATTAACTACACGTACATCTACTTGAGCCTCTCCCTTGCTTAACTGAGGTAGCAAAGCAAATTGATTTTTTCTGCCAATGATGAAACTGATACTGTTCTCTTTCTGTGGCCCCTGTGTTCCTTGCTACCACTTCCCACTTATCTTTACCCATCTCCCTCTTAGCCTCATCAGTTCCTTCCTAGCACTATCCAGCTCAGCCTTACGGGCTCTGATCTCTCCTTGTTTAGGTATTTTCCTGTCTCTTGAACATACTTTGCAATACCATAGAAAAGTCTTATTTACTTCCTCAATTCCCATGCCACTACATCTCCCCTCTAAAAGAAATAAAACACGGAATATCAAATCTTTAGTTCTCCAATTAGATAACACTCTGCTACATATATGTGAAATGAAAACAAACAAAATTCTGCAAGTAACAGTTATACAGACTCGTTCAGTTTGTGTAAACCTACATCTGGAACATGCAAAAACTGATCCTTAAGAAATTTTTTCTTTTCTTGAAAAACATGTTTGAAATAATGAAATCTTCAACAATTAAGTTAGAACAGATGCTAATTAACTTCTTTACAATATAATCTTAAATTAATTAACAGCTATTAACAGTTAACAACTTATCTTTATGAGCTCAATATTCCAGTCTCTGCCATTTGGGTCAGGGCTGCCCACCTTACACGAGCTACTGTCTAATCTTTAGAATTCTTCTGTAGCACCACATTTCATTTCAAAAGCTTGTATTCTCTTCCTGTCTGACCTGTTTACGATCTACATTTCACTTCTGTACAAGGCTGCACTCTAGACAAATACCTTCATAAAAGACTTCCTAGGACTTAAATCTTTATTTGATGTTAACAAGTGTGTCTTATTTAGAAATGCTTTTTTTGCCATTATCAGCCTCCATTTTATATTCTCCCTTCCTAAGCTATCATCAGTTAGTTTACTGCCCAAATAGTGAAAGTCATCTACTACTTCTAATGTCTCATTTCCTAATATATGAGGGTTGCCCAGAAAGTAATACAAAGCATTTTTTTCCAACAATTCTATATTGAACATACTGAGAATTACACACACGAAAGAATGGTGTTTTATCTACACATTCTATTTTTCTATGATCTCCATCCCGTCATTTGGCCTTCCCACAGTGCGAAACAAGGACATGTATGCCCTGTAGGTACCAATCCTTGTCCTGGTAGTGGAGCCAGTGCTTCACAATCTGAATCACCTCCTCATCGTCCTCAAAATGTATCCCATGAATGTCATCCTTTAATGGCACAAACAAGTGGAAGCCCGAAGTGGGTAGGTCAGGGCTGTCAAGTGTGACAGTCGTGGATGATCTCCCTGAGCACCGCAAATTGTGGAACTCTACCGAATCTTCTTTTGATGACCTCACCCTTCCTGGCCAGGGACTAACTGTACTTCTGTCAACAGCAGATACTCCACAGACTTTGCACAAGCTTCTGTGAATATTCCCACGGTTTCTTTCTCTGCAGTGAGAAATTCAATGATGACAGGTTGCTTGTAAAGTACATCCCCTACAGACACCATTTTGAAACTGTCCTCCAGCTACGCTACCTGTCAGGAGTGACGGAAACTTGGCACGCTTTCTCAGATTTCAAATAATACATATGTAACATTTTGCATTTGTAGCATTGTTTTTGACTGAGAAAAAAAAGTGGTGAATTACTTTCAGGGCAACCCTTGCAATTCCCTCAATGTTCCCTGATTTAGCTCACACCTATGTTCTATTATCCTTGTTCTGCTTTGCTGATGTTCATCTTATATCTTACTTTCAGGACTCTTGCCTATTCTGTTCAATTGCTCTTTGAAGTCCTTTGCTGTCTCTGGCACAGTTACAATGTCATCCATAACCTCCAAGTATTTGTTTCTTCTCCCTGATCTGTAATTCCTTCTGCAAATTTTTCTCTGGTTTCCTTTACTGCTTGCTCAATGCACACACTGAATAACATTGTTGATAAGCTACAACCATGTCACTCACACTCCTCAACCAGTGTCACCCTTTCATGTACCTCTACTCTTACAACTGCCATCTGGCTTCTGCAGAAGTTGTAAATAACCTGTTGCTCCCTGTATTTTACTCCTGCTACCTTTAGAATTTCAAAAAGAGTATTCAATTCATCTTGTATCAAGTCAAAAGATTTCTGTAAGTCTACAATTGCTATAAATGCAGGTTTGTCTTTCCTTAACCTATGTTATAAGACAGGGCCGTTCATGGTACCATTTTACGGAGCAGCATGATTCTGTTCTTTGCTCTGGCTCTGTCAGTACACTGCAAGTGGGAGCACAGAGCACTTGACTGTTCATTTGGCAGTGGCAGCCAAGTGGCACTGCACAAAGCTGGCTTATTATTCTTTTGTTCAATACTGTTGTGTCGTAAACAGAAGATAGCAATTGGAATTATTTAGTCACGAGTAAATCAATACTCTGGTGAGCAATTGGGGATATGCTTACTAAAGGAACTGTAAAACGAAACGGCAATTCTGACTAAACATTTTGAACATTTCATGAAGACACGAATTACAATAGTCTTAATGCCAAACAGATTGCCAGTAAATAATGAAGGGCAAAAATGAATGTAATTACATAGTAAGTACAACATTTAATGGATGATGGCAAACTGTAAGGCAAAACTAGGAAACTAAATAACAAAGAAAATACAAAAAATTAATCCACCTCAGTTTTCTATTGCTGATTTCTACATTTATTTATGTTTCTTTGTGTATGAGCTTCAATGCTGGGACTGATTCAGCACAGTTCAGTCTCAAAAGACATTTCAGATGATAATCTGATATGGAACAGCTCAGTCATGTTTTACACAGTTTCATTAGTGAAAAGAACTTTTCACAATTGTGCATTGATCTGGACAGACTAAGCATCCATGCTGCATGTCTATGAAGTTTCGGGTAATGCTTCTGTGACAAATGTTTGTAAAAGTCACTTGAAGTCCACAAAGTATGGAGTATCAAAGGTTCCTAAATCTGTTTACAAGTTCGAAATACCAGTTAATCTTGTTTCAAATAAAGTACGTAATTTTCTTAAAAGATCTGCATACTCTTCAAAATCTGCAGCAATGGTAACATTTGTTAATGCTGACCATTTTGGACAGTAACAGATGTTTATAGCCACCAGCTGCCAGCTGCCTTGCCCAGAGTAGTAGTTTCATCTTGAATGCCTTTATTTCGGCACAGAAATGGACAATGAGAATATCCTTCCCTTGAAGCAACAAAAACAAGACACGAAGACGTTCTGTAGCAACAGTTAAAAAGGTTAAATTACATTATCCAGCAATCATCCGACGGTTCAGGTACACTTTCTCCCTTCAATTCCATGAACAACAATATTTATTCGTGCCACTACATGAAGCATTCCAGAACTTTAGCATGACTGTGCCAGCAAACCTAACAGTGATGGGATAAATCTCCATATTCACAGTCAACATCATACAGAAACGCTCTGCACAAGAGATTATTGAATCCTTTTGCTTCAAGAGACTTAGTGATTTTCACAACCAAGCTCATTAGATTATTCAGTTTTATGCTGTTGCAATACAAATGATGTTGATGAATCAAGCAATGTTTGGGGATAACCGGAAGATCATGAATCCTGATTTTTCTCTGGAAGCAGCCTTCTAAACCACTGATTTTGCCAGCCATAGCTGAACCAACGTCTGTTGATACGGAAGTTAGTAATTCCCACAGCAGACCAAACTTCTACATAATCTTTTAAGTGCATTGGACATGTCTTTATCTGTTGTTGTGTCCTTCAATGGGATGAGATCTAACATCTCCTCATGAACTTCCTGCATTTTGTTTATGGTCCTGATGAAAATTACCAGCTACGCTGTGTCTGACAAGTCATGAGAGTCATAAAGAAAACAACACTGTCATTAATATTCATTTTCAGGTGAGCCTCCACATCTTCTGCTAATTCTTCAATTCGGCCTGTATTACAGTGCCTCACTATTACAAAGCATTCTTAATAAATTCACCTTCAGCAAATGGCTTCAAGTTCACAGCTATCTGATGAGAAATTCTGTAGCTTATTTTCACAGAAGAGTCTCTTCCAAGATGATCAACACCCTACAAATAATACAAAATATTTTTATCAAATAATATCTGTAGCATGAGCTCTCAAAACTGGCAGGGTGATTGTTGAAACAAAGCAATTTTGTTTTATTTCTTCCACTGTCACCATATTACAACAGAAATTTATTAAGAGGTGACTTACTTTGTTTGAAAACCTGGCTTTCAGTCCAAGGATTATTGTGTTTCGTTTGCTGTCGATATATTTGTCATATCTGCCACATGATGTACTGCATAATGACATCACAAATTGAATTTCCTGATGTGGTTTAATACTGTGTGACACACTACATTTTACACAGTCATCATATCCAGTAAAAAGATATAGATCATCTCATGCAGGATTAAAAGAAGGTGGTTCTGAGGGCCTGCTGTTGGGAGCTGCTTCCTGCTTCTGCCACATCTAACTGTTCACAACTCGAACTGGCGGCCAACGAGGCTCACACTCTTTCAGTTGCTCTTGCCTGTTGCTCTGTTTATTTCCAGAGGCTACATGATCCTGACCAGCACTGCTGAATGGTCTTGTTCTAAGCGATGATTTAAGGTCAGTATTGCCTCATGTGTTCCTACATTTCTCGGAAGTCCACACTAATCTCGCCAAGGTAGGCTCTTACCAATTTCTCCTTTTTCTGGAAATAATTCATGTCAATATTTTTCAATTACGACTTATTAGACTCATAGTTCAGTGATATCCACACCTGTCTGCAACTGCTTTCTTTGGAATTGGTATTATTACATTCTTCTTGAAGCATGAGATTATTTCACCTATCTCATACATCTTACACACCAGATGGAAAAGTTTTGTCATGGCTGGCTCTCCCAATCAGTAGTTCTAACTGAATGTTGTCTTCTCCAGGGGCCTTGTTTCCAGTCAGATCTTTGAGTGTTCTATCAAATTATTCTTGCAGTGTCATGTCTCCCATCTTGCCTTCTTGTATGTCATCTCCCCTATCAATAATAGTGCCTCCTAGTTCATTTCCCTTGCACAGCCTCTCTATACACTCCCACCTGTGAGCTTTCTCTTGTTTGAACCCTTTATAATTCATACAGCTGCTTCTATTTTCCCCAAAGAATGCTTTAATTTTTCTATAGGCTGTGTCTATCCTTCCACTAGTTGTATATGCTTTTATAGCCTTGCATCTGCCCTCTAAGCCATTTCTCCTTAACCATTCTGCACTTACAGTCAATCTCATTTCTGGGGAGTCTATATTCCTTCTTGCCTGCTTCATATGCTCTACTTCCCCCCCCCCCCCCCCCCCCCCTCTCCTTTCATCAATAAAATTCAGTATTGTCTGTGATATCCAAGGATTTCTGAAAGGCTTTGTTTGTTTACCTATTTGATCATTTGCTGCCTTCACTATTTCATCTTTCAGGTTACCCATTAATTATCTTCTGTATTTTTGTGGTAAGTTCCTATGGGACCAAGCCTTCTGTATTACTTTCTTGTTTCTACCCATTCATTATCTTCTGTATTCCTTTCTTGTTTCTACCCATTCACTGTCTTCTGTATTGCCTAACGCTGCCTCCTGAACTCTCAAACAATTTCTGGTTTGTTCAACTTACCTGGGTCCCATATACTTAATTTTCTATCTTTTTGCAATTTTTTCAGTTTTACTCTACAGCTTGTAACTCATAAATTATGGTCAGAGTGAACATCTGCACCTGGAGGAGGAGGAGGAGGAGGAGGAGGAGGAGGAGGAGGAGTAGATGATTAGTGTTTGACGTCCCTTTCGACAATGGGGTCATTAGAAATGGAGCACAAGCTCCGATTGTGGAAGAATGGGCACGAAAGTCGGCTGTGCCTTTTCAAAGGACCCATCCCAGCAGTTGCCTGAAGTGATTTAGGGAAATCACAAAGGACCTAAATCTGGATAGCTGTACACGGGTTTGAACCGTCGGCCTCCCGAAGATCTGTCCCTGGAAATGTCTTACAGATTAAAATCTGCTTCCTAAATCTGTATCTTACCATTATATATAAGCAATCTGAAACCACCCTGTGTCTCTGAGCATCTTCCATGTATACAACCTTCTTTCACGATTCTTATGTTCTGTGTAAAATTCTACCAGGCAGCTTCCTCTTTTATTCTATTTCCCAAGTCCACAGCCTACTATTTTTACTTCTCTTCCTTGTCCTACTATTTAATTCCAGTCCCTCATCACAATTAAATTTTCCCCTTTCTTCACTACCTGAATATCTGTCCCTTACCATAAAATCTGAAGTTGGAATAACCACAGTGCAACAAAACCATTAAAATATTAGTAATATGACTTTATTCTCTTTACCTTCAGAACTGCATTAGAATTTTCAGGTAATTCTGCTGCTGGCATTTTTTTCCGTGGCTGTTGAGGATTTTTCACTCCCCTTGACTCCTGCTCCTTTTGTCGCCTTTCTGCTGCCTCAGCCATCTGTTTCCGTTTTGTTTCCTGAAATTAAAAACAAAGAAAGGTTCGATGGTTGCTATACATTATCACCAATGTACAAAGTGTGTTAAAAAAATAGGATTTTTGTAATATCATGAGCTGTATTAGTGCAGTTGGCACAATTTTGATTTGTTGTGTTGGTAAACATGTCTGAAACATGTCTGCACACTGGTAGCCACATTGGACATTTGGTTTATCATCAGTTGTCATGAAGGTTACGTCTCTCGGCTTACAACTGAAGATTACTGATTTGTTTTAAAAATGCATCGGAGAATTTGCAATAATTTTGCTATAAATATGGAATAAAATTTAAGAGAGTTTTAGAAATGTTTACTACTGCTTTTGGTGAAACGTCTATGAGTAAAACTGGGATTTATGAGAGGTATAAGCATTTCCAGGATGGCTGTGAAGAGGCTGAAGATGACCAACATTCTTGATGCCCCAGAACAATAACCACCAAAGAAAAGTCGGTAAAAGTTAGAGAAATGATTATGAACCATCACTGACTCACTATCAGAGAAGTTGCTGATGGTGTTGGTATATCAATCAGCTCCTGCCTTGAAATTCTTTCTGATGTTTTGGGTATGACACACGTAACAGTAAAATCTGTGCTGGAGGTGTCAAATTGCGAGCAAATCCAGTTGTGAATGGAAATTGCTAGGGAGTTACCAAATGACGTCAACAACGCAAAACTACTGAAACGTGTCTCAAAAGGTAACGAAACATGAGTGTATGGGTATGACATCAAAACTAAGGCTCAATGGTCTGAGTGGAGGCATCTGGCAAGTGTGGTCGAATGTCAAGACTATGCTCACCGTTTTCTTCAATTTTAACAGCATAGTGCATCACAAGTTGTTGCCAAAAGGTTAAATCATCGACAACAAGTACTATCTACAAGGTCAGTGGCATTTGTGGGAAGCAATCGGAAAAAAAGGAACCCAGATTTTTGGCAAAAAAAATTGTGGCTTTTGCACCACAATAATGCATTTGCTCACACTTCATTGCTTGTTCACGAATTTTTTGTGGAAACCGACACCATAATGATGCCCTAGCCTCCCTATTTGCCAGATATTTTTCTGTATCCAAAAACAAAGAGAACTTTCCAAGATTAGACAAGATTAAAAGCACATCGCTGAACGAGCTAAGTGCTAACCCAAAGATCAAATTCCAGAAGTGTTTTGGGGATTGGAAGAAATGCTGGCCCAAGTATATAATATCTAACTGAGTCTACTTTGGAGGAGATAGCATTAATATAAATAAAAAAATATACTTATTTCTGGAAAACGAAAATTCCCAAGATTTTTTTAACATTCCTCGTATAAACTGAATTTTGCAGGAAAGTCTGCACAGTGCAACTTGCAAACCATAAAAAGGATTAATAGTCAATCAGCACAATGTAGCTGTACACATGAAAGAAGGGGGGGTGGGGGGCACTGGGGCAACCGGGGGGGAGGGAGGGGGGGCGAGAACTGGGTGGCGGGGTCTGTGGGGCAAGACCAGGTGGAGGGTGGGTGGGGGGGACAGTGGGTTAGGCTGGTGAGGAGGTGGTAGGGAGAGAGGGGGACAGAGAAGGGGAAGAGAGGTGTTGGTTGGTTGGATTAAAAGAGGGGGAAACGGACCAAATTATACAGTCATCAGTCCATTGTTCCAAATAAAACAATGCAACAAGTGTGAGAATAAAACAAACGAGACTGACAACACAAAACAGAATGAAAGGAAAAATCCCAAGAGCGATGAAGGGCAACAAACATGTAAGTGGACAAAATGGAACAAGAAAAACACAGGAACGCAAGAAATGGGATGAAGAGATTAAAATAACAAAGCAGATTACCATGGCTGGCTGACCATGAGAATAAAAAAGTAGAAGCCAGCCACTCTGCAACACATTAAAACATCCACCCTAGAAGCACTAGGGTGACGGACAAAGAACACGTGCTAAAACTTAGGTCAAATGACAAAACTCACCCTCACGAATAAAACGTAAAACTATATCAGCCAATGAGGCGTTGTCAGATAAAATCAGCGGCAATGAGTCCGGTAACACAAGAATTTGTCGTTGGGCAGTAAAAGTGGGACAGAGCACCAGAATATGGGCCACTGTCAACCAGGCACTGTACCAACACTCAGGTGGGTCTTCACAGCGCAGGAGGTAAACGTGGGTCACCCAAGTGTGGCCAATGCGGGGCCAGTAGATGACAACTGATTCCCTCCGAGAGGCCCTCATGGAAGTCCTCCACACATTCATAGTCTCCTTAATGACACATAGTTTGTTGTGTGTACTGTTATGCCATTCCATCTCCCAAAGCCGAAAAACCCTGCAGGGTAAGACAGAACGCAGGTCAGGCTCAGAGATGCCTATCTCCAGAAGCGATTTCCACATAGTCTGTTTCGCCAGCCTGTCGGCAAGTTCATTGCCTGGGATGCCGACGTTTCCTGGGGTCCACACAAACACCACTGAACGACGGGACCGATCCAGGACATAGATGGACTCTTGGAGGGACACTACCAAAGGATGGCAAGGGTAGCACTGGTCAATAGCTTGTAGGCTGCTCAAGGAGTCAGTACACAGAAGAAACAATTCCCCGGGGCATGAACGGATATACTGAAGTGCATGAGAGAGGGTCACCAGCTCTGCAGCGAATACACTGCAGCCATCAGGCAAGGAATGCTGTCCAAAAAGTCCTCTGGGGATGTAGGTGAAGCCAACATGACCATCAGCCATTCAGCCGACAGTGTAAACCACTTCAGAGGCCCAGAAAACGTCAAGAATCGAGAGGAAGTGGCAGTGGAGAGTGGCAGGAGTAACCGAGTTCTTAGGGTCATGCGAAAGATCCAGATGAATCTGTGACCCAGGTGTACACCATGGAGGTGTATGCGGACAGACCCTTTAGGGGAGGATCCCAGTTCAGACAGAAGGGATCACAAACGAACCACAATCATTAGCCCTGACCTGGGACGCCGATGCGGGAGATGAACTGCCATGGTTGGGAAAAGAAGATGGTAATTCAGATGTGCAGGAGAACTACGAATGAATGCAACATATCTGGCAAGCAGTTGTGCACCTCGGATCTGCAACTTAGGGACTCCAGCCTCCACCACGAACTGGTCACTGGATTTGTTCTAAAAGCTCCTGTCACTAGGCGAACACCACAGTGGTGCACTGGGTCAAGTACATGCAATGCTGAGGGTGCTGCCAAACCGTAAACCAGACTCCCATAGTCAAGGCGGGATTGAACGAGGTCTTTGTAAAGCTGCAGCAGAGTAGAGCGATCAGCACTCCAGTTGGTGCTGCTCAGGCAGCGGAGGGCATTGAGGTGCTGCCAGCACTTCTGCTTAAGCTGACGAAAGTGATGTAGCCAAGTCAACGGGGCGTTGAAAACCAGTCATAAGAATCGATATGTCTCCACTATAGTGAGTGGATCGTCATTAAGGTAAAGTTCTGGTTCTGGATTAATGTTGCGACGCCGACAGAAATGCATGACACACGACTTTGCGGCTGAAAACTGGAAGCCGTGGGCTAGAGCCCATGACTGCGCCTAGGGAATGGCTCCCTGTAGGTGCCACTCAGCAACACCAGTACTGGAGGAGCAGTACATAATACAGAATTCGTCTGCATACAGATAGGGTGAGACAGACAGCCCTACAGCTGCTGCTAGACCATTAAAGGCCCCTAAAAATAGAGAGAGACTCAATACGAATGACATTCTCATTAGTAGGGGGGAGAGGGGGTGGGGTGGAGACTATGGGAGGCACGGATTTGGCCACGGAAAGTATGGAGAAACATGAAGATTTGGATAAAAATCGGGAGCAGGCCTTGGAGACCCCACTCGTACAATGTGGCGAGGATATGATGTCGCCAGGTCATGTCGTATGCTTTATGCAAGTCAAGAAAGACGGCAACCAGATGTTGGCGTCTGGAGAACACTATTCGGATGGCAGATTCGAGAGACACAAGATTATTAGTGGTAGAGTGCCCCTGGCGGATGCTGCCCTGACATGCAGGCAGTAAACCACATGACTCCAGGACTCAACCCAACCGCTGACACACCATATATTCCAGCAGCTTACAAACAACATTGGCAAGGCTGATGGGCCGATAGCTATCCACATCAAGCAGGTTTTTACCTTGTTTGAGCACCAGAATGATTTTGCTCTCCTGCCATTGCAATCTAAAGACACCATTGCACCAGATCCAGTTGAAGATGACGAGGAGATGTCACTTGTGGTCAGAGGAGAGATGTTTAATCATCTGGCTGTGCATCCGATCTGGCCCAGGAGCTGTGTTGCAGCAATGTGCAGGTGCACTGAGGAGCCCCCACTCCGTAAATGGGGCGATACTGGGTTCACTGTGGTGTGTAGTGAACGAGAGGACTTTACATCTGCCATTTGAGGGTGCGAAAGGCTGGGGGTAGTTCTCCGATGCAGAGGCTCGAGCATAGTGCTCAAGCCAAGTGCTCAGCAATCGTGTTTGCATCGGTACATAGCACGCCATTGATGGTAACACCAGGGACACCTGTAGGGGTCTGGTACCCAAAAAGACGTCTGATCTTCATCTAGACATGGGAAGGTGATGTATGGCACCCATTGGTCAAGACGTTTCTCGACCAACACTCCTGCTTCCGTCGTTTGATAAGTTGGCGAATGTGGGCACAGAGCAACTTAAAAGCTATCAGTTGCTCTAGGGAAGGGTGCTGTTTATGTCACTGTAGAGCTCACCGACACTCTGCAATTGCTTCAGCGACTTCCAGCAACCACCAACAGACTGTCTTTCGCCGGGGGCACCCTAAAGAGCAAGGGATCGCATTATCTGCTGCAGAAACAATTGTGGTAGTGACCTGCTCAACCATCAAATCGATGTTGCCATGTGGGGGAGAGTCAAAGGTGACATCAGAGGTGGAAGTTTCCCAGTCTGCCTTGTTTAAAGCCTATCTGGGCAGGCATCTGTGGGCCTGACACCAGGGCAGTGACAGGAAGAGGGGGGGAAGTGGTCACCACCACACAGGTCATCATGCTCTGTCCAGTGGATTGATGGGAGAAGTTCTGGGCTGCAAATTGATGAATCAACGGCTAAGTAACTCCCTCAAGCCACACAGAAATATGTGGTGGCCCCAGTATTTAAGAGGCATTAGTCGAACTAATACAGTAAAGTTTTGACATCTCAGCCTCGGTCATTAAGCATGGTGTCACCCCACAAGAGGTTATGCACATTAATATCTCCCCACAGTAGGAACAGTTTAGGGAGTTGATCAATCAGTCCAGCTAATACATTCAGGGGTACTGCACCATCTGGAGGAAGATATACATTGCAGACAGTTATTTCTTGCGTTGTCCGTATTCGACAGCCACAGCTTCAAGAGGGGTTGAAGGGGCACAGTTTCACTACAGACTGAGTTTAGGACATGAACGCAAACTCCACCTGACACTCGATTATAGTCACTACGTTTCCTGTAATATCCCTTACAGCCATGGAGGGCAGGGGTCCGCATTGCCAGGAACCAGGTTTCCTGGAGAGCAATGCAGAGAGCAGGTGTAAAGCTTAACAGTTGCTACAGCTCAGCCAGACAGTGGAAAAAACCGCCGCAATTCCACTGGAGGATGACATCATGGTGAGACTGGTAAGGCATGGAGCATTCAATGAGGCAGTTTACGCCGCAGTGTCACTTGCTGCCACCGACTTTTTGCCTGAGCAACCTATATCCATGGTGTCTAAGGGTCCAGCGAGATCCAGGTCCTCAGTGGACAGCAGAATCTCCACCCCATCTTCAGACACAGAGCTTGTAGGTATGTGGTGGGTATGTGTGGGTACCAACACAAGTTCCTTGTTCTTGAGGGTCTTCTTTTTCAATTTCTCACACTGTTCTTTGGGTTTCCCTGGCGGAGAGGACTTCACTGAAGCAGTCTCCAGGACTGAAGATGAGCATGAAGCCCTACAACCAGCTGCTTTTGGGCTCTTCAGCCACTGGCTGGTGTCATCTTTCCCACTGGCAGAAACCTGGGAAGGGAGTGACCCAAGGGATCCCTTCCTAGCGAGAAGAGCCAAAGAAGCCTTATGTTTCTCTGGCTCAGAAGTGGGGACTGAAATCCCCAATGGGTGGGAGGGGGGAGGGGACGGAGGTGTTGCTCCCGAAGTAGGTGGTGCAGGAGCAACAGGGAGCAAAGTGACCCCCACCATCAAGCCATCAAGGGGGCAGGTGTAGTCTCCCGGTTCTGAGAGGCGACAAGAATTTGAGGAACTGATGGAGCGACAACTGTTCTCACAGCAGCGGCATGTGAGGAAGTCATACCCACAGGATGTAGGCACTCAAATTTCCTCTTAGCCTCAGTGTAGGTCAGTCAGTCCAAGGTCTTATATTCTATGATTTTCCTCTCTTTCTGTAAAGTCTGGCAAGCAAGGTGAGTGATGCTACCCGCAGTTGACACAGATGGGAGGTGGGGCACATGGGGTATTGGGATGCGATGGATGTCCAGAATCAAGAGGTGGGGCTTGAAGTACAGTGGGAAGACATATGGCCGAACTTCGAACACTTAAAGCACCGCAGGGGGAGGGATATATGGCTTGACATCACAGTGGTAGACCATCACCTTGACCTTCTCAGGCAATGCGTCACCCTCGAAGGCCAAGATGTAGGCACTGGTGGCAACTTGGTTATCCCTCGGACCCCGATGAATGCACCCGACAAAATGAACACCTCGCTGTTCTAAATTGGCACGCAGCACATTGTCAGACTGCAAAAGAAGGTCCCTGTGTAATATAATACCCTGGACCATATAAGGCGTGATGGTAACAGCAATATCCCCCAACTTGCCCCAAGCTCATGACTGGGCAGAGGATGCTGTTTTTATCAAAACTGATCCAGAGTGCATTTTGGACAAACCCTCCACCTCCCCAAACTTGTACTCCAAATGTTCCACAAAAAACTGAGGCTTGATGGACATGAAAGATCCCCATCAACTCTCGTACATATGAGGTACTGGGGCGATTAAGCTTTACTGCCATCCTTAGCCTGGTGTTCCTCCCATGGTGTGGACAGGGAGGGGAATGACTTGGCGTCATATTTCTTAGCACTGAAATTAGACTTTGCCCGCTTAGAGACTGCTGGTGTTTGACCACCAGCAAGAGATGACGTACTACACTTCATGGTTCGTCATCCACCCTGATGCCACCCACTCCGACCAGGGGCCCTCCCCATGGGCACCACCCAGCCGCAGAAAAGGCCACCTAGCAAGATGGCCATTGCCGGGAGTCCCGATGCCCCAGGGTGACGGGCATCTACTCCTTGGCATACATGGGGATTCAAAGGCGCAGGCATCAGCAGGGCGATCCCTGTGTTGTCAGGGGGCTACAACCAACAGGGTACATGGTGGCCCCACCACAACAGACTAGCTACCATACTGGATATGAGGTGCAAAGAAGTCCATGGTCATCGTCAGCACAGAAAGTGACACTGCATAGTGCATGGCGGAAAATTTGTGCAGGAAGGTGTCTTCGCCCAAGAGATGGAGAACGAGCAGGACTGCAATGCAACGACGAGAAAGTGGGCTAAAGATCTCAATGCACAATAGACACGATGCACCATGTAAGGCGTCCTTCCCCAATTGGCTCTGCCTTTAGGAAAATTGACTTCAAACCCTACAGGGGACCACCAGATAAAGGCCGAAATGTGAGAGACTCCTTTTAGTCACCTCTTATGACAGGCAGGCATACCTCGGGCCTATTCTAACCCCCGGACCCGCAGGGGGGTGGTGGGGGGGGGGGGGAGACAAGCGCGCAGAAAACTGTGCGAGCACAAGCGTGCTTGTGTGAGTGTGCCCATGCACACACTAGTTCAAAGAAGTGTGTGTTCACCTTCACTCGTAAAAATGTTCAATCTACTGAACTTCACATTACCATAGGTATAATAGCAAACTTAAATACATTGAAATAATGATGATCAAGTCTATTTTCCACATTAGAAACACATTCACTGTAGTTGCTGTTTAGGAGCTGTTTACGTATCTTCATACTGACTTTTTAAATTAATCCTCATCTCCGATGGATTTCAGCATGAAAATACAGGCACTCTTCCGCACAACATAAAAGCAGCAATTTCTTAGTCTTGTATCAATGCCCATAAGGAACACATACTATGAAAGGGTGAGAGAAATCTAGAACCAAATGCTGAAAGAGAAGATTTAAAAATCTGAGAACTTAGAAGAGCAGAGGGGGATGATCACTACCCAGAGGAACGAGAAGCAATGAGAATGTGTGCAGATCTGCAGTGAGAATGTTTAGCAATAGATAAAATCAAACAAGATACAAACAAAGAGCAAGACAGAAACTAGGAAAGAAAATACACCTGAGGCCACAAAACAAATTCAAAAACCATAGCATCAGTGGAGAAGAGAGGAGTAGTAAAAACCGATAGGGGCAATACAGGTGTAAGAGATGAGTGGTGGGACAAGAGCACCTGTAGTTGAGTGACTTACCCTACTAAGTTCTGAGCAGTAAATGTGATGAAGAGGTCAGGGTTACTTTGTCACAGACCATGCTCTACAGAAGGTATTTCATGACACCACAAACCTAATCTGTGTCCACACATCTTCACTGACAGCTTTGTGTTCACATGTTGATATGAAAGGACAAATAAAAGTTGTACATAATGTGATGTATACCACAGGTTGTCTTTAAAATGGGTATCTTTATGATTGAGCAATTCTTACCAGCGACATAGCAGAAGAAGAATTTAAAGAAGAATTTAGTAAGAGAGTGCACTAGCCCCAGTCTCGTAGCTGAAAACTATGGGACACTCAGAACAGAGCCCTGCAGGACTCCATTCTCTTGGACAGGGGGGGGGGGGGGGGGAGGGAGACTGTGAGAGGCACCAACTAGAACTCTGAGGGAGCAGAGCGACAAAAAGTTGTGTGTAACGGGCCCCAGAGATCCCACTCATGCAATGTAGCAAGGATGTGGTGTTGCCAAGTGATGTCATAGGCTTTTGTCAGGTCTAAGAAGACAGCAATAAGGTGTTGACAGCAGCAGAAGGCTGTTCAGATGGCAGACTCTGGGTATACCAAGTTGTCAGTGGTGGAGCATCCATGGCAAAAACTGCCATGGGACGGAGCCAGAAAGCCCCAAGACTCAAACAGCCAACACAACTGCTGGCTCACCATCCAGTTGAGTAGCTTGCACAGAACATTGGTGAGGCTGATAGGATGATAGCTACCCACATCTAGCAGGTCCTTACCAGGTTTTAGCACTGGAATGACAACACTTTCCCACCACTGCAATGGAAATTCGCCACCGCTCCAGATGCAGTTGAAGACCGCAAGAAGATGGCACTGGTAATCCACCGATAGATGTTTAATCGTTTCCTGATGGATATGGTCTGGTTGAGGGGATGTGTCATGACAATTGACAAGGGCACTGAGAAATTCCCACTCACTGAAGGGAGCATTATATGGCTCAGGGTGATGTGTGGCAGCAGAGGTGCAAGCATAATGCTCAGCAAGACACTCTGCAATTGTGTCTGGGTTGGTATGTACAGCTCAATTTGTGGAAATTCCAGGTATAACGGCAGGGGGCCTGAAATCCGTAAAGGTGTCTGAACTTTTCCACACCTGGGAAGGAGAGCTTCAGGTTCCAATGGTGGAGACATACTGTTCCCAACACTCCTGTTTCTGTCACTTGAAGAGTTGATGAACCCGGGCACAGAGCTATTTTAAGGCAACAAGGTGCCCCAGGTACGAGTGCCGCTTATGACGCTGGAGGGCTTGCCTACCATCTCTATTGGCATCTACAATTTCCGGTGACCATCAAGACACAGTCTTCCGTTGGGGGCAACTTGAGGAACATGGGATTGCCAATTCAGCTTCAGTAACAACGGTAGTAGAAATGGTCTGGATCACCTCACTGATGTCACCACGCAACAGAGATGAAGGTGAAACTCCCTGGCAGATTAAAACTGCATGCCGGACCGAGATTCAAACTCACGACTTTTGCCTTTTGTGGGCAAATACTCTACCATCTGAGCTACCCAAGCATGACTCACGACCCATCCTCACAGCTTCAATTCTGCCAGTACCTGATCTCCTACCTTCCAAGCTTCACAGAAGCTCGGCAAGGGGGGGGGGGGGGGGGGGGGGGGAGAATAGGGAGACTGGAAAATGGTCACTACCACACAAGTCACCATGAGCTCTCCATTGGACAGGCGAGAGAAGGCCAAGACTGAAAATCGAGAGATCAATGGCCAAGAATGTTCCATGTGCAACACTGAAATGAGTGGGGCCACCTACATTTAGGAGGCAAAGGTCGAGTTGAGTTAGTAGATCCTCGACATCTTTACCATGGCCAGTAATCTTTATTCCACCCTAAAGATGGTTATGGGTGTTAAAATCACCCAGAAGTAGAAGAGTTAGGGGGGGGGGGGGGGAGTTCAGAAATAAGGGCAGCCAACACTTGGTGCAGCACTTCACCATCTGAAGGAAGGTAGATGTTACAGATGGTAATTTCCTGCTTTGTCCTCACTGATGACCACAGCTCCTAAAGGTATTTGAATGGGCACAGGCAAGGACATAGGTACAGACTCCACCTGACATCCTGTTACAGTTATTACAGATTTTGTAGTACCTCCAATAGCCACAAAGGGCAAGGGTCCTCATTGCAGGAAACCAGGTTTCTTGAAAGGCAACACAAAAAGGAGGTGTAATGAAACTTTCTGGCAGGTTAGAACTATGTGCTTGACTAAGGCTCGAACTTGGGACCTTTGCCTTTCGTGGGCAACAACTGCTCCACCCACCGAGCTAACCAAGCATGACACACAACCCATCCTCACAGCTCCAATCCTGACAGTACCCCATCTCCTATCTTCCAAGCTCTCCTGCGAAACTAGCACTCCTGGAAGAAAGGATATAGCAAAGACATGGCTTAGCCGCAGCCTGGGGCATGTTTCCAGAATGAAATTTCCACTCTGCAGACAAGTATGCACTGATATGAAACTTCCTGGCAGATTAAAACTGTGTGCCGGACCGAGACTCAAACTCAGAACCTTTGCCTTTCACGGACAAGTGTCCGACCACCATTCTTGAAGCAGGTGTACCGCTAAAGAGTTGACTTAATTCAGCCAGGTGGGAGAAAAAACCGCCCAATTCCACTGGAGGATGACGCTGTCTGTAGTCTGGGATGGCACAAAGGGACCAAGGAGGCAGTTTATGCTTTAGGGCCACCTGCTGCCACAGGTTGAGTGCTGGTATCCAGTATCATTGTGTCTGAAGTGTTGGTGAGACCCAGGTCCTCAGGGGATGCTAGAATCTCCACTTCATCCTTAGATGTGGAACTGTTAAGGAGTGATGGGCACTGGAGTCTCATGTTTCTTAGCCAATTTCTTCTTCATCGGTTTGTCCTCTCGCTGCTCTTTAGGGGCTTGCTGGGAGGACTTAACTGAAGTAGCGACAGTAGAAAAGCACGAATCCCTTTGATCAGCATCACACGACTCCTTCAGCCACTGGCTAGTGTCCATTTTTGCACTTGTGGAGACTTTGTAAGGGAGAGTTCTGAGGGGCTGGTTCCGTGCGAGAGGAGCCAGATAAGCCTGTTGCTTCTGGCTGAGATGTGGGGATCGATGTCCTCGGCATTTGGGGAGACGTTGCCCCCCAAAGTAGAAGCTCTGGGAGCAATGGAAGAAGTGCCCCCAACCACCAAGGAGAGGGGAGGGGTGTAATCGGGAGGCCCTGATGGCCTACTCTACGAGGCAGAGACGAGGAGACTACCATCGTCAGTGAGAGTGATGTCAACACAGCTTCAGCATACAACGATGTCAAGCGAATGGGGTACAACCATTCATATTTCCATTTAAGCACTCAGTACGCCAGCCGATCCAGGATCTTGTACTGGATGCAGTGGGCGTCAACAGTCTCGACATGTGGCACTGCAATTGCACCAGGAGGATATGTGCCCAAATTTTCAGCACTTAAAGCACCACATAGTGGGAAGAATGTATGGTTTTACGTCACATTGGTATACCATCACGTTGACCTTTTCAGATAATGAGTCACCCTCAAAGGCAGAGATGAAGGCACCAGTAGTGACCCTATTCCCTTTTGGATCTCTATAGGTGCACCAGATGAACTGAACATCCCACCATTCTAAACTGCTCATTGTCACCAGAGCCGCTAAAATTTTCTAAGTCAGTTATCGGTGCAGCATTGCAACTGAGTGAGTTACCATTTGACTGACCGTTCACAAGCAGCGCTGCTGCGTTCATGATGCCGTTTCATAGTTACTATAGGCATCGTAGGCATGAGCCTCCTGTTCATAAAGTTCTTGATAGTGACTGCATCATCCGAAGTTGGAGCACAAGTTACTTTGCAGGGACCATCATCGTTTGTCGGCTGTGTGTTTAATTTTACTGTGACAAGGCAGGCAACATGGTAATGGTTGGATAACTGCTGCTATAATGCACTGCTCTGATGCTAATACAGTTCCTGGTCTTGAGTGTTTCAACAGTCATGATGTAATAGCTTATTGGACATTTAAGACTGGAGAGGTATATAACAGATATAGGTCATTCTTATTTTGTTTCTAGAATGCCTTTGGTTTTGAGGACTAGGAATTGTCATAAGCTAAACAAGTCTGAGGAAGTTTCCATTTGGTTTAAAGTCAATTTACATTGTAAAAGCATTAAGATTATTAGTGAGGTAACATTTTATTGCTGTAATTGAATAGTAAAGATCAATAAAATTACACACTGATCTTTCCAAAAGCCGAGAAGCTATTTGTTTTCTTTTGTAGCACCTCTGGGCCCCTGCGTTCTCTGGGTCATAGGATTCTCAATACAGTATCCTGATGAGTGTATCCTTGCCATCGGACTGCAAGAGAAGGTTGTGATGGAGAATAATCCCCTCAACCATGTTGGGGCATTTATGGGGGGTGATGGAAACGGAATATTACCCAGCTGGTGACAGGTGATCAACGCCCGGGACTGGTCTGGGAATGCTGTCTGAATCAGGACTGCCCCATTTCTCATTTTGGACAGTGCAGCCAGTTCCACAAACATATCCTCCAGGTTTTCAACAAAAAAAATAGAGGCTTTGTAGTCAGAAAGAAGTCCCCATCTGTTCTGCTGCACACTAACCACTGAGACAAATAAGGCTCTCTTTTTTCCACCGCCCTACATTCCTCCCATAGTTTAACTAGCAAGTGGAACCATTTGGGATCATACATTGCTGCATTATAGTCCACCTTGCTCTTCTTAGAGACTGCTGGCAACAGTCAGTCACCAACAATAGATGACTTGGTACGCTTCATTGCGGGTCAACTGCCCTGATGCCACACACTCTCATCAGGGGACTCCCTATGGGCACCACCCAGCCACAGGAAAGACTACCTGGCACGATGGCCATTACCGGGAGTCCTGACGCCCAAAGATGACTGGTATCTACTCTTTAGCATACACTGGAGTTAGCTGCTCAGGCATCAGCAATGCGTTTCCTGTGTTGTCAGAGACTACGACCAAGAGGGTACATAACAGCTCCACCACGTTGGACTGGCTACTGGGCTGGATATTGGGTGAAGAGAAATCCAATATTGTCATGGAGGCAAAAAGGCACAATGGACAATGGAAGTAGATGATGTACCCCATAAGGTGTCCTCACCCAAATAGCTTGATTGCTGGTAGCGTTGCAGAGCCATGGCAATAAGAGGTGCAGAAGGTCTAATTGTTTGATGGAAATATGGTGCACCACATAAGGCATCCTTCCCCAAATGGCCCGCACTTTGGAAAATTTGGAAAGATGGAGGTCAAACCCTGAAAGGGGACCATAACTCAGTAAACCGAAAGGTTGGACACTCCTTATAGTTGCCTCTTACGACAGGCAGGAATACCTTGGGCCTAGTCTAACCCCTGAACCCGGTAAGTTATTGAGACTGGTGCTAGACTGTTGCCATTACGTAGCAACACACATTTTAAACTTCTCTTACTTGAGTCAGTGAAGACCATTACGGCTGAAGCTTTGTAGATCACCAAATTCTGCTACCACCTTTGCAAATTAAATTGGGACTAACAAAACAATTTACAAAGACACTGAATAAAAACTGCAATTGTTTTAAACACCTAATGAACATGTTTTCTGTGCTGTCAGAGGCAAAAGCCAAAGAGGATATAGTTGTAGAACCACATATAAGGGAACTAAGTAAAAATATAAGTTTTGAAGCAAGGAAGCATAGATTGGTTTCAAAGAAGTGGTTCAGAAGTTTTTGGGTAATGAGAAAGATTCAAATTAAGTGGAATGCGTGAAAAACATGCTGGAAAAATATAGAGTATTAGGTACACTTCCTTTGTTCGCATTTAGACATGTTTTCAGAAAAAGTTTGGGCAGTGACTGAATATGTGAAAAGTTTCACCAAGACATTAAACAAATGGAAAGGAGGTATCACTAGCAATGGACTGCATCCATGATGGCTGGCTATTGTTGATTGTTGCAACATGATAGTCCTGCACAACAGAAGAGAAAATGTGGCACAAGAAGTGTTTCATCCAAACAATATTTGTACTATTAATTGTTTGCATAAGTGAACAAAAGGATTGAATTTGATGTTTCTCCTTTGAATCTGATATGTTACAGTAAGTCTTAAATTAGTGTGTTTTTACTTTTGTGTACTAAATTTTCTCTTCTATGAAAATAGTGCAACACAATATGAATTTAAATCATGTTTAGTACATTATATTTGTCTGACAGCTCATAAGAAATGCTGAATTGCTGCTTTAAAACACATCTACATCTACATTGATACTCCGCAAGCCACCCAACGGTGTGTGGCGGAGGGCACTTTACGTGCCACTGTCATTACCTCCCTTTCCTGTTCCAGTCGCGTATGGTTCGCGGGAAGAACGACTGTCTGAAAGCCTCCGTGCGCGCTCTAATCTCTCTAATTTTACATTCGTGATCTCCTCGGGAAGTATAAGTAGGGGGAAGCAATATATTCGATACCTCATCCAGAAACGCACCCTCTCGAAACCTGGCGAGCAAGCTACACCGCGATGCAGAGCGCCTCTCTTGCAGAGTCTGCCACTTGAGTTTATTAAACATCTCCGTAACGCTATCACGGTTACCAAATAACCCAGTGACGAAACGCGCCGCTCTTCTTTGGATCTTCTCTATCTCCTCCGTCAACCCGACCTGGTACGGATCCCACACTGATGAGCAATACTCAAGTATAGGTCGAACGAGTGTTTTGTAAGCCACCTCCTTTGTTGATGGACTACATTTTCTAAGCACTCTCCCAATGAATCTCAACCTGGTACCCGCCTTACCAACAATTAATTTTATATGATCATTCCACTTCAAATCGTTCCGTACGCATACTCCCAGATATTTTACAGAAGTAACTGCTACCAGTGTTTGTTCCGCTATCATATAATCATACAATAAAGGATCCTTCTTTCTATGTATTCGCAATACATTACATTTGTCTATGTTAAGGGTCAGTTGCCACTCCCTGCACCAAGTGCCTATCCGCTGCAGATCTTCCTGCATTTCGCTACAATTTTCTAATGCTGCAACTTCTCTGTATACTACAGCATCATCCGCGAAAAGCCGCATGGAACTTCCGACACTATCTACTAAGTCATTTATATATATATTGTGAAAAGCAATGGTCCCATAACATTCCCCTGTGGCACGCCAGAGGTTACTTTAACGTCTGTAGACGTCTCTCCATTGATAACAACATGCTGTGTTCTGTTTGCTAAAAACTCTTCAATCCAGCCACACAGCTGGTCTGATATTCCGTAGGCTCTTACTTTGTTTATCAGGCGACAGTGCGGAACTGTATCGAACGCCTTCCGGAAGTCAAGAAAAATAGCATCTACCTGGGAGCCTGTATCTAATATTTTCTGGGTCTCATGAACAAATAAGGCAAGTTGGGTCTCACACGATCGCTGTTTCCGGAATCCATGTTGATTCCTACATAGTAGATTCTGGGTTTCCAGAAATGACATGATACGCGAGCAAAAAACATGTTCTAAAATTCTACAAGAGATCGACGTAAGAGATATAGGTCTATAGTTTTGCGCATCTGCTCGACGACCCTTCTTGAAGACTGGGACTATCTGTGCTCTTTTCCAATCATTTGGAACCCTCCGTTCCTCTAGAGACTTGCGGTACACGGCTGTTAGAAGGGGGGCAAGTTCTTTCGCGTACTCTGTGTAGAATCGAATTGGTATCCCGTCAGGTCCAGTGGACTTTCCTCTATTGAGTGATTCCAGTTGCTTTTCTATTCCTTGGACACTTATTTCGATTTGTAAGCCTTTGTATTAAGTACAATTTTTGAATCCTGATGCAATACATGAAAACTGATTATGTAAATTGTTCATCTAAAACATATGAAGTAAGTACTTGGATTTCAAAAAGGTCACCAAATTTTTTTGTTGGTTTGTGTTCTTGGCAAGCCAATGCAGGTGCAGCTATTGCCAATGGGCTCCGGATCATGGCTATAATAAGGTGGACATAATTTTGTTGTCAATATGGAAAGGATTTACAAATGACAATAGTGTGGGTTCCATTTAAAATACAAATCATCACAGTAGTAGTGGAACACAACCCACAGCTGGCAAGAGAGATTACAGATTCAATGGCCTGAGAACATACCAAATGAACACTTAATATGCACCTTTCTCCCTCCACTGCAAATATTATTAAGACATTACAGTAAGTACTCTGATGAACGAACACTGAATATTAGTTCCAAATCTGTCACCACAAGCACTGCACAGACACAAGAGACAAAGAGACATAGGAGAATAACAATGATGAAAAAGCTACCTTGTCACCATGCATAATAGTCACTCTTATACGGCAATACTAAAAAGTTAAACACCCTCGCCAGTTTTGAGCTGAAAACCATTCGGGTACACAGTCAATCTTCCTCTCACAGCTAACACCACATTGTGTAGACTGTCAACACAGCCCTAAAGTATTATTTCATCACTTTTGACACATCATTCCATTTTCTTTACGTTATCAATATGATATGAAGCACTACTACAGAAGCAAGCATGACAATATTCTCCACAGGAATACTACAGTTGTTTCAGATAATGGACCCTTATTTACCTCTAGCTACATTTGAACATTTTATAAAGAGAAATGAATCTCTCACCTTAAACCTTAAAGGGAGGAAGGGTATTTGCTTCGGTATCAAGATGTCAGAATGGTCCACTCAGACAACTGTAGACATGAGGGTACTTGCCGCCCCACTTGAAATTGACAGTGTCAGTCCATTTTAGTACACCTGGGACTCTGCCATGCTGACTGCAAACACTTTTGAGCCAGGCTCTTACAAACCTGTGCCTTGTATGATGATACATAGTCACTAGTCGCCAAGGAATTGTGACTGTAATTGTCATTATCATTGTTCCATTCACAAGCTAGTTATTACGCACAGCTATAAAAGTGACAACTCTTCTGTAATTAATAAATTTACCACACAATTCATTGTTTTTGGGGAGGTAGTAGCTTAAGTATACAATTATACCTTGTACTTCAATTTAAAAAAAAACTATTTTTGAGAGAAACTTGATTTCTAAAATTGGAATTTATTCTGCTGGTGCCTGATGACACATGCACTTCATCATTGGAATTTAAAAACATATATTTTGACTTTACAAAAATAAAATGAAGGGTCCATTACACAAAAGAAGTGCACCCAACACTAAATGTTGGAGCATATTCATAGTGATTCCTTAGGCAAAAATCACAAACTTTAAACATATTACATATTCAGGAAACAAGTTACCTGTTTAACCTTTGAAAATCTTTAAATACATCACAGAAAACTCTGACTGGTGATACATCATTTAAATATTTTCTTATTTAATTGTAAGTACTGTGTTCTGTTCAGAATCTCCTGGAATCCAAATTGTGATTTACTCATAATTGTATTTTTGCTGGAATGCTGAGCCATTAAAGTGTATATTTCCTTTAATGTTGTGTTAAAGGAAATTATCAGTAAAGAAGTTTGTCAATAAAATGGCTATGCAAATAGGAGTTAATAATCTCATTGCACTTTATTCACTCCACCTCATGAATGGCTACATCTACACATGGTAGTATAACCAAGTCAATGATACACTAATAGAACAACATGGCTTGGATTCCATGTTACACTGCAAGTCCCCTTTCTGTCATTGGATAACTAGTTGGGACATGCAAGACGCCTAAGAGATATCCAATTAATCGAAATCATTTCAGAAAACCGCACAGCAAAGATACATATAAATTCAAAACTGGTGGTTTTCTATTCTTTATGAGTAAAATAAAACTTTTCCGAAAATCTACTTCAGCATGGGATACAGCGTTGCTTCATTTATTTGAAGAAAGTTTTGCAGCAGCATGGCAAATGACTCAACTTTAAGCTTTCTGCTTTCCTTGAGTCAAACACAGATGTGAACTAATCATCTTGTGGTGTTGCAGTTCTTTCTGTGTCCATGCTTTCTACGAAATAGGTAGAGAAATTCCGCGTTATGCACGACACCTTTTTTCTGTTTTCTTTCACCCAGACATGTTTCAGTACTTTTTGTGCTATCTTCAGTGGGTTACTTTTTAATTTTCTAACTGTAAAATTGTTGTTACATATTAATATTTTTGCAAAACTTTTGGTACATAATATTGACAACTATGAATGAATAATTATTGTAAAATATTATACATCATATGCTAACAGCTGAGATGTGTGTTAACGACCTGATGCACTGTGTGTTGTTTATAACATTATGTCAAAGTTCTTAATTGGCAAAAAGATTGGATGTATGAACAGTGAAAGTACTGTACTGTGAAACGCAAATGTGCACTTGTCAGCTACATCATTTAAAGTAGTCAGTGTTGTACTTGCACAACCATTTTTCAGCCAGTGTAACAACGCACTACATTGACACCAAGGACAATCAACAAAGAAACCAAAGGTGCACCATCACACCATGAGCATCATTTCTAAGGTATTCTCCTCAGAATATGCTAAAATGGCTTATTTTGGTAACTTCAAGTCCATTCAAACTTCGGAATAGTTTCTCTAACATACAGAATAGTCCTTTAGGGTACAAATATAGTCAATTAAATGGGTTTTTTTACACTGCACGAAAGGGATATTTTAATCTTGTCACATAGCTCCACAAGGGCTCTTGCGAGTCCCTATTTAAAAAGTTTGTGTATTTACTGTACCCTCTCTATAATATACAAATGTGTGTTGATGAGCTAATCCTGCAGATCTAAAAACTAATAGTTATTACCATAGCTATTAACACAACTGTGGGTCCCTCTACGTAGAGTTAAACATAACTCACACACAAATATCTGTGAGCCACTTTAGTGTCATCCTTTATAATATACTGCCACCTTACATAAAGAAGATGAAGAAGGAAGCAGCTTTCAGAGCAGAGTTGAACTCATTTCTTGTTGAAAAGCATCTCTATACTGTAAATTAATGTGTTAGCTTACACATACACTAGACCTTTCTCTATTGCTGAGTGCTTTTTAATCTATTAACAGAGACACCGCCATATCTGTATAAGAATGTTTCTGCAATTGATTGTTTTCACTGTTTCAGATACAATGAAACAGATCTCCTCAGAGAAGTGATCAGTTGCAAGAATTGTTGTGATGGATACAGTGTTGACAGGTGTTTCCACGTTTTACTTTTTAATAAGTGTTATGTAATGCAGTCATGTTTTACATTTCTTGTATATGTAATATAACAAAATGCTGGGTCCTATTTAGTTATATCACTGAGTATATTTCTTGGTAATGTTGTAACATCCTTTAAAAATAGGTATATTGATTTCTCTCCAAATCATACCATGAGAGGTGCTAAGACAATGTTAATGTACTTAGTCAAGAGGAGTGCAGATCATACAGCATTCTTCAATCCTGATTTAGGAGTAAGGCAGACCACTCACCAAACAGCACAAGCATTGGGTCATGCATGCTTGCAAGTGCACACACCCCTTTAAGGCCCTACACTGTGCCATCTAGCACAATGCCAAGAATGCAGTTTGGCAAGTGGATTACGGTGGAGTGAGGGTTGTGTCGGGTGAGTTGGGGAGAGGAAGAAAGAGGCAGGAAGAGTGGTTGGGTATGGGTATGGGTATGGGGTATGGGTATGGGTATGGGTATGGGTATGGGTATGTAGCAGCTTGGAGGGAGGCAGCAAGTGCACTGGCTAGGAATGTGAGAGGGAGAAGTGGCAGGTGCATGGGCTAAACATGTGACACACAAGTGCTGGAACCGATGAGGTGTGGCGTACAATGAAGTGACATGGATGCATGGGTTGGGACAGGGGTGAAAAGAGGGGAAGGGTGAAAAGAGGGGAAGGGTGAAAAGAGGGGAAGGGTGAAAAGAGGGGAAGGGTGAAAAGAGGGGAAGGGTGAAAAGAGGGGAAGGGTGAAAAGAGGGGAAGGGTGAAAAGAGGGGAAGGGTGAAAAGAGGGGAAGGGTGAAAAGAGGGGAAGGGTGAAAAGAGGGGAAGGGTGAAACTTTGCATAGAGTGTGAGAGACAGTGGGTTCCTGGAGAGTATTACGGGAACAAAGAATGTGTTGCAAGAATAACACCCATATATATATCACCCCCCCATGTGGCTGCTGCAATAGGCTAATTAATTATTTTTGTTTGTTTAATATATTTTCTTTGGTAAGGATAAGGTAAAGGGAAGATTTTATTTAATTTCTATAATAATGAGTGAGATCACCAACAAGTTTAATTTTCTTACAGTTAACACATTTAACCCACACTGACACGGATTCAGATTCATTTATTTTACGATGATTCTTGGTCCTGAGAACAAAAGGCATGGTCGACAGGTAACATGATTTACCCATCTCTCTCTTGTAGACCTCTGCAATGTCAAATGTCCAATAAGTGATGACGTCCCGGCTGTTAAAACTTTCTAGCCCTGGAACTTTGTCAACTTTAGGCCCACGGACGAGGGCTACGGTTAACCAGCCGTTACCATGCTGCAACATATCACTGTTGCTAATAGTAAAGTTCGGAACTCCACCACAGAACACTGATGGACCATGCAGGACGACTTGTGCACCTACATAGTTCTCAGTATTAATAACAATATTGCCTATTGCTTTATAAACTGTAAGGTGCGTACACCTTCTTCTCCTATAATATCATGGCATCTTCTGTGTGAGCGGTCCAATGCTGTTGCTCGTGTGGCTGCACGAAGAGTGACACCTTCTTACCAGATTCATTACTTATATAGCATTCTTGAGCCCCTGGTTCTCAAAGTACGTTCACCAGTTCTTGGCTGACGCTACTTTTTAGAAATTTTCTAAGTGCGAGAAGTGGCTGATGGAAGGAAGGATCCAAATGGCATGAATTGTGAATGAGCCACTAAACAACTCTAGCATCTTATGCTCATCCAAATGTTGTGCCAATGAGTGGTCAACTTCATTCTTGGTCACAGTTTGGTAATCACCATTATCATGGCAACATAAAAGGCTGTGTTGTGATCATAGCAAAGTTAGTATAGGACAGGGCTGCTTTCACAGGTGGCCCTGCCACTGATGGGATACAAACTGTCGGCAGGACTGGAGTAGGAAGTGCTGGGTGAGTGAATCAAGCAGGTCTTGTGCCTGTGCCTTCCCTATGGCAAGGAGTTCAGAGCGACATCAGGACAGACCAGGATTTTGTGTAGGTTGGATGGGTGACAATACCACTTTCATAGGTGTGGGAAAGCTCTTGCATAGGATGAACATCATTCATGGGCGTAATGACAGATAAAGCTCTGACAAAGGATTTGGTTCAGTTCGAGTCCAGGCCAGTATTGGGTTATGAAAGGCGAAAAGGGCACTCCTTCCTAGCCGATTCTTGACGGGTGGGGGGGGGGGGGGGGGGAGGGGGGGGGGCGTGGGTCGAGAGTATGAAGGTATAGCAGTGGATATCTGTTTGTGGGGTAGGTTTCGTTCGGAGGTACTACCTGTCTGTCATAGCTCTTCTGAAACAGTAGGCATACAGGACAAGGGAATTCTGGTCACTACAGATACGCCTTACAAGGGTGGCCATGCTGTATGGAAGAATTTTTTATTTATTTACATCTACATATATACTCCACTATAGCCAGCAAGCGGTGTGTAGTGGAGGGCACTATTTGCACCAAAGTCATATTTCTCCCTCTCTGTTCCACTCGCAGATCGCATGAGGGAAAAATGACTGATCGCCTCAGAACGAGCTCTAATTTCACTTATTTTTGAATGGTGATCACTGCGCGATCTGAAAGTTGGTGGTAATAATATATGCTCTACATCACTGGCGAAGATCAGATTTTGGAATTTAGTGAGCAGCCCCTTCCGTTTAACGGGTCATCTATCTCCAAGTGCGTCCCACTCCAAACTTTCTATGAGATCTGTAACACTCCTGCGATGGCTAAACGTACCAGTCACGAATCCTTCCGCTCTTCTTTGAACCTGTCAATCTCTTGAATCAGATCCAACTGGTAAGGGTCCCATACAAATGAACAATACTCTAAGAGTGGATGAACTAAAGTATTGTAAGCAACTTCCTTTGTTGAAGGACTGCATCCCTTCAGTATTCTACCAATAAACCGCAATCTAGAGTTCGCCTTACCCAATACTTGTTTAATCTGATCGTTCCACTTGAGATCATTTCAAATAGTCACACCCAGATGCTTGACAGATGTTATCACTTCTAAAGACTAGGCATTTATTTTGTACTCTTACATTAAGTGGGTTTTTCACTTTGTTATACACAGTAGATTACACTTACTAACATTGAGAGATAACTGCCAGTCATTACACCATGCATTAATTTTCTGCAAATCCTCATTGATTTGTTCACAACTTTCGTGTGATACTACTTTCCTGTAGACTACAGCATTACTGGCAAACAGTCTAATGCCACTGTCAATACCATCAACCAGATCATTTACGTAAATCATAAAAAGCAGCGGACCTATTACGCTGCCCTGTGGCACACCTGATGTTTCTGTTGAAGTCTCCCATTCAGGACGACATACTGCTCTCTGTGTATTAGAAAGCTTTCTATCCAACCGCATATATCATCAGATAGACCATGTAAGAGCGCACTTTTTGGAGCAAGCGACATTGCAGAACTGAGTCGAATGCCTTTTGAAAGTCGAGGAATATGGCATCAACCTGAGAGCCAGTATCTAGTGCCTGTTGTTTATCATGCACAAAGAGGGCCAGTTGTGTCTCGCATGACTGCTGTTTCCTAAAACTGTGCTGGTTTCTGCAGATGAGCTTCTCAAAATCTAGAAAGGTCATTATGTCTGAACAAAAAATATGTTCCATGATTCTACAACAAATCAATGTCAGTGAAATTGGCCAGTATTTAGGTGCATCTGATTTTACACCCTTTTAATAGACTGCTATGACCTGGGCCTACTTCCAGTCCCGTGGAACTTTCCGCTGTCCCAATGAATCTATGATAGATTATGGATAAGAATGGTACTATATTTGTAGCATAGTCAACATAAAATCTTATGGGGATAGCATCTGGGCCAGATGCCTTGGTGGCATCTAAGTATCTGAACTATTACAATCCCAAATACACTAACCACTATGTCAGCCATCCTTGACTTTGTTCAATAATTGAAAGGGGAAATGGTGCTGCAGACCTCTACCGTAAATGAGTTTTTGAAAGTTAGGTTATAATTTCGGCCTTCTGTTTATCGTCATCCGTTACAATACCTGTACTGTTAGCATGGGAAGGTATTGAATTTTCTGTAGCGTTAATAGTTTTTATGTATGATCGAAATATTTTGCTTTTTTTTTTAAATCTGCAGATACAATATTGCTTTCAAATTTGTGAAAAGAATCTCTCACTGACCTTTTGACAGCTGCTTTCATTTTGCATAATTTCTGTTTGTCAGTGGGGCAGTGACTACATTTAAAATGACTGTGCAAAATTCTCTGCTTTCTCAGCAACTTCCTACCATGTTTGTTGAACCAAGCTGGATCCTTTCACTCTCCTATATTTTTGCTAGGCATGTATTTCTCCAACATGTGGTGGACAATACCTTTAAATTCCAACCAAAGATGATCAGCATCTTTGTATCCCATGGTGAATGCTTGGAGCTGACTATGAAGATATTCATTAACGACACTTTTGTTTGTTTTCCCAAACAAGAAAACTCTATGCTGTTTCTTTGGTTTTTTTGCAACTTCCACTGCCATAGAAGCCACGACGACATTGTTGTTGTTGTCTTCAGTCCAGGGGCTGGTTTGATGCAACTCTCCATGCTACACTATCCTGCGCAAGCTTCTTCATCTCCCAGTACCTACTGCAACCTACATCCTTCTTAATCTGTTTAGCGTACATTATGGTCACTAATATCTTCTTCTAGATTAACTTCCTCAAAAAGATCAGGTGTGTTTGTCACCAAGATATCTAATATGTTCCCATCTCGTGTTGGTTTTCTAACCAATTACTCAAGGTTTATGTTGAGAGTGCTCCTAGAATAACTTCACACGAGTTTTTGCTTCTGCCTCCCGTGATAAACGTGTAATTCTCCCACCTCAATGGATGCCAAACTGAAGTCTCCACCTATAACTAATGGATAATATGGATATTTATTTCCTATGTACTCAAGACTTTCCATGAAACATTCTGCGACATTTGTTCTTGATGCTAGTGGTCTATAAAAACATCCTAATACAATGATCACTCCTTGGCTGATTGACAGCTTTATCCAGACTATTTTACAATCCGACCCAGTATCAATCTCAACTATGTTTACACAGTTTTTAACTGCAATGAACACACCACCTCCCATAGTATCAGTCTTATCCTTCCTAAACATTGTCCAATCCGAGTTGGAAATTTCACTGCTATTTATATCTGGTTTCGACCAGCATTTAGTACCTGATACAATATTGGCATTACTATTGTTTATTTTGGACAGTAACTCAGGGATCTTGCTACAGACACTTCGACAATTTATTAACATGAGATTTAGTACATTTAAATCTGTTTGAATGACCTGTTTAGACGAACTAATAATTTTTACAGTTGGTACACCCACATCAGTGTCATTAACTGGTAATTTTTCAGGCCAACAGTTTGTTTCCTGTGGGCAGGAACCGAATCTAAAAAACCTCTATGTGCATGGCACAAGTACTGTGCTACCCATGTAGGCTGCTTCCTGTGTGTAGTGCACCCATGATCTATCGAGGGGCATCCTACAACCTTCCATCCCATAGCGTAGGTTGAGGAATCTACAACCATTTTCGTCACAGAGTCGACGTAGCCTCTGGTTTAGATTCTCCACTCGACACCCTGGATACGATGCTGCAAATCGTCAGCTTGACTTCCACTCCTTGAGAGATGGAGGCCGCCTTCACCAATTTAGCCAGCCGTCGAAAGGACCCAAGGATTTCCTCGGAACCCTGACGAGTGGCATCATTGGTGCCGACATGTGCAACAATCTGTAGCTGGCTGCATGCTCGATAGCCGCCAGAAGAGCCCCTTCCAAATCCCGGACGAGGACCCCCCCCCCCCCCTCCCCGGAAACACAGTGAGTGAACATTCGACTACTTCCCTGTCCTAGCTGTTATGATCCTGAGGGGCTCCATGACCCGCCTAACATTGGAGCTCCCAATAACTAACAAACCCCTATCCCCATGTGCCTGTTCGGACCTTGCTGATGGAGCAGCCACTATCCTGACAGAAGGCGCATTTTAATCCGGCTCATCCCTCCCCCCCCCCTCCCCCCCCCCCCTGCAAGAATCAGATAGCACACTGAATCTATTAGCAAAGGGTGTGAGATTTGGCAGTAGCCTGCGTCCCCCATGCAGCTTTCACTTTGAGGTTCGAGACCTCAACACAGTCCGCCACCCACACTGAGGTTAGAGTGGGTCAGCCAGCTCAGTCACACCTGAGGTCGGTTCAGTGACAGAGAGCTGTGGCATCCCCCCCTGCACATCTAGCACAGCAGAGGCTGCCCCAGGCACCCGATCCCCACCGCACCTCAAGGTGGCACTATGGAGCCTGTTGACTGGTCAATAAAGCTTCCAGCTGCGTTTGGACTGTGGGCAACTCCTCCTGCATCCACACACAATAGACACAGTCCCTATCTATTTAGGTAATATGTGATTTAATGTAAGAAACTTAAGGAAACCTACTGCCACACAAGGTTAACAGCTACACTCAACAATGAAAAACAATAAAAATGTATGGTAGAAGCTAGTTCTGGTGCGTATTTTCCTGCTAGGGGCTATCTAGTGAATATTATTAAAGAATTCAACAGTAACCTACGATAAGCTACACCTGCTGATTATCCCTCGTATTTACAATGTAAACAAACATTTATGTACACGCTTAAATTACCTAATAAAACTAAAAACTGCTACCTTCGATGTATAGTGTCTAAATGACACTAATAAACATAAATACTGAGTACTGTACACTGACAGATGCAGGTACAAAACAAAACCTTTAGCTAAGAATAAGAATTCAGAATGTAAAGCACAAATACTAACTCTACTTTATAGGAGCTGATGGGCTTACAGTAAATGATGTGGGCCGGGTACATTCACAGTGGGAGGGAACTTATAAAATGGGAATATTGCCGGGAATATTTCTTTGGCCCAGGAAGATTCCCAAAAATTGGGAATTAATGAAAATTTTTAGATTTTGAATGTTGTAACACATATTAACAGTTAAAGAGCCTTAAAACTAGGGTAACTAAGTAAATTTATACATTTTAATCGAAGATTTATCATTCCATGCACTAACTTCCGTGCTTATGCCAGGCAAAACATCATTTACCATAAGTCTGGCAGAAAAAATAATTAAAATATTCGCTAGGCCTACTGTTTTTAGGCAAGTTGAAACCCCACACTTCTCCGAACGAAACCTAAACTTACAAAATATTTCTCTGGATACGTAATTCTCAACGGGCCGTTATCTGTAGTATTTTTAAATTTTTCCAAACACCGATTTACTCAGGTACTGTAGTCTACATCTACATCTACATGATTATCCTGCAATTCACATTTAAGTGCTTGGCAGAGGGTTCATCGAACCACAATCATACTATCTCTCTACCATTCCACTCCCGAACAGCGCGCGGGAAAAACAAACACCTAAACCTTTCTGTTCGAGCTCTGATTTCTCTTATTTTATTTTGATGACCATTCCTACCTATGAAGGTTGGGCTCAACAAAGTATTTTCGCATTCGGAAGAGAAAGTTGGTGACTGAAATTTCGTAAACATATCTCGCCGCGACGAAAAAGTCTTTGCTTTAATGACTTCCATCCCAACTCGCGTATCATATCTGCCACACTCTCTCCCCTATTACGTGATAATACATAACGAGCTTTGTAACACTAATTTACCACGTATTTTACATTTGCTTAACTGTTAACGCTCGCAGGTTGCGCTAGTCAAACGTACAAAAGTGAGGTTAGAATTCACTGTCAGTATCCCTTTCCCTAATAAAACGTTGAAAACTGCTACCTCAATGTATCAAGTCTAAACGACACTAATAAAAGTAAATACCAAATATTGTACACTGTGGAAGGGGTTATGGTTGCCAAAATTCGTTCTGTTCGTGGTTTTGAGGGTTTAATACAGACATAGCTGCAAATGGAGCCATCAGAGAGGTGAAGTTCAATGTCAAAGACGGTGGCACTTTGGGATGAGGAGGATTAAGTGAAGCAGAGGGGAGAGAAGGTATTTGTGGAGGAATGAGGATATGGTGTCTTGGCCCTGGTGCATATCATGAAGATATCATCAATGAACCTGAACCAGACAAAAGGTTTGATGCAGTGGAAGGCTAGGAAGTTTTCCTCCATATCAGCCATAAAAACTTTGGCAGAGGAACATTTCCCATGGGTACCCCTGGCTGGGCTGTGCTGTGGATAGTAGTAAGCCAAAAACAAAGAGGAAGCTGAAATGAAATGAGAAACTTGGGTGCAAAAAACAGTATAAGGGACAAAACATAAATCTGAGATACTATGGGCTTCTCTTGAGATAAAATATGGGATAGTTCCAATGAGAAATACCCAGTTGACTAACAACACGTAAATGTGGTTCAGGAGCGCCCGGTCCGTGACTTAGGAAACAGCAAAAAGCCGAAATTGAAAACCAGCAGCAATGGGAACGAAAGTCATAAAATTGGAGAAACTAAAAGCAGAAGGAAGGCTTAAAAATCCACTACAGAAAGGGGTTGGTTGTCCCCAAAAAAAGCTTCAAATGACTGACGTCATTTCACTGGCACTAATAAACTTGAGAACGCGGTCGGCTGAGCGCATGTCATCTGCTAAAATCGACGATATATCAGGCGATAGCTGTAGACGGGAGCGTAACGGATTAAAATAGGGGCACTCAATTAAAAGGTGTCTTACCGTCCACAGCTGAGAGCAGTGGGGACAGAGTGGGGGAGGATCGCCGCTTAAAAGATGTCGATGGCTAAAAAGACAGTGCCCTATCCGGAGTCTAGTTAAAATTACCTCCTCCCGACGACGCGTTCGGGAGGAAGAGGTCCAAGCACAAGGAAGAGCTTTCACGTCCCGCAATTTATTATGGGTAAGTGTCGACCAATGCGTGTGCCATAAATGAACAACACATCGACATAGAACGCTCCGTAGATCGGCGAAGGGAATCGATTGAATAGCTGGCCAAAGAAGAGAGACTGCAGCCTTGGCTGCAATATCGGCCGCCTCATTTCCACTGATACCAACGTGTCCCGGGAGCCAGAGGAACGCCACCGAGACGCCCCCCAGGTGGGGCAAGCGCAGACAGTCCTGAATCCGGTGTACCAGAGGGTGCACAGGATAAAGAGCTTGGAGACTGAGGAGAGAGCTGAGAGAATCTGAGAAGATAACGTACTGTATCCGCTGATGGCGGCGGATGTAGTGGACAGCCTGGAGAACAGCGTAAAGCTCCGCAGTATAAACCGAACACTGGTCGGGAAGCCGAAAGTGATTTGGGGTGTCGCCAACAATATAGGCACTCCCTACATCTAACGATGTTTTCGAGCCGTCGGTGTAAATAAATGTGGCGTCAGTCATTTGTGCACATAGAGCAGCAAATGCCCGACGATAAACAAATGAAGGGGTACCATACTTGGGAAACTGACAAAGGTCACGGAGCAGGCAGATCCGGGGACAGAGCCAAGGCGGTGCTGTACCCCAAGTTGTCAATAAGGTTTTAGGAAAGCGGAAGGAAAGAGAATGGAGCAGTTGACAGAAGCGGACTCCCGGTGGTAGTAGGGAGGAGGGGCGGCCTTGCATACCCTACATCAAAGGAGGCGTCGAAAAAAATGGGCTGGATTAGCAGGCATGGAAGACAGATGGCTAGCATAACGACTCAGAAGGACTGCTCGCCGATTGGACAGCGGAGGTTCAGCAGTCTCAGCATAAAGGCTTTCCACAGGGCTGGTGTAAAAAGCTCCAGACACTAAACGTAATCCACGATGGTGGATAGAGTCGAGACGCCGAAGAACAGACGGCCGAGCAGAGGAGTAGACTATGCTTCCATAGTACAATTTCGAGCGCACTAAGGTGCGATAGAGGCGGAGAAGGACCACTCGGTCCGCTCCCCAGGAGGTACCATTCAGGACACGGAGGGTGTTGAGGGATCGCAGACAGCGAGCCGAAAGATAGGAAACGTGGGAGGACCAGCACAGTTTTCTGTCAAACATAAGACCCAAGAATTTAGCGACGTCTGAAAACGGAAGGTTGACAGGACCTAGATGTAAGGAGGGTGGAAGAAACTCCTTACGTCGCCAAAAATTAACACAAACGGTCTTACTGGGAGAAAAACGGAAGCCGGTTTCGATGCTCCAAGAGTGGAGGCGATCGAGACATCCTTGAAGACGTCGTTCAAGAAGGCTGGTCCGTTGAGAGCTGTAGTAGATCGCAAAATCGTCCACAAAGAGGGAGCCCGAGACATCAGGAAGGAGACAATCCATAATTGGATTGATGGCAATGGCGAACAGTACAACACTCAGCACTGAGCCCTGGGGTACCCCGTTTTCTTGGGAGAAAGTACGGGAGAGAGTAGTGTTCACCCGCACCCTAAATGTGCGCTCTGCCATAAATTCGCGAAGAAAAAGGGGCAGCCAACCTCGAAGGGCAGTCGACCTCGAAAGCCCCAAGAGAACAGTGTGCGGAGGATGCCTGTCCTCCAACAGGTATCGTATGCTCTCTCCAGATCAAAAAATATTGCTACTGTTTGGCGTTTCCGGAGAAAATTGTTCATGATATAAGTGGAGAGAGCAACAAGATGGTCAACTGCAGAACAATGCTATCGGAATCCGCATTGGGCAGGTGTTAAAAGACTGCGGGATTCCAGCCACCACGCTAAACTGTAATTCACCATACGCTCCAAAACCTTACAGACACTACTCGTGAGAGAAATGGGGCGATAGCTAGAGGGGAGATGTTTGTCCTTTCCAGGTTTCGGAACAGGAACGACGATAGCTTCCCGCCATCATCTGGGAAAAGTACTGTCGGTCCAAATTCGATTATAAAGGCAAAGGAGGTAACGCAGACTATGGGTTGATAAATGTAGCAACATTTGGACGTGGATACCATCCGGTCCTGGGGCGGAGGAGCGAGAAGAAGAGAGTGCATGTTGGAGTTCCCGCAAGGAGAAAACAGTATTGTAGCTTTCGCGATTTTGAGAGGAGAAAGCAAGAGGTCGCACTTCCGCTGCACGTTTCTTCGGGAGAAACGCTGGCGGGTAATTTGAAGAGCTCGAAATCTCAGCAAAGTGCTGACCCAAAGAGTTAGAAATTGCGACGGTGTCCACTAATGTGTCATGCGCGACAGTGAGCCCTGAGACCGGGGAGAAACTAGGCGCGCCTGAGAACCGTCGAAGCCTACTCCAAATTTCCGAGGAGGGAGTGAAGGTGTTAAATGAGCTAATAAAGAATTTCCAGCTTGCCTTCTTGCTATCGAGGATGACACGATGGCATCGCACTCGGAACTGCTTATAGCGGATACAATTGGCCAAAGTAGGATGATGGCGGAAAACGCGGAGAGCACGTCGCCGCTCACGTATTGCATCACGGCATGCCTCGTTCCACCAAGGAACTGGGGGGCGCCGGGGCAATTTGGAGGTGCGTGGTATTGAATGTTCCGCAGCTGTAAGAATAACGTCGGTAATATGTGTGACCTCATCGTCGACGCTGGGAAAGTGACGGTCATCGAAAGTCGCTAGAGACGAAAAAAGTGTCCAATCGGCTTGGGCAAACTTCCAGTGTCGCGGGCGCATGTAGGGCAGTTGAGGCTGCAGTCTAAGGACACATGGAAAGTGGTCACTCGAGTGTGTATCATCAAGGGCGAACCATTCGAAGCGCCGAGCTAGCAGAACAGTACCGACCACAAGGTCCAAATGAGATAAATTTGTCGTGAAGGCAGACAAAAATGTAGGGACCCCAGTGTTGAGGCAAACTAGATCTGCTTGGTGGAAGACGTCTAGCAATAGTGAGCCACGTGGACAAGGATGTGGAGATCCCCAAAGCGGGTGGTAGGCATTGAAGTCCCCAACCAGCAAATATGGGGGTGGAAGCTGACCAAGAAGATGAAGGAGATCAGCTCGTGCCATTGGTGTGGACAATGGAATGTATACAGTACAAAGAGAGAACGTGTATCCGGAAAGGGAAAGACGGACGGCGACAGCTTGGAAGGAACTGTTTAAATGGATTGGGTGATAATGGAGAGTTTCATGGAGAAGAATCATGAGTCCTCCATGTGCTGGAGTGCCTTCAACAGAGGGGAGATCATATCGGATGGACTGAAAATGAGGGAGAACAAAGCGGTCATGGGGGCGCAGCTTTGTTTCCTGAAGACAGAAGATGACCGGCGAGTAGGATCGTATGAGGACCGACAATTCATCTCGATTGGCTCGAATGCCGCGGATATTCCAGTGGATAATGGACATAGGGTGAACAGAAAATGGAGAAATGTGACCAAGGTCGCTGTCAACTCAACGACTGCTCAGAGCTTGCGACCGACAGCATGGAATGGCATTCAGCCGAAGGCAGAAGATCCTGATCCATAGGTTGGTCAGGAGCAGTTCCTGCCACCAGCAATCGGCCGGTTGAGCGGCCGCCAGCAGTGCGCCTCGGCGACACAGAGGACAGCCGAGGGCGATTTCAGCCAGGTGGTGCTGTAGATGGGACACGCCTTGGCGGAGAAGGAGAGGAACTGGGTTTCTTTGTAGCCTTCTTGGAAGTATGATGTTTAGAGGAAGGAGGAACCGATGGTTGTGAAGTTGGGGTACGTAAAAACTCTTCACGAGTATGCTCTTTTTTCGAAGTCTTGGTGTCTGACTTTTGGGCTCGAGATTTAGCAGAACTCGACGAAGGGTGAGCCAGAGAGTGGGCAGGCGAAAGTGGTGAGGTTGAACGGGCGATCTTTGCGCTGGCCGATCTGACGACCATGGCACTAAAGGTGAGGTCGCAAGTCTGCGTGGCCGCCTCCTTTGTTGGCCGAGGAGAAGCAAGGACAGTGCTGTATTTTCCTTTCTGAGGCACGGTGGGCTGTCGACTGGCGAATAATTTTCGAGCAGCAAAGGTCGACACCTTTTCCTTTACTCTAATTTCCTGGATGAGCTTTTCGTCCTTAAAAACGGGACAATCTCGAGAGGAAGAAGCGTGGTCACCCATACAGTTGATGCAGCGAGGGGATGGAGGTGGACAAGCACCCTCATGGGCATCCTTGCCACATGTAACACATTTGGCCAGATTGGAACAGGACTGGCTGGTGTGATTGAACCGCTGACACCGATAGCAACGCGTAGGGTTTGGGACGTAAGGGCGAACGGAAATTATCTCATAGCCTGCTTTGATTTTCGATAGGAGTTGAACTTTGTCAAATGTCAAGAAGACAGTGCGAGTTGGAATGATGTTTGTGTCAACCCTTTTCATAACCCTATGAACAGCCGTTACGCCCTGGTCAGACAGGTAGTGCTGAATTTCTTCGTCAGACAATCCATCGAGGGAGCGTGTATAAACGACTCCGCGCAAGGGATTCAAAGTACGGTGCGGTTCCACCCGGACAGGGAAGGTGTGTAGTAGTGAGGTACGCAGCAATTTTTGTGCCTGGAGGGCAATGACTGTTTCTAACAACAGGGTGCCATTCCATAATCTGGAACAAGACTTTACAGGACCTGCAATTGCGTCGACACCTTTCTGAATAATGAAAGGGTTGACCGTGGAGAAGTCGTGACCTTCGTCAGACCGAGAAACAACAAGGAATTGTGGCAACGATGGAAGGACTGTCTGTGGCTGAGACTCATTGAACTTACGCTTGTGAGCAGACATAGTAGAAGATGAGGAGACCATTGTGGAAGTATCCCCCATGATTATCAGCGTCTCCTATGGCGCGCTCCTTCCTTGTGGGGGCCCTCTCTGAGGGCACTCCCGCCTTAGGTGATTGTTCACACATCAGGTCACACCTCCCGAGAAACGGACGGAGGGACCAATCGGCACTTTCGGAAGGTATCAGCTCGCGTAATCACCCCTCCCTGGGCCTGGCCGTTACCAGGGGGTACGTATGTGTCCTACCTGTCTACCCGGGGCGGGGAATTACGCGTTACCCCATCACCGGCTACGCATGGAAGTGCGTGGGTCGGCCTTCAGACACGCACAGGGAGGAAGAAAGAGAAAGGGAAAGGAAAGAAGAGAGGTCTCAAACGCCGCAGCGGAGAAAAGGGTAAAGAGAAGAGGTAAGGAAAAGAGAAGGACAAAGGAAGGATGAAGACATACAAGCAAGGAAGGCGAAGAATGCGGTACATTTACAAGCGTCCGTCTCCGGACGTAGGCACAAACCATACTCCCAGAGGGGGAGAAAGGGAAGGAAAGAGCCAGAGGTGGGGGGGCGAAGATGGGGGATGGGGAAGGATGCGGAAAGGGAAGGTATGCAGCCCGGAAAGGAAGGAAGGCCACATTAGCTCGGGGTCTCGTGCTCGCTACGCACGTATCCACAAAAGAGTTGTGGATCCCCTGGGGGGAGGAAAGAAGCTATTGCACCCTAACCCCACACAACCCTCTATAGAAGAACTGTTAAAATCAAACTCATTTTTAATCAGAAACATAAATAATGGTTTTTCCATAACAATAATGTCAACTGCTCAAATATAAAATTTAAGAAATATGGAACTGTTGTCACAGACAAATCAGTGGGTAGGTTCCAGCAAACGTCTGGGTAGCTTTTCTTTCTCTCAACAAACTGAGCACCATTCATTTATTATTTATGATATGGTAACTGTATCTACAATGAAGAGCCATAGAAACTGGTACACCTGCCTAATATTGTGTAGGGGCCCCCGCGAGCACGCAGAAGTGCCGCAACATAAGGTGGCATGGACTCTACTAATGTCTGAAATAGTGCTGGAGGGAATTGACACCATGAATCCTGCAGGGCTCTCCATACATCCATAAGAGTACCAGGGGGTGGAGATCTCTTCTGAAGTGCATGTTGCAAGGCATCCCAGATATGCTCAACAGTGTTCATATCTGTAGAGTTTGGTGGGCAGCGAAACAGTTTAAACTTGGAGGAGTTTTCCTGGAGCCACTCTGTAGCAATTCTGTGTGTGTGGGGTGTGAATGGATGCAGTGATCAGACGTGATACTTACATACGTGTCACCTGTCAGTCGTATCTAGACGTATCCAGGATCCCATATTACTTCAACTCCACACGCCGCACACCATTATAAAGCCACCACCAGCTTGAACAGTCCCCTGCTAACATGTAGGGTCCATGGATTCATATCCGTACACATCAATCCGCTCTATACAATTTGAAATGAGACTTGTCCAACCAGGCCACATTTCCTGTCAACAGTTCAATGTTTGTGTTGACGGGCCCAGGCAAGGCGTAAAGCTTTGTGTCATGCAGTCATCAAGGGTACATGAGGGGGCCTTCGGCTCTGAAAGCCCATATCAATGATGTTTTGTAGAATGGTTCACAGGCCGACACTTTCTGATGGCCCAGTATTGAAATCCACTGCAATTTGTGGAACGGTTTCACTTCTGTCACGTTGAATGATTATCTTCAGATGTAGTTGGTTCTATTCTTGCAGGATCTTTTTCTGGCCGCAGTAATGTCGGAGATTTGGTGTTTTACCGGATTCCTGATATCCACAGTACACTCATGAAATGGTCTTATGGCGAAATCCCCACCTCATCGCTACCGTAGAGATGCTGTGTCCCATCGCTTGTGCGCCGCCTATAACACCACATTCAAACTCGCTCAAATGTTCATGATCTGCCATTGTGCCAGCCATAGCTGATCTAACAACTGTGGCACACACTTCTTGTCTTACATAGGCGTTGCCGACTGCAGCGCCATATTCTGCCACTTTACATCTTTCTGTATTTGAATATGCATGCCTCTACCAGTTTCTTTGGCACTTCCGTGTATTTCAAACAACGGACTGGTGAATACATACAGACCATCAGACACATTCAAATCTTTGCACGTAACAGCCGCCCACAGTCTGGTGATTATAAATGGTATGCAATCACAATTACTGTATTTTTGCCAAATCATGGTGATTAAATCTTCTTCCACAGCCAAGAATAAATTTTGTTAACTGTTAGTGCTGGGCAACCACCTAGTCATTAGTTATTTTCATTACATATTAATTGTTATACCATAGTGTAGATATCACTAAAACTGTATGTCTGTCTATAACCAATTAGGTCAAAGAAAACCTACGGCTTACAACCTCCATCAGAATAATGTTAGTAAACCTCTTCAGTAACAAAATAAATACTCGCGTTAATCATGGCAGTGAAGCACATTTTCCTGTTTCTCCTCTATTAGATACTCATGCAAACTGCTGACATACAGCCATACAACAATGGGCAACTGTTACTTCAGAGAATCAGTTTTCACACTGCACATTTCAAAATGTGATTTATTATCATGCACATGATTAAGAGAAATCATAATCAAATAACTACTTTTCCATATGCTTTCATATGACTAGCTTTTGGTAGCTACCTCAGTATCACACAGCAAAAACATGAGAAACAAATTTTGTCTTCATCATTGGGGACAAAATTAAATTCTATAATTGCAGGTGTTAAAAAAGGTTACTACGGGTCTCCAGATAGACAAACTCACCAGCCAACAAAATTTTCAATAATTCTTCAAAGACTGACAGTCTATGTTGCAGGATACATTCTGTAACAAGCAGCGAGTAAAAACAAGACTACAGTTAGTACTAAAGTTCTCAGATGTAACACTTAAAGACAGATCCCTCTGCAATTCAAGTCTTCCAAACGACATCCGTAAGGGCACTATTTTTACTGAGGAGCTACACCCACTGGATTCTTATTTAGCAACATACAATGAATACTGATAGCAAGAAAGGAAAGAAAAAGTTGAAATACCACATCTAAAAACATAAAGGCAAAGTAGGAGCACACAGCTTACAGACTGTAAGATTCACCAATTTCTACCTAATGTGAGGCAAAGATTTAGCATGAACTAATATGTTTTTTAATTTGCGTTCATTAATTATATGTTTGTAAGTGACCTGTGTACAACATATTTTAACATAAAATACATTACCAAAACAGAAAGGATGGTGTGTGATAAGTAGGTGGAGAGAACCAAAATTCTTTGGAGTTCATGAGAAATACACTTATACAGTTCAAATCAGAATATATAAAAAAGGAGAAATTTTAATGGCTCTTCTAAGATCCAACTATCTTCAAAATACTGAACTACCGACTGCGTCAAAATTTAGTACAATTATATTATAGTACGCATAAATATAGACACAAAATATCCACAGCACTAGAGACTGAATATATCAATGAAACAGTGTCAGAGGAAGGGATATAAAGCCATTCTAGGGAAGAACTTTCATAAAAGAAATAATCCACACAGAACAATCTACAGATATATGGAAATAAAGGAACTGTAGGCTGAATGCTTCCCATCAGTATGGCCTGCACAGCAACAAGCAGGATGATGTTTTCTTTGTTTTAATGAAGTTGCTGATACCCACCCATAAAATTATTCCATCACCATTTTTCCAATCTTTTCCCATTATGCTGTGTGGATTATAGCAAGTTTTCTGTTTTATTATGACAAGTATGCATTGCAAATCAGTAGATTGCAAATCATAGAATAGTTCAGTGCCATCGATTCATGATCCTTCAAGAAAATGCTCTTTCACAGCTTCACTTTACTACTTTGTTTACTCAGAACTAGTATCAAGGTTCAAGCCTCAATATAAGGTGCTCCTACACATAAAAATCTCAGTTTAGTATAAATATAGAAAGTAATCCAACAATAATTAATGGATTTATGTCATCATATAGGACTAACAACTGCAAAGAGCCCATAAAACACAAATAAGTTTAGAGTTACGTCAACAACATGGGAAATTCTATTTGCCAGACACACAGTTATATAATATTTTGGCATCATATGCACTTGAAGTTGTTTAGTTAGCTAGTTCATTACATGTTCCATGGATCAGTTGCATGATGAAGTGTAATAATGTGGAGCATGAAACTTTAAATTCATATCTCAAATTAATTTGTAAATATGGCTACATGCTGAACATTTGTAAGTTCTCTTTATTATTCTTATTGATATACAGATGTGAGTTAGCAATTCCTACCCACCATCTTTTACACATAACAATAACAGAAATTTTTATACAGAACAGCAGGAAATACAGAGTAGGAGGAAACATCAGAGCTTCAGTATTTCTTTTGAATGTCTTTTGGTCAATGAGGTTTAATATTTTCTGTTTCTTTTTTTTTTTTTTTTTTTTTTTTTTTTTTTTTTTTTTTTTTTTTTTTAAATTATAATTAGTATCAGTTTCAATTATCTTCTTAATGTACAGAAAGTTCTGATTGAGAATAATGAATTATTTAGGAATAAAGGAGACAACTCACCTACAGGCAGAAGCACTGCGTCATCAACATATACACATACAGAAGGTATGGAGCTTTACTTTGCCAGCTTTCAGAATGGCGCTGTAAGAGCACACGCACGCGTGCGCTCTCTCTCTCTCTCTCTCTCTCTCTCTCTCTCTCTCTCTCTCTCTCTCTCTCTCTCTCTCTCACACACACACACACACACACACACACACACACACACACACACACACACACACACACAGTCCCCCTACAGTGTAGGAGAAACGTGTATGCACACATGCCTGTCTCCCTGCAATGTAGGGAGCCAGATGCGTGCATGTAATTTTTTCTCCTACAGCTTGAGCCAGGAACCCTATTCCAAAAGCTAGCAAAGTAAAGGTCTGTACCTTTTGTGTGTGTATCTGTTGACGATGCGGCTCTTCTGCCTTTAGTTAAGTTGTCCCCTTTACACCTAAAAAAGTCATTATTTCTCTTAAATATTGGACATGGTGAGGGATCAGTGGATGTTTTATGTGGTTCTGTGTCACTTGCTAATTAGCTGATTGCCACTTGGTACCTCTCATTGGGAGACTAATTCACGTAAATCAACATTTCCATGTCGCACCTTTTATTCTTTGTATATTCCCTTGACTCAGTATTACTCTATAGGTAAGGGATACCTCATTCCTTCGATTACTTTTTAAATTTTTAACAAGCATTTAGTGCTATGTGTACTCTACTGGAGTTGGTTCATGTGTTTCCTATTGTCAATTTTGTGCATTCAAAGTGTAATTGCAACTTTAATTTTATATTTTCTGGGCTGTTTGTGTCTGATAAGGTACTATTATGTCCCAAGTGCTTTCATTTAATCATTTTTTCACAACTTTGTATCATTATGCTAAATTAGAGTTAATTCTATGTCTTCAGTATTAGTAATTTATTCATCTAAGGATCATTTTTACAACGATATACAATCTGTCAGCTTAATACACTGAGAACATAAATCATACAAAGAAACATATAAATCTACATGTGTTTTCAATGAAGGAAGAACACGACAAGTGGTTGGTCCTAACTTTGTTAAAGGAACCACACAAGACTTTGCCTGAAGCGATTTAGCAAAACCAAAGGAAACCTAACTCACAATGGCTGGACTGAGCATGAGCTTCCAACCTCCCAAATCAGAGGCCAGTGTCTTAACCAATGCACCACCTCGTTCTGTAGTACATAATGTACACTTAGGTATACATTGTTCACTGTCTCTTCAAGCTTCAGCCCATAACAGGTGCACTTGTCGGTTAGGCTACTGCCTTGAAACTAGTTCTGACTATAGTATCCATGTAGAGAAGTTAATCCTGAAATATGACCAGTTAAAGGCAAAAATTTTCTTTGAAAAAAATTGTCAAGATTATGAAAGATTCGTGATCTAATATCAAGGTTCCTGTGTCTACATAAATGAATCTGTTGTCATACCAGATTGAGGAGCATGAACATACTACTAGTCATCTGGCAGCATAGAGACTGCCTGTGTGCAGCTGCCAAAGTGTGTGTGTGTGTGTGTGTGTTAATGTGTTGGGCTGTTACTGTGAGCTCTGACACAACTTACTGTGCAGTTATCCTCAGATTCTGTGTTGCTGTTATAAACAGTGGAACAACTGCGAGGAGAAACAGAAGGATAACATGTCAAAAAAGTCATTACTTTTTTTTGGGCACCAAGCATGGCCGAATTCCTGAGACCATGTCTAATCGCCATCCACTCCAGAACTCTGTAATTCAGAAAATCACAAGAGCACCTCAAACCAGTGATACTGCCAAGTTTAAAGTTTACCTTTGGAAGCCATGAACCACTTTCAGGGTAAATGGATATAATTAGTTACGAAGAAAGCTACACCAACAAGAGAACAAGTCAATAACAACCAGGAGGAACTTAAACAGCAAACTGCCTGCTTACCGTAGCTTACATATGAGGTGTTAATGACAGTCGGCTAGATTCTCCACTGAGGGGTAATCAATAATTCTATTATATCAGCAAACTAAGAGACTTCCTGGGTTCCCCTAAACACACCAACAAGCGTCATGCACCAGAAGGTACAAGCTGAGCTGTAATTGTTGACTGGTCTACACTCACAGGGCAGGATGTAGTGTCAATAAACATACTGTGAAGCACAAGTGCAGTAGTATCTGGGACATCAGTAGTTTTATCATATGAGGAAGTCATACTCCCCTTGCCCATACAAAGCATTATTCGGTGAGCTCAAGCTCATATTCAACAAGAAAGTTGGATGAAACTGACTACATTCCTTTCAAAGGAACCATACAGTTTCCAGAATGAATTCCCTATATAGTAGAGAATGCACCAATATGAAACTTCCTAGCAGATTAAAACTGTCCCCTAGAGTGGGACTTTAACTTGGAATCTTTGCCTTTCACAGAACTGTTCGACAAAGTGAGCTATCCAAGCACCATTCACGATGCACCCTCACAGCCTCCGTGCCAGTACCTAATCTCCTACCTTTGAAACTACACAGAAGTTTTTAGCACACTTCTTTCGCACTGTCAGTCCATAGAAAAATATGGAATTTTAACAGCTCGCAAGGCATGACTTGGATTAAAGGCACTAAGCTCTGGCAATGTCAGGATTATGTAGCAACAAGGCAAAGCTGTTGGCAGAAAAATAATACTGGCATTCACATGTACTGATGAACATATTGGGCTCTCAATCCCACTTTCCCAGCATGTAGTATCTTACCGTCATCACCACTCGTCCACGAGATCAATCAGTGGCATTTGCACAACAAACATTTGTAATACCTCTGTTGTCATACTGCGTATGTATACTTTCAGAGACGCCATAGTATCATATATTAAAGCCACATAACAAAAACATTTGAAATAAAAGGAATGGAGATTTCGGGCTGCACTACGGGTCAATTTATCATCACAAAAAATTTATAGAGTGATACAATATTACACAACCCTTTTTATTAACAGTGAAAGCAGACCAGGCCACGGCAGCAAGTATGCATCAGTTTCTAGAAGCCAGTCATAATACAGCTGACCAACACTTAACAACATAAATTGCAGGGCAAAAGTCATAGTTTTCTTTCGAAAGAAATGTTATTGCATGGTACAGTTATGAATACACAGTGAGATTTAGAACTAAGACACCATTGCGAAATGTTGATCTCATTTACACATTTCAAAGGAAGATACTTTGAAGTGCCTTTAAGATTTTCTTTGAACAGACATATTACACGAGTGGAGTATCATTTCCCAAATGGATAATGGTTCAATATGGTTCCAGAAACGTCACTGCGCAGGTATATTATTATCAAATGTCCTCTTACGAAATGACATTAATGAACCACGAATTTTTTCTAAGCTAAGGACCCAATCACCTGTTTATTTAAATCATTTCTACATAATTACCATATCAGGAGTCTCATAGTCCGACGCAGAACCTTTAAAACACGAATAGCAGACGCCCATTTTCCTTCACTACAGCTACCACACAATATACAACAAATATTGAAGCTATTCAAAGGTCTTCATACATGAAGTTCTGTGGGACAAGATTGCATTAAGTCAACTCCTAGCGGCACTAAAAACTTGCACCACATCCACCCTTTCGAATTGTACAAGTCAACTTGACTGTGAAAGTATCCTACAGGTAGAAAGAACGGCCGACAGGCAGTACGAAATGTTTAAAGCCATCGAGATTTATAACTACATGTTCTTTCCGACACCACCACCCCAGGAGTATCTACAACTGCCGACGGATAGTACTAGCGAGAGAAAAAAGCCTCTTTGGTTGCCGAGTGGTGTGCATTAAGAGCTGTCGTAGAGATAAGTGTTTAATTGAGTAATAACAATTAATTAAGGAAATATTATATCATAAATAAGTACATTAATACCTATTGTTGGCTATCAATTGAAGATTTCACATTTTTTGCGTATTTTCCGGGGAAAGCAAACATTTCATAGGCGCGAATTTTTTACTAGGATTTGTTTATGTTATCGTATACTCTAAATTACGTAATTATTTCAATAAAGTACAATTCGAGTTATTGGTGTATTCTTGCAAGCTATCCATTTGGTTCTCTAGCAAGTGGCCGAAGTGAAAAATTCCGAAATATGTGAAAAGTTCGTATAACGTAGAGTCAGCTCTTTGTTTACTTTAGTTTCGTCACATTAACGATGCAGGTTTAATCGTTTTTATTTCTCTAGAAGTTTTGAATTAGTATCGGAACTTTAGGCCTAATCTTTCTAAGAAATTTAATATATTAACTGAGTAGTCGAGGAAGTTATTCTTGTTAGACTAAATCTAAATTTGTTTGCCATAAGTGAGTAGTGCATGACTTGCCATAGGACTGTTAGTTCCGGGGTGTGGTGTGAGAGCTGTTGCAGTTTCTTTCATGTGGGCGACTGTAGCGGTGTGGGAATTGTGGAAATAAACAAGGCTTATTGGTTGTGTAGGATTTTCTGTAGAGAGAGGAAGATAATAGAATAGCAGGAGAAGATTGCTGCCCTTCAGGCGTAACTAGATAAAGCAAAGCAATATCTGTAAAGGTTAAGGTTGGAGAAGGGAAAAGAAATGTGGGAAGTGATGACAGGTTATAGAAGAAATTGGAATAGGACTTTCTCGGACAGTGTTACTGAGAATGTGGAAAACAGGTTTGATCTGTTGTCACATTTGGAAACGGATGAGCCACGAGTACATGCAGGAACAGACAAGACACAACAAATTTTCAAATAGTGTTCGAAGAGTAAGACCCCAGAAAAATTGTGAAGAAGAAGAAAGTTTGTTGTTAGGTGGTTCACATGGTAGAGGTGTTGGCCATCTGTTGCAGGATGAACTAGGGTCCATCTGTTGCAGGATGAACTAGGGTCAGATTATCAGGTCGCAAGTTTTTTTAAACCTAGTGCAAGTCTGGGTTAGGTAGTAGAGGATAGAGGTTCACTTTGCAAACATTTCGCAGAGGAAGAAACCGTGGTAATAGTGGGTGAGGCAGGCAACACATAAACAAGGACCCTAATTATTCAATTGAGGGTGACCAGGTAAAGATAACTTCGGCAACAAGACATACTGGTGTTGAGCTTGTAACTGTCTGAGGTGTCATGACCTGCCTTATTTAAACTCTTCTGTTAGGAGAGTTGATTTAGAGGTGGAAAGGCTGCTTGGATCCGGTTTGGGGCCTCATAATGGTGTGGCTCCTGTGGACTCTATCAGTAAGTGGGACTATACTAGGAATGGTCTTCATGTCAACAGGAAAGGGAAAACTGTCTGGGCTAATAGCAAATAACTTAAGGGAGGACACTAGCACAAGTCATAAAGTATCTGTGGTTACAAGAGACAGAACGGCAGTTCTTCTAGCGTAAGGAGGGCAGAAACAAAAGATGTTCATAGACAGGCTGAAAATGACATTCATATTGATAAAACAGGCAGCCAGAAAGCAAATTTTAGTGTACACAATTCATGCAGACAGCCTCTGGTTGAAACTAGAGATATTCGTAAATTGACAGAAAAATTACGTTCATCCAGCTGTAATTCAGCCAGTGCACAAAATCAGTTATCCTTATTGCACCAGAATATCTGAGGACTAATGGGTACGCTTAATGAGTTGTTTATTTATGTTGAATAATTAGAGTTGGGCAAACCAGTTGATATAATCTGCCTCTGTGATCATCATGTGACCACTGGTATAGATACGTTAAATTTTACAGGATTCGAGTTAGCTTCTTATTTCAATAGAGAAAATATGGAGAAAGGAGGAGTTGCCACATTCGTCAGAAACTGTTTTGATTTCAAGAATATTGATAGTAACAAATTTTGCCCAGACCAGCACTTAGACTCTTGTGCAGCAGAAGTAGTATTTCATAATAGGTCCTTTGTTATAGTAAGTATACACAGAGTACCTTCAGGAAACTGTAACCTCTTCATACAAAAATCGGAAGAGCTGTTGTCCCACCTCACACTAAAAAACAAGGAAATAGGGCTTGCTGGTGATTTTAATGTGGATTTATTGAAAAGCTGTGCCACTGAACAGTTATTGCAATCAGTAAAACTGTCATTCAATTTAATTACTACTGTGAGCTTTACAATTAAAATGCTCTGAGACTGCTATTGATAATATCTTTGTAGACAGACCTAAGAAAAAGGCATATCACATAACCAGTAGCAATTGGTCTATCTGTCCATGACATGCATCAACTTGTGTTACAGGATGAAACTTTTCAGGATAAAAAATGTATTAAATCAGAGAATAGGAGGGTAACAAATCAGTCAAAAATTGAGAATTTTAGGAGACTGCTCAAAGACATGAATTGAATAGATGTTTACAATACTTCTGACACAAATGAAAAATAGAAACATTCGTTAATAAAGTCACTTCCTCTTTTGAACACTGTTTTCGCCTAAAGGTAATCCAAATCAAGCAGAAGTCTAAAAATAAACTATGGATTACACAAGGAATAAAGATGTGATGTGGGACAAAATGGAGACTGTATCTGTTATCTAGGAACAGCTCTGATGTTAGCATTGTAATGCATTACAAAGGATACTACAAAATAGTGAAGCAAGTAATCCAGAAATCAAAGCAGCTTTATTATCAGAAAAAGATAATTACATCAGGCAACAAAACAAAAACTGTATGGGATATAGCGAAGACAGAGACAGGTGGGGCCAGATAGCTCTAAAAATAAATGAGACATCGGTAACAAGTTCAAGTAGTGTTGCAAAGCTCTTAAACAAATACTTTGTTTCTGGTCCTGATAGTTTGCGGTTATTAGGTTCAGTGAACAGTGCAATGAAATATCTGAGACCAGTCTTCAAAAATAACTTCAGTAAAATGAAAATGACACTCACGTCTCTGAAACAAGTAGCATCCATCACAAAATCCTTAAAATCTAAATATTCTGGTGAGTATGATAACATATCAGCAAAGTTAATCAAAGAGTGCTCATGTGAGTTGAGTTCTATCTTTAGTTACTTGTGTGATCAACCTCTTATCAGTAGAACATTTCCAGATTGGTTAAAATATGCTGAAGTTAAGCCTCTTTACAAGAAAGAGGATAAAGAGATACCATCAAACTGTTGAACAATTTCACTTTTGCCAGCTTTTTTAAAAAATATTTGAAAAGTTGAACTCAAGTTTCTCCTTAAGCATCTGACTAAAAATAATATATTGTTCAAGTCACAGTTTGGGTCTTTTAAGGGTTCTGATATAGAGAAAGCTATTTACACATACAGAGAGAATGTGCTTAATTCATTAGATAACAAATTTTGGGCTACTGGCATTCTCTTAGACCTGTCAAAATCCTTTGATTGTGTGAATATCAGCACTCTCTTAAGTAAATTCGAATGTAATGGTGTCACTGGCAGTGCTGCAAAATGGACTCAGTCTTATGTAACAGGAAACAAAGGGTGTCATTGCGAAATACCAGTGCAGTAAGCAGTCTTCATCTGATTGGGATTTAATTACATGTGGTGTTCCTCAAGATTCCATCTTGGATCCTTTGCTTTTTCTTGTATACATTAATTACCTCTTGTCTGTTACAATGCTAGCTGCTAAGTTTGTTTTCTTTGTAGATGATATGAACATTGCAACAAGTAGCAAGTCAAGTACAGATTTAGAAATGATTGCTAATCAAATTTCACTGATGTTAATAAATAGTTTAGAGCTAATTCACTTTCATTAAACTTTGTAGGAGGAGGAGATAAGTGTTTAACGTTCCATCGACAGCGAGGTCATTAGAGACGGAGCACAAACTCGGATTAGGGAAGGACGGGGAAGGAAACCGACTGTGCCCTTCCAAAGGAACCATTCTGGCATTTGCCTGAAACGATTTATGTAAATCACAGAAAACCTAAATCAGGATGGCCGGAGATGGGTTTGACATAACATTGAAAAGAGCCACTATATGCAGTTCAGAACCTGTAAGAAATTTCCTTCCAGCATGTGTATAACATTTGAAGACATGCAGATCAAAGAGGTTGACATCGTTAAATTTCTGTGATTGTAATTTGGCAATGAATTCAGCTGGGAAGGGCATACCACAGAATTGCTGAAGTGCCTAAACATGTCTCTACTTGCAACAAGAATGATGTCAGATAAAAACATTCACATACATTGCATACTTTCACTCTGTTATGTCATACAGGATCATATTCTGGAGTAACTCATCAAACTGAGCAAAAGTTTTTAGCGTGCAAATGTGTGTAATAAGAATCACCAGTTGACACCTGTTCAAGGAACTTTGTATTCTAAGCACTGCTTCTCAGTATATTTATTCCTTAATGAAATTTGTTACGAGTAATACATTTTTATTTCCAACCAATAGCTCAACACATAGTATCAGTACTGGGAATAAGAACAATCTACATAAAAACCTAAAATAACGTACCTTGGTCCAAAAATTTTCAATAAATTTCCAGCAACCATTAAAAACTTGGTTTCAGATAAAGCATGGTTTAAACATATTTTAAGAGATGAAATAGTGAAAGCAGCAGAGGATCAACTAGGAAAAAGACAAGGCATAGAAGAAACCCTTGGGTAACACAAGAGGTGTTGAATTTAACTGATGAGAGGAGAAAATTTAAAAATGCAGCAAATGAAGTAGCCGAAAAGGAATAGAAATGTTTAAAAAATAAAACTGACAGGAAGTGCAAAACTGATAAGCAGGGATGGTTAGAGGACAAATGTAAGGCTATAGAAGCAGATTTCACTAAGGGGAAGATAGGAAAATTAAAGAGGCCTTTGGAGAAAAGAGAATCAGCTGTATCAATGTCAAGAGCTCACATGGAAAACCAGTCCTATACAAAAAGAAAAAGCTGGAAGGTGGAAGGAGTATATAGAGGGTCTATACAAAGGAGATGAATTCCAGTTCCAAAAAAAAAAAAAAAAAAAAAAAAAAAAAAAAAAAAAAAAAAGCAGTTGGTGACAGTTGTGAAAATTACAGAACTATCAGTTTAATAAGTTATGGCTGCAAAATACTAACAACAAGATTCTGAAGAAATTTAGGAACACGCAAGGCAATACTGACCCAACGACTTACCTTGGAAGATAGGTTAAGGAAAGACAAACGTACGTTTATAGCATTTGTAGACTTTTGATGATGTTGGCTGTTGATTGGCGACTCCATAGAGTGCTGTGTGCACAACGACTATATGATAAATAAAATTAGAAGTGGGGTTAGCGTTGGCCATAATTTTGATGATTTATTGATGATTTATTAGTAAATCATCAAAATTACGGTCAACGCTGACCTTCCTTCTAATGTTGACTGTAATACTTTCTTTGAAATTCTGAAGGTGGCAGGGGTTAAAACACAGGGAGAGAGAGACTATTTACAACTTCTATAGAAACCAGACGGCAGTTGTGTGAGTCGAGAGGCATAAAAGGGAAGCAGTGGTCGAGAAGGGAGTGAGACAGGGTTGTAGTCTAGCACCCACCACGGCTGTGGGCCGCTCCACAGCTAGGTGAAGTACCGCGCTAATGCCTGAATAAAAGCGTCAAGTGGCGGCACCCCTTTGATACAGATACCTGAGAAATTCCTGTCTCCGTCCGCCGCCATCTCAAGTGGTCTGTATGTATGAACTAACCAGTCCGACACCAGCGCACGCGAGAGACGCCTTCCTTCCGAAACAAATACCTGACGGGGAATCGATCCAGAAACACTTCTGAAGTTAATAAATAATTAATTTCCGGTCACATGATCGTGATGTAGGGGATAAAAGGCAGATCCAGTAGCTGTTTCACACACGCAAATTGATGATGTCACAAAACTATTAGCAGGCTGATTATAGATACACTTTAAAAAAAGATTGTTGGATACAAAGAGAGAGAACTATAGTTCAAAGAGAGAGAACTATAGTGTGCTTTGCAGATGACATAGGAATTTACATGGGATATTTCATTCCGCCATGGGTTCTAAATTACTCCAGCTTTCTTGGCGCACTTCCTTGTGGTGCATTTGAGGAACTGCTTCAGGTGTTATTAAATCTGGTGCGGAATATCACATCTTGAAGAATATGTTCCATGAGAAATATTAATTAGATCGTTAATATAGCGTTTAAACAATTTGCTACACACAGTTGAAAAATACTCTAAATAAAAAAGAACAACAGTGCACAATAGTGTGGGTACATAAATAACAGTGTTACGTTTTTGACGAGAAATTTTATTAAATAATCAAAACCTGTTATTATTTCATGTCATGATTGGAAGCTGTGATGTATGGAATGATAGCTGGAATTTCAAATTTCGACTTGAATTTATTAAGTCACAGTTACAGAGTTCCCGACCACTACAGGTCTGCTAAGTGTATTTTCTTTTTCAAAACGCTATAGAATTCCTAACATGACTGGTTATTTCCACTATGCCAGGATGGGAGTGATGGACTAGTAGCAGCAGCAACAACAAATATCTATGCAAGACAAAGTCCACTGTGATGTACTGAGAACCACTGAACACAACACACTTAAACCACAATCCAGTCCATCATCATAAGTTGTCATGGCTAGATGACAGAGATCGCTATAAACCCGGAATTCGGCGTTGCGGCCAGGTTTTTAAATCATTAACGAAGATTATTTACATCATAACGGAAATGTATGAAGACTATGAATGTCAAGCACTACGTAATGGAGAACTAACAGAGCCTTTTCAAGTTAACTTGGAAGTACGACAAGGTTGTATTCTTTCGCCAACACTATTTCTTTTGGTGTTGGACCCTGTGATGAAGAGAGTGATGGGGGGACGGAAGAAAGGTGTGTAATGGGGGATGCGGGATAGGCTCGAAGATCTAGATTTCGCAGACGAGATCCGCTTAATGGCATAACGATATCGAGACATCGAAGAGAAACTGGTCAGGTTACAGAGAGAGGCAGAAGTTGCAGGCCTCAAGATAAATGTTCGCAGAACCAAAGAAATGCGGATAAATTCGACCATCACGAATAGGCGGGCCATTAATGGAGAGAACGTAGAACAGGTACAATCTTTCCTCTATCTCGGAAGTATAGCCATGACTACAGGAGGGGTTGAGGAGGACGTCCGTAATCGCATCCGCAAAGCAAATGGTGCGTTTGTACAAGTGTACCCTGTTTGGAGAAATAGGAACATCTCAAAGAAGACCAAACTCCGACTTTTCAATAGCAATGTGAAGGCTGTTCTCTTGTATGGTTGTGAAACTTGGAAGGTGACTAACCACATCAAAAACCAGCTGCAAGTTTTTGTCAGCCACTGCCTCCGGCGTATTTTAAATTTGAGATGGTCACATATAATGACAAATGAAGATGTTTGGAGGGAGACAAATCAGCAACCAATCAATATACAAATCAAGAAAAGAAAATGGAACTGAATTGGGCATACATTGAGGAAACAAAGATGAAGTTGTTGAAAGGGTGCCATTGGATTGGAACCCACAAGGAATTAGAAAACGTGGTCGTCCCAAACAGACCTGGAAAAGGACGATAGAGAGAGAAGCTGCAGAGGATGGGAAAACCTGGAGTGAAGTGACGAGCCTTGCTGGAAATCGTACCACGTGGAGGAATTTCATCCTGGCCCTACGTTCCAGACGGACCAACAGGAACTAAGTCAGGAAGTCATAGAATACCCACATTTGTTCTCTCCATTACATTCGGCACAAGGAAAGCTGTGCTGTGTGATAGGATAAAGACAACAGCAAATACCACTGCAAGACAGATTCCACTGGGATGTATTGAGAAGTACTGAACACGACAACTTAAACCATGATCCAGTCCATAGTAGTAGTTACCATGGGTAGATGTCAGAGACTGCTGAAAACACTCGCACATCCTGTGCACTTGTCCCGAGTTACATACGCAGTGCGCCCGTCCCCTTGTACACCGACGTTCAGAGGTCGGTGAAAATTACCACTGCGATCACAGCCGCTGTCGTGGACGCCTGTCTATGACACAGTAAACCACCCCGGCCAGGGAGGGCGTCTGGGGTTGATTGGAGTGGTACGAGTTCGGATATTATCAATATATTCAGCACAAACACCAATTACTTTGAATCTTCTCTCAAGCAACACAGACACGTCCGCTTCTGTCGCGCTCACCCAGCTAGAGCACGTCAAAACGCTGCTCAGTCTCGCTCGCTTCTCGCTGAGTACGCGGCTCATTATCGCTGGCACAGGCGCTGAGGTGGGGATGACTGACGTCACGCTACGAAACTGAGCTGAGACGAGGGTTGTCGAATAGGACACGTGCCGGCCCGAGACTGCGAGAGCGCGAGCTGGCCGAGAGACTCGCATTATCATAACGTAGCGATAGGCTGTAAACTGTCACGGGACTAAACTCAGCATGAGTGGTTCCGGAACCGGGACCAGTGCAATGACTACCATCACAAAAGATGTTGTGTTGAAGAAACTTGCTGATGGGACGTACATTCTGATAAATAAAGTGGGAGTAAGGAATGGCAGTTCCAGTTGGGAAAAATTTAAGGTAAGCCCTTCAATTATTACTAAATAATTACAGAATAGAGCTTCCGAATTCGATACGTGATAGTATTTGATTAATCGAATCGTTTCGTTTGTCTAGCATTTTTAATGAATTGATACGTTTCTTCTGTCCGTAAACGAAAAAAAATTGTCTTCGTGAAACATACATGAAGGTGTTTATTACGACTGTTTCAGGTGGTTGTTGAAAGAGATACACACCTTCCAGTTGGTTACGTTCAGTGCCAAAGTGGAAATTGTGGAGCATTGCTTGCTTACAAAGGAAGCACAACTGGAATGAACAGACATAAATGTAAGGATAATCGATACTTGTCAAGCGTTGAAGCTGCCAGTGCTGATAAAATATCTATTAGGGACAAATGTGTTTTAATGTGTGCAACGGACCTCCGACCATTTAATATGGTAAGTGGTGAAGAATTCATAAGCTTAGCTCAAGAACTGATAAATACAGGAGCAAAATATGGACAAATCACCGCCCAAGGCGTGCTACCTTGCCCGAGGACTGTAGCACGACATATTAAGGAATTGGCTGATGAAGTCAGGAGTGAACTTATTCCAGTAGTAAAAGACGCAATTGGTAAAAACCAGTGTTCAATGACGTGCGATCTGTGGACAGACAGTTATCGTAAGACCCATTACCTGACTGTCACATCCAGCTATATTGATGAGTCGACGGAGAAATGGATACTAAAAAACAGTGTACTCTTAACTACGAGGTATCCAGATGTTGCCAAGACTGGTGAGCATATCATTACGGAAATATATGAACAAATGGCAGAGTTGCAGATAACTTCCTCGGAACTAAGACAGGTTACTTTCGTTACAGATCAAGGAGCTAACATCAAGAAAGCACTAGAAGCACACAAACGACTCCCATGTGTGATGCACTGTATTAATACAGCACTGAGGCACACATTCATGGATGAGATTCCAGCAGTGTATGACTCCATCCTGACTGTACGTAAACTAGTAGGCTTTATGAAGCGATCTGGCTTAGTCACGAGAGTAGATAAAACCTTACACCATGATGTAGAAACCAGGTGGAACAGTGTGTACACAGAGAGACCAAATAGAGACGGTTTTGCGTGATTCAAACAAACACGAGATGATGAAGTCGAATCAGAATGCGACTGTGGAAAGCGTTATTCAATTTCTGAAGGTTTTCAAAGAGGCCACGGACGATTTGGAAGGAGACAATGAGCCAACACTACCATTTGTAGTGCCGTGGATTTTGAATCTGATAGGTCTCTGCGAAACTGGAACCGACGATGTGACAATGTGTAAGCTAAAGAAAAGGGCAGAACTGTTTATAAAACAGAAAGTTCTAAATGAACTATATGACATTCATTACGTGGCAACGTTCTTGCATCCCTGTTTCAAGGAACTATTAGTTTTTCCCGAAGAAAGAAGAGAAAAAATTCATCAAGATGTGCGAAAAATGTTAAATAACGTTGTTGATACGAACGTTACCAAAGAAGTCATGCCTTCTCCCACAAAAAGATTTCAAAATTGGCGAACATTCACCTCAAAATCGAAAGATGAGATTGAGAAATATATGAACATGGAGAGTCCAAACGATGAGTTCACAGACCTTCTTTCATGGTCGAAAACAAATTCGCGTACCCTGTCGAAACTCAGCAAACTCAGCAAAGAGGTTTTCTGTATACCTGCCAGTAGTGCCCCAAGTGAAAGAAATTTTAGTAAGGCAGGGTTGGTACTGACTCAGAAAAGAAGTTGTCTAGATTCCGATCGCGTTAATGATATTCTCATCATCCATAACAATAAGAGAACCAAATAACCTAAATTTGAATCACAGAAGCAAAGGCAACTGACAACTGGTCTTCTGAGATGTGTACGTAATCAAATATAATACTGAGAAGTGATAAGTAATGACTGCACAATTACGCAGTGAATATTGCATACTTAATACTATGTAAAGTAAATTGTTGTATAACTATGGTACTAACAAGAGAACAGACTCAACTGCAGTGCAATATCTTCAGAAATGGGACTGCTGAATTAAGGTTTCAGATTTATTTTTCGAAACTACATTCTACATTATTCGTTTTGAATATGTACAATTTCTTTTAATAAAATGAATTTATTATTGTGTACTACGGTCGTTTACATCGGTTGAGTAGAAGAAAATTGGTTGTGTATAAGACGGTACTTCCTCACTAAATAACAGATTTATTCCAACGTACTGTTTAGCAGGTGGATCGGTTCCTCAGCTGCTGCTTTAAGTCGTTTTTCTTTTGGGTGCTATTGTACGACTGCCGGTACAACAGTCTTTGGTTGGTCAGTTAGTAAAATTTTCGATAGATCATTTGAATGATTGTTTTATGGAAATGATGTGGAAATAGCGACTTTTTTTTCTCTGGCTACCACCTTTTCAATAGACATTCTTCAATGGAAGAGAAGGAGTTGTCCAGGAGAAGTAATTTTAAGTTCGATTTAAAACTCACCTTGCTACCTACCAGACATTTTAATTTTTAAGTTAGATTTGAACTTACTTTGCTACCTGCCAGACATTTTATGTTATTGGGCAAGTAATCAGAGATATTTGTTATTGCATATTGAACTCCTCTCTGAGCCACTGACAGCTTTAACAATGGGTAAGATATTTTTTCCCTCTAGTGTTCTCCCTATGGACAACACTGTTCTTCTCAAACTGTGATGGGCTGTTTATAACGAATGTCAGTAGCAAATATATGTATTTTGACGGCGCAGTTAAAATGCCAACCTGCTTGAAGTTATTGTGCCTACATGATTTCGGTGAGTGAACATCGCATATCATTTTTACTGCTCTCTATTGTGCAATCAGTATTTTCTTTCTAAGTGATGAGTTACCTCAGAACATCATTCCGTAACGCATTTCTCTTTGTTGAGTTGAAGCATCGTAATGTTAAGGTTCTTTCAGAGTTGGCAACAGGTGGATCCGGCATTTTGTAGTTTTTCTTATGTCTGTTGCTGTGGTTTGTATATTTTCAGTCGGCTTTGGCAGCTTTACTTTTGTAATTACGTGGACTGGATTTGTTCGAATGTCTCAGTTTTGATTCGTTCGAACAAAATGTGTCTTAAATCTCCCAAAATGCATTCATACATACCAGCACAACTGTGACATGTCACACGTGCCTGTTCCTTACTAGTACACTTGTAACTCGGATAGCCGCACACAGCACGATCCGCGTTCGGAACGGTCCCATGCGACCGGCGGCGCTGCGGGGTGGCCAGCCGAGAGTGTCGGGTCGCCTCGTTATCGAGACCGCGCTCTCGGAACACGATAATCTCGCAGGCAGCATTCTCGCTGCTTAGTCTCGCTTACGAGAACGAGCGGGAATACGGCGACAGATGACGGCCTCTACACCCAGCACACTGGTCGCTTCGCCAGCTCTGGCTGCCACAGGAAAGATCAGACAGGTTGGTGCATTCCTTGTACTTGTCACAAGCTGAGCTAATCCGTTGCTCCCGAATGCCGACTCCTTGTGACTGCCGCTGCAGCCAGCCGCGGTGCACTGCGAAACGAGCAAAAAAATGGCTCTGAGCGCTATGGGACTTAACTTCTGAGGTCATCAGTCCCCTAGAACTTAGAACTACTTAAACCTAACTAATCTAAGGACTTCACACACATCCATTCCCGAGGCAGGATTCGAACCTGCGACCGTAGCTGTCGCGCGGTTCCAGACTTTAGCGCCTAGAACCGCTCGGCCACCTCGGCCGGCGCGAAACGAGCAGCTGCAGCTTGGACGTATACAGTAGTTCTAAACATCTCCACCCTGACATAGACCCACCAGTTTAAAAAAATTCAGCTTTACTCAATCCGAGGCAGCGATGTTGTTTATCATATGCCCCGAATTTCTCACGTTAAATGTAGATTTCTTCCTTTTGTAGGGATTGTTTTCGAAGGAAGAGAAATCGAAGCATACATGCTTCTTCACATCGCTACAAGTATCGTTACTTCTTGTGAACATCCTGTAACAGTATGGCATAAGCTACATTTCCTCTAAGCATTTTCTCACGGGGTACGAAGAAATCTTTTCTTGTCGGATAGGTCACACATCACAAGACTAGAATATTAAACTAATTTCTAAATCATAATGGCGTGCTAAGACCTACCTGCATCACAGGATGCCTCCTCACTTTCTAACTTTATCTTAAGATAACTAAATGTCTTTTAATATACCAGGTCTTTTAAGGTAATACCACAGAGAAGTTTTAAATTTAAGATTTATACTATGTATCACTTTATAAATACGGCGAAATAGATCTGATTTTATTACGATTTTCGTCTCTCCCTGTGTAGATGAGAGATTGAAATATCGCTAAAAGATATCGCCGCAATAAAAGAAAAATAAAAAAACGCCCGATTAGCGCTCCCACTCCCGAATCATTTCCGTGGTGTCCTAGACATCGCATCCACCCACCAGGTGGTATGTCACTGATATAAAATTGATAGGCTAATTAATTAAATTGGTCATGACAGTAACTTTGCATGACGAGTAATTTTTCTTTTTCGGTAGTTGGACTACTTTCAGCAGGTAGTACAAATACGAATCCCTGGAGAGAAGAAGATATTCTCTTCGAGGACACTATTGAGAACCGACATCTGAAACTTACCATAGAATGATTCTACAGCTAGCAACACACGTTTCGCTTAAGGGCCACGCTATTAAAAACACGATCACAACGGCTATGTAACCGTCACACTGTTTACAAAGCGGCCTCGGTTCTGCAGGCACAAACGAGTCGCTGATGGCGTTACTCCTTCTGGTAGAAATGCTGTCCGCTATTTGGTATCAAGTCTCCCCATTCAACTACATACTTGCGTTGGATACCACGGACATCTTTTAATGATTACAGCCACTGTTGAATCATACTCATGCCACTCTCATATTTCGAAACGAATCACCTTTTTCGAACCTACCTGTTACAGTAAAACTTCAACGTGGCTTTAGACGGTCCGTCTGCATGAACCTGTTCCTCAGTCTCTGCCCCGCCCTCCCTGGAGCTTCGTCCATGCGATCGTCCCAATTTAAGTCGGAACTGAGTAGAAGTCGGAGAGCGCTATATCTAAGACCTCTTGCAACCCGTGGAGAATCAGGGTTAGCTGAGTTAATGCGACAAGGCCGTGTTCTGACCACTTGGTGCAAATGGGGACATTTTGTCGTAGCTCCACCAATGGTGTGCGATGTGTAAGGTCAGCGCCCAAACCAAGCTTTCTCTGCAACATGAGGTATTATAAAAGACAGTACAAATAACTACAGTGAACACCCCCACATCATACAGGAACTGGAAGAAGGACGAGGATTTTGCTACTACACTGCGCTGTGTCTCCAAACTACATACAGATACTGCAGTCCGAAGGAGATCTGGATCCCTCAGGATGCATTAATGTCCCTCACCCAACCATTCTATTATCGTTATTTTACACCACGCAACAGAGATAAACTACGAACTGTCATCCGACAGAGAACTTGGTAAGATATTACTGCGTCCCTCTCTTCACATACATCGATAACAAATAGCGTCTGCAAGCTGGTATCGAGCATATGTGGCGATCGTATTAAATATACAGGTATTGGTTCTTTGGAACAGGTGGCCAGTGATTGAACTCACTTCCACAAACCAGTGTAAAGTTTTGTCACCTGTAATGTGGGAGGACCATATCCCACAGACTGTCAGTTGCAAGAGAGGGTTCCTGTGTTGTTGTTTGATACATTGTTTTTTCTGCTGTAACACATTCAAGCAGTGTCTGACTACAGCTACATATACAGCCACCATTTTATTTTTCCACCATGACTTCGAGGTATGCGTCAGGTGCTAAACCAAAATTAACACATTTCCATCCATTGGCTCTCACAGAAAACTCGATATCGCACTGTGTAAATTATCCTGCTGCTGCTTCCACAATACAAAGGATCAAGGAAATAAAAGACAGGAGCATTGTATCTTACTGACAAAAAAATGCACAAGACATTGCGACATATGGAAACTGGAAGAGCTTTGCAGCATTGTGGGGCATTTTCAAGCAGCTGTCCGAGGGTGATTGATCACCTCTACATTTAAACTCATCTTTCACAGTGACGTTGAAGCAGATGTCTAGGTATACCGTTTCAATTAATCCCTCGTTGATGACCCCTACATTTAAAGTTACATTTCAATATTTAATATTGCAGTCATGTACATAATCCCTGTTTCAGTGCTGGCCATCCTCGGAAGGTGTTGTTTTCACCAAGATTCTGTCTCCATCTCAAACAAGTAATGTTAGTCAATCATTATGTAGTAATCAACAGCATACCAGTAGACAGATGGGATGGAAAAGACGCCGTAGATGAACTGTAATAAACACCATAGTTGATAGTTTGATCAATTTTAGCAATTTTACCAGTTTTTTCTGTAATTTCAACGTTGACCCATGACACGACAGCATGATTCCCAATTCCTGTATCATCGTTAACCACCCCTCCATTACTTTGCGAGTGCCACTGCGAATACAGATGACTATGCAGTACGTCCATTCATTGTTAATTCTCGAACATATGCACCAAAGTATACCAGAGAGCAATCTACATATTTCTAACACTTCGATCTTAGGGCATAATTTACGATTACAAAAGCCAATCTTTCCCTAAGCAGATGGCAGTCACAGAGCATTCTCGCGTTCTTAGGATAAAGTTAGAGACTGAAAGATCTCTTCGCATTGTCTTTGACTAATGCTCCTTGCAGCACTGTCGCCGATTTAATTTGCGGCTGACCAGAAGTAGACCGCTGCACACTATATTCCACGTCTCGTGAAGGAACAGAGCGAGCCGAGTCCGTAAATGCTGTTCAGCGAACGCTGTTCCACACCAATCTCACACACAGCACGAATTCAGGTGCACAACATATCTCCAGATGCGCGCATGTCGAGGAGTTTAGCACCCCTTACCGGAGAATAGTAGATAAGAGAGTGTTGTGGTGATATACCAGACGGTGATAAAAATGAAACGTGAGGTTTATGAATGATGGAGCTCCAGACGGACGTACTTTGAAGCATTTACGTAAATCAACTGCACTATCAATTCACAAGTATTGTTCTGGTGTCTGAGTTCAGTAGCAAAAAGGTATTGGTAAGAGAGAAATGTTCGTGAAACATAAACGCATGCATTCCTAAGGCAACACGGTTCTGTACTTGAAAAACGCTCTAACGCTAGAGCGGTAGGACTTCCGACCTATTAGTTGCGCAGATTGCAAAATGGTTCAAATGGCTCTGAGCACTATGGGACTTAACATCCGAGGTCATCAGTCCCCTAGAACTTAGAACTACGAAACCTAACTAACCTAAGGACATCACACACATCCATGCCCGAGGCAAGATTCGAACCTGCGACCGTAGCGGTCGCGCGGTTCCAGACTGAAGCGCCTAGAACCGCTCGGCCACACCGGCTGGCTTGCAGATTGCAATGCTGTTAATATTCCAATGTGAGAAATGTATCCCCAACGCATGTCATGCATTCTCCATCCAAGTTTCTCCAGAATAAACTATGGTGACAAACTGTAAAGTGATAAAACTACTACCCTGCACACCAAAGAACACGTTTGTAACATAAACACTACATATGTTTCCAGAGGTGTATGAGACCTACTGTTTACTAAGTTCATGCTCGATTACAACCCGGAAATTATGACATGCTCACAACAGCCCTATAAAATGTTCGTTGACAGTCGAAAAGGCATTCAAAAGAACAGTGACATCTTAGATGGGAGTAAATACCACCATTAGTAGCCAGAGGACATGTAACAGTCTTACTGCAGTTTACCACTACCCCTGGTAACCTTCCTCTTGCACACAGAAGTCGTGGTCTGATGTTATGCTGTATTAGTCACATGCAGGATAATATTGTCGTTTCGCCTTGACGTCACGTCTCTAGAATGCCTCCTATCTTCACTATTAAAGTGTGTATATGTAGAAGCAATCTATTCTCTTACAGAATGTGATTCTCTGAACTCTCCATCAATCACAACCTTGCCGTTCCAGCTAACATACAGTTGCTGTATGGCAACATTCTACTATATGTCTATTGAGGTAATAGCAATACATGCAAGATGACTGCTGTCATTGATGCTTTCCAGAAAAAGAGAGCCATCTCCCTCTAAACATACGATAGGAGTAGTGGGGCAAGAGGGGCACCACTGCATTTTGTTAGTGCGGGTTGCCTACATCAGAGACAGGTATGCACTCATGGGCAAACCTATTATTCTCCTTTGATTGACATGTACTTAACTTATTATTCTGCTAAAAGGGTCCTTCCTTTTGATTGATTGGCACTTAAAACATTGTTTAAGTGAAATATCCCCCAGGATGTGGCTAAGCCATGTCTCCCCAGTATCCTTTCTTCCAGGAGTGCTAGTTCTGCAAGGTATCTAGAAAAGTTCTGTGAAGTTTTTAAGGTAGAAGACGAGGTACTGGCAGAATTGAAGCTGTGAGGATGGGTCATGAGTTGCACTTGGGTGGCTCAGTTGGTAGAGCACTTGCCCAAAAAGGGTAATGGTCCCGAGTTCGAGTCTCGATCCAGCACACAGATTTAATTTTCCAGGAAGTTTCATATCAATGCACCCTCTGCTGCAGAGTGAAAACCTCATTTTGGTAATATCCCTCAGGGTTTGGCTAAGCCATGTCTCTGCAATATCCTTTCTTCCATGGGTGCTAGTTCTGCAAGGTATACAGAGGACCTTCTACGAAGGTTGGAAGGTAGGAGACGAGGTACTGGCAGAATTGATGCTGCGAGGAAGGGTCGTGAGTCGTACTTGGGTAGCTCAGTTGGTTCATTCGCTGCTCGGCCGCAGAGCTGGACGGACGTGTGGCGGCAGCGTTAGGAGGGCTGGCGTAGACAGCGGCTGTGTGGATGTTACGAAGGTCAGTACATCTACATCTACATCTACATCTACATTGATACTCCGCAAGCCACCCAACGGTGTGTGGCGGAGGGCACTTTACGTGCCACTGTCATTACCTCCCTTTCCTGTTCCAGTCGCGTATGGTTCGCGGGAAGAACGACTGTCTGAAAGCCTCCGTGCGCGCTCTAATCTCTCTAATTTTACATTCGTGATCTCCTCGGGAAGTATAAGTAGGGGGGAGCAATATATTCGATACCTCATCCAGAAACGCACCCTCTCGAAACCTGGCGAGCAAGCTACACCGCGATGCAGAGCGCCTCTCTTGCAGAGTCTGCCACTTGAGTTTATTAAACATCTCCGTAACGCTATCACGGTTACCAAATAACCCAGTGACGAAACGCGCCGCTCTTCTTTGGATCTTCTCTATCTCCTCCGTCAACCCGACCTGGTACGGATCCCACACTGATGAGCAATACTCAAGTATAGGTCGAACGAGTGTTTTGTAAGCCACCTCCTTTGTTGATGGACTACATTTTCTAAGCACTCTCCCAATGAATCTCAACCTGGTACCCGCCTTACCAACAATTAGTTTTATATGATCATTCCACTTCAAATCGTTCCGTACGCATACTCCCAGATATTTTACAGAAGTAACTGCTACCAGTGTTTGTTCCGCTATCATATAATCATACAATAAAGGATCCTTCTTTCTATGTATTCGCAATACATTACATTTGTCTATGTTAAGGGTCAGTTGCCACTCCCTGCACCAAGTGCCTATCCGCTGCAGATCTTCCTGTATTTCGCTACAATTTTCTAATGCAGCAACTTCTCTGTATACTACAGCATCATCCGCGAAAAGCCGCATGGAACTTCCGACACTATCTACTAAGTCATTTATATATATTGTGAAAAGCAATGGTCCCATAACACTCCCCTGTGGCACGCCAGAGGTTACTTTAACGTCTGTAGACGTCTCTCCATTGATAACAACATGCTGTGTTCTGTTTGCCAAAAACTCCTCAATCCAGCCACACAGCTGGTCTGATATTCCGTAGGCTCTTACTTTGCTTATCAGGCGACAGTGCGGAACTGTATCGAACGCCTTCCGGAAGTCAAGAAAAATAGCATCTACCTGGGAGCCTGTATCTAATATTTTCTGGGTCTCATGAACAAATAAGGCGAGTTGGGTCTCACACGATCGCTGTTTCCGGAATCCATGTTGATTCCTACATAGTAGATTCTGGGTTTCCAGAAATGACATGATACGCGAGCAAAAAACATGTTCTAAAATTCTACAAGAGATCGACGTAAGAGATATAGGTCTATAGTTTTGCGCATCTGCTCGACGACCCTTCTTGAAGACTGGGACTATCTGTGCTCTTTTCCAATCATTTGGAACCCTCCGTTCCTCTAGAGACTTGCGGTACACGGCTGTTAGAAGGGGGGCAAGTTCTTTCGCGAAGAAGCGTTTTGTTTACTTTGCGTCTTTCAGTGATTTAAAATGACAAAATGAACGAAAGTAACAGTGAAAGAAGAGATACGGTTAGATTCACTTTCGATTGGAGCTGCAAAAGACCAAAGGCTTTTGAGATCAAAAGGTGGCTTTCAGAAACAGTAAAAATCACAGGAGACGAAATTATTGGCGTTCATCTTTCATTTGTTTCCAATTCTGTCTTTTTGAAATTGATTTCCTCTGATTTGTGCTCCTCGATAGTTGACAAGATTGGTGGCAAAACGAAATTTAATCATGCAGACGGAGCCGTTACTGACGTTCTTGTTTCTCATGCTGGGCTAGGCATTCGAACAGTGAGAGTTTTCGAACTGCCGTTCGAGGTCACTGCCGGAGCAATCAATGCTGCTCTTTAGCCCTATGGTAAGGTTGTATCTAATATTGCAGAAAAATGGTCGGAGCAATATATGTTTCCGGTTTTGAATGGAGTTAGACAGATTAAGATTGAGCTCTTACGACATATCCCTCCTTACTTGAATATCTGTGGCCATCGCGCTCTCATAATTTATGATGGGCAGCCACGGACTTGTGCGTTATGTAACGCCACAGGGCACGTCAGAAGTGAGTGCAGTAGAAGGCGTGTTCCTCAGTTACCGACTAACGAGGCGGCTGTCCCAGGACATGTTGTTAGCATGCAAGTGACGTACGCTGCCGCGGCAGCTAACCGGGCCCCCTATCAACAGAATATGGCCGAGCAGGCGGGACCTTCCGACGCGCGCACGGAAACGGGAAGCACCGCGGAGTTGACTAACGATGACAATCAGAATCTGGCCAGTAATGATGTCACTTAGGGCGCACCGCGCTTGCCCACTGAGTCTGACAACTCTTCCAACGAGCGACAAGCTTCATCGATAATACCTGATGTAGACATGGTAGAGTACGAAGCGGTAGTTCCCAGAGGGAACTGCAGTGGATGGGCATAAAGAGGAAGTGATGCAACAAATAACTGACAACCACACAGATGACAGGACACCACAGACAGGTTCAGGAAACGTCAAAGGAAAAGGGATGGCGCAAGAAGACGAACCAATGACACCACCCATCTCACGTATCGTAGAATCAGCAGCAATGGCCGACTCCGAAATTAACGGAGCTCAAAAATCTTCTGCCACGAAGGCGGGACAGGTGACTTCTCCTCGACCTTCCATGGAGTCGCCAGGAATTTCGCCAAAGGTTTCACCAGCGATTTCACCGAAATCATCAAAAAATAAAAAGAGACGAAGAGCACATCAAGCTGCAGAGAACTTGGCATAAAGAGGAAGTGATGCAACAAATAACTGACAACCACACAGATGACAGGACACCACAGACAGGTTCAGGAAACGTCAAAGGAAAAGGGATGGCGCAAGAAGACGAACCAATGACACCACCCATCTCACGTATCGTAGAATCAGCAGCAATGGCCGACTCCGAAATTAACGGAGCTCAAAAATCTTCTGCCACGAAGGCGGGACAGGTGACTTCTCCTCGACCTTCCATGGAGTCGCCAGGAATTTCGCCAAAGGTTTCACCAGCGATTTCACCGAAATCATCAAAAAATAAAAAGAGACGAAGAGCACATCAAGCTGCAGAGAACTTGGCCCCTCCTTTAAGAGAGCGGCTGAGGAAGATACAGGAGACCGAAAAGATGGACGAAGATACACAAAAGGAAGCGTATCGGAACAAGAAACAAGAACGGGCTGACACGCCACACGGAACATTTGAACCCTTGCATGACAATACGACATCAGATATGGACAATGAAACCCGACTTGGACAAGGACATGGGCACGACATCACCGCGCCACGATTTAACTGGGCGGACGAAAAGGCGGATGAGACCGGTGCGATGGGGGCGGAAGGGGCTTTGGAGGAAGAATTTTTTTTATTAAAAATTGTCACACTGAACTCTGAAAAAAAAAGAAAAAAGAAGGAAAACCGTCAATGGAATAAAAATAAAGTAACACTATATACATCTAAACAGAATTTATTATACGCGGCTCCAATAACGTGTCCTCTATTTACTGTCTTGTAGCGTCTCACAGTGGAACATACGTATAACGTGACCACCCTAAACATAAACAAAATTCAGAGTCAAGCAAAGGTAGCTGCACTGAAGGACTTTCTGTATCAGTCAGATGCAGATATCGCCTTCCTGCAGGAAGTTAATGTCAAAGAAATGTATGTTTCAGGGTACAAAGAGGTGTTGAATGTGGCTCCAGAAAACGCGTGTGGAACAGCCATCCTTGCTAAAGAAGGGATCGAGATGACAACTGTGTGCCTTTTAGAGTCGGGCAGGGGAATTAGCTGCAAAATTTTTAACACCACTTTAAAAACCTTTACGCACCATCAGGCAACAACGTGAAATGAGAGAGGGCAGCTTTTTTTAAAAGTGACATTTTATTTCTACTCCAAGAAAACCCTGCAGACATTGTCATTGGTGGAGATTTTAATTGCGTTTTAAATAAAAAGGATCAGCGACCAAATTTTAACTTCTCCCAAGAACTGCAGGCGTTGGTCACCAACATGAAGTGTTTTGACGCGTGGGAAATAAAATATCCGACGCTGGTTCGCTTCACGTATATCACTGGTGCTATACAGAGCAGAATCGACAGAATATATGTCACCCACACTTTAGCCACCAGAGTCAGTAGTATCGAGGTGATATCAGCTGCCTTCTCTGACTACCTCGGAGTGAGGTGCAGCATCAAATTAACCAGGCAAAAGACATATTGGGGTCGCCCACTATGGAAATTAAATATCAATACTCTCTCTGAAAACGCTCTAGCTTTTAAGATGCAAGAAACTGGGCAGTCTGTTTTAAGGATGCGTACTAAATATAGAATAACTATTGAATGGTGGACTATGGCCGCTAAGAAAAAGATAAGAGCAGTGCTGATATCTTACGCCAAAGAAAGGGCAATGTGGTCAAGGCACACAATGGAGTTTTACTACTCTTGCTTAAGAGACCTTTACGACCAACCAATGTCTCAGGACGTCTTTATCAATATTAAAAACTTTAAACCCAAAATGATAAGTATCAAGAGGGTACATCTGCAGTGATTACAAATCAAATCACACACTAGAACGACGGTGGAGGCAGGAAACACCTCCATCTACCACTTGATACAACACAAAAAACAGAAGAAGAAACTTTATTGCCAGCCTCAGAACGGAAGATAACAGAGTCCTGATAGAACAAAGGTTGGTTGGTTGGTTTGGGGAAGGAGACCAGACAGCGTGGTCATCGGTCTCATCGGATTAGGGAAGGAAGTCGGCCGTGCCCTTTCAGAAGAACCATCCCGGCATTTGCCTGGAGTGATTTAGGGAAATCACGGAAAACCTAAATCAGGATGGCCGGACGCGGGATTGAACCGTCGTCCTCCCGAATGCGAGTCCAGTGTCTAACCACTGCGCCACCTCGCTCGGTAGAACAAAGGGATATCTTAAATGAAGCACATAGATTTTTTCAGCAATTATATTCTGGAAATGCTACTGACGAGAACTCAGTAGAAGAGTTTTTATAGAACTCCGGAATAGAGGCAGTTGTTACAGAGGAGGAGAACAGAGGTTTAACGTTAGAAATTACGAATGACGAGGTTATGATTTAATCAAATTTTCACTTTCACCGAAGTCTCCCGGCCCAGACGGCCTGCCTGTGGAGTTTTATTGGACCTTATGGCACCTAATAGGTTCCCAATTCACGGAAGCAGTAAATGACGTCTTGAGGGGAGAGGAAATTCCTGCTGCTTTCAAGGAAAGTGTAACTGTACTACTTCCAAAGGGAAGGAGTACGGACACGAATGATATTACTAAAATGAGGCCGATCAATCTAATGAACTCAGATTATAAGGTAGCTGCAGGTGTAATTAAACAACGGATGGGACCGATTTTAGAAAAAGTCATTGGATGCCACCAGACGTGTCTCCCCCGACGTACAATTTTTAAGACTGTGTGTGAATATCGAGACATTATTTCTATTTTCTCATCATCGTCAGCGAATGGAGGCATTGCCTTCACTGATTTTGCTGAAGCGTATGAGAGAGTCAACTACGGATATCTGTTCAGAACCTTGAAACACATAGGTTTCAATGATGGCAACTTAGCGGTTTTAATGAACATCGTCAGAGGCATACGAACCAAAATCTCGATCAATGGACAATATACTAATGAAGTATTGATATCTAGTGGAGTTCCTCAGGGAAGTCCCCTGTCCATGTTGTTTTATGTGGTTTCTCTGGAACCCCTTTTACGGCTTTTGAACGTAACCTTAGAAGGCATAACAACAGCTGGGCTGAAGACGATTACAAATGCATACGCTGACGATGTGGGAGTTATAGTAAGGAGCGACGATGACTGTGCACAGCTAACGGACAAGTTATTGCTTTATAGCAGGATAACTGGTGCGAGGATAAATGAAACGAAAAGTTCCTTTTTAAATTTACAGGGTCTTGACAATGTGCAGTTACCGTGGGCAAATAGGGTGAACCGTCACACTGCTTTGGGCATAACTTTTTACAGTTGCCCATTAAGAATACCGGCTGCTAATTGGAAACAGGTATTAGGAAAAATCAGAGGCAGCTTAATACTGCATGAAACGAGAGACTTAAATATCAAGCAAAGAATTAAACTAATAAACTGTGCAGTTCTTTCGAAAGCTGCATATGTCGCTCAGATTTTACCAACACCTCCAGACATAGCGAAATCTATAATGAGCACAATCTGTCGATAAGTATGGAAAGGCCATATTTCTAGAGTAACAGTAGGAACGACTATATCGAGACCCGAAAACGGAGGCCTAGGGCTGACAGACCTTCGGAGGAAAAATACTGCCCTCTTCTTTAAAATAACGCTAAAACTTATATAGAGACGCAGCCGAACAGCATAACTGGCGCTCTATTTGACCTTCTTAAACCCGGAAGCATGCAGCCGCCAGTAGATGTTCACAACATAAATTACAACCTAAAGCATGTTAAGGATTTTTATGTAGAATTAAGCTACCTGACATGCATTTTAACAGACAAAAATAAAAGGACAAGTAAATATATAGTAGAGAAGTTACAATCACGCGAAAACCAAAATAAAATGGAGCTCAAGTATCCCAACAAAAACTGGGAAAAAATATGGACTAATATAAATAACAAATCACTGACTACGGAAGTGCAAGCGTCATGGTACAGAGTTGTCAACAACATAATTAGTACCAATGAAAAACAGTATTCAACAGGACTACATGCAACCAATGTGTGCCAAAAATGTCACAATTTGGACGCCTTAACGCATCGTTTCATCTGTAATGGATACAAGAATATTTGGAATGACATTGTATTGCAAGTCGCTTTTCTCAAACGGACCGATGGAAGAGAGATCACACTACACGATATACTCTTCCCAGAAGAAGAAGTATCCTTTCTACCATAAAAAAAAACAATGTCATCTTGTGGTTATTCGGACATTTTGTCAATTATGTTGTTCCGTTAATGCAGTCAACAGTATAATAGAGAGAGTTATTTTCACGGTAATCTACTCGGATTACAATTTTCTAACATTGTCTTCAAAATGCAATTCAGTTTCATAACCCATAACCCATAAAAAAAAATGGGACATTGAAGCTCGCCGAAGAAGGCGCATGAAGGAGACCGAATGGAAGGGCTAGAAGGAGAGATAGGAGGCACTAAAAAAATACAGACGAGGGACTGGCAGAACTGAAACTGTGAGGATGGGTTGTGAGTCGTGTTTGGGTAGCTCAGTTGGTAGCATGCTTGCCCGCGAAAGGCAAAGGTCCCACCCTAATTCGAGTATCGGTCCGGCAAACAGTTTGTTTTCTTTTTTTTTTTTTTTTGCCAGGAAGTTTCATATTAGCGCACACTCCGCTGCAGAGTGAAAATCTCATTCTGGAAAGATCCTCCAGGCCGTGGCTACGCTATGTCTCCGCAATATCCTTTCTTCCCGGAGTGCTTCTTCTGCAAGGTTCAAATTGTTCAAATGGCTCTGAGCACTCTGGGACTTAACTTCTGAGGTCATCTATCCCCTAGAACTTAAAACTACTTAAAACTAACTAACCTAAAGACACAACACACATCCATGCCTAAGGCAGGATTCGAACCTACGACTGTAGCGGTCGCGCGGCTCCACACTTAAGCGCCTAGAACCGCTCGGCCACTTCGACCGGCTGTTCTGCAAGGTATGCAGAAGGACTTCTGTGAAGGTTGTAAGGTAGTAGACGAGGTACTGGCAGAATTGAAGCTGTGAGGATGGGTCGTGAGTCGTGCTTGGGTAGCTCAGCTGGTGGAGCACTTGCCCGCGAAAGGCAAAGGTCCCGAGTTCGACTCTCGGTACGGGACACAGTTATAATTTGCCATTAAGTTTCATATCAGCACACACTCCACTGCAGAGTAAAAATCTCATTCTGGAAACGTCCCCCAATCTGTGGCTAAGCCATGTCTCCGCAATATCCTTTCTTCCAGGAGTGCTAGTCCTGCAAGGTATGCAGAAGATCTTCTGAGAAGTTTGGAAGGTAGGAGACGAGGTACTGGCAGAATTGAAGCTGTGATGACGGGTAATGATTCATGCTTGGGTAGTTCAGTTGGTAGAGCAGTTCCCAGCGGAAGGCAATGGTTCCGAGTTCGAGTCTCGTTCTGGCACACAGTTTTAATTTTCCAGAAAGTTTCATATCAGTGCACACTCTGTTGCAGGGTGGAAATCTCATTCTGGAAATATCCCGCAATCTGTGGCTAAGCCATGTCTCCGCAATATCCTTTCTTTCAGGAGTGTTAGTTCTGCATGGTTTGCATGAGAGCTTCTGTAAAGTTTGGAACGTAGGAGGCGAGGGACTGGCGATAGTAAAGGTGTGAGGACGGGTCGTGAGTCGTGCTGGGTAGCTCAGTTTTTAGAGCACTTGACCGCGAAATGCAAAGGTCCCGAGAGCGAGTCACGGTCTGGCACACAATTGTAATTTGCAGGAAGTTTCATATCAGCGCATAACCCGCTGGAGAGCGAAAATCTCATTCTGGAAATATCCCCCAGCCTGTGGCTAAGCCATGACTCCACAATATCCTTTCTTCCAGAAGTGCTAGTTCTGCAAGGTATGCAGAAGAGCTTCTGTGAAGTTGGAAGGTAGAAGACAAGGTACTACCACAATTGAAGCTGTGAGGATGGGTCATGGGTCGTGCTTGGGTAGCTCAGTTGTTAGAGCACTTGCCCGCGAGAGTGATAAGTCCCAAGTTCTTGTCTCGGGCCGCCACACAGTTTTACTTTGCCAAGAACGTTCATATCAGCATACACTCCGCTGCAGGGTGGAAAACTCATTCTGGAAATATCACTCAGGCTGTCGCTAAGCTATGTCTCCGCAATATCCTTTCTTCAAGGAATGCTAGTTCTGCAAGGTATGCAGAGGAGCTTCTGTGAGGGTTGGAAGGTAGGAGACGAGGTACTGGCGGAAGTAAAGCTGTGAGGATGGGTTGTCAGTTGTGCTTGGGTAGCTCAGTTGGTACAGTGCTTGCCAGCGAAAGGCAAATGTCCCACCCTGGTTCGAGTCTTGGTCCGGCAAACAGTTTTTTTTTTTTTTTTTTTTTTTCCTTCCTGGAGTCATATTAGCGCACACTCCGCTGCAGAGTGAAAATCTCATTCTGGAAATATCCAACAGGCTGTGGTTAAGCAACGTCTCCGCAATATCCTTTCTTCCAGGAGTGCTAGGTATGCAGAAGAGCTTCTGTAAAGTTTGGAAGGTAGGAGACGAGGTATTGGCAGAATTGGAGCTGTGAAGACGAATCGTGAGTCGTGCTTGGGTAGCTCAGTTCGTAGAGCACTTGCCCGCAAAGACAGAGGTCCCAAGTTCGAGTCACAATCGGCACACAGTTTTAAACTGACAGCAACTTTCATAACAACGCACGCTACGTTACAGAGTGAAAATCTCATTTTGGAAATATCCCTCAGGCTGTGGGTACGCCATGTCTTAACGATATCCTTTCTTCCTGGTGTGCTAGTTCTGCAAGGTATCCAAATGGACTTCTGTGATGATTGGAACGTAGGAGACGATGTACTGGCAGAATTGAAGCTGTGAGGACAGGTCGTGAGTCGTGCTTGGGTAGTTCAGTTAGTAGAGCGCTGGCCCGCGAAAGGCAAAGATCCAGAGATCGAGTCTCGGTCCAGCACAAAGTTTCAGTTTGCCAGGATGTTTTATATCAGCGCACACTACACTGCACAGTGAAAACCTCATTCTTAAAATATCCCCCAGGCTGTGTCTAAGTCATGTCTCGGCAATATCCTTTCATCTAGGAGTATTAGTTCTGCAAGGAAAGCAGAAGAGCTTCTATAAAGTTTGAAAGGTTGGAGACGAGGTACTGGCAGTATTGAAGCTGTGAGGACAGGTCGTGATTGATGCTTGGGTAGCTCCGTTGATAGAGTACTTGCCCGAGAAAGGCAATGGTCGCTAGTTCAGGCCTCGGACAGGCACACAGTTTTAATTTACCAGTAAGTTTCATATCAACGCACACTCTGCTGCAGGGTGAAAATCACGATCTGGATATATCCCAAAGACTGTGGCTAGGCCATGACTCCGCAATATCCGTTCTTCCAGGTGTGCTAGTTCAGCAAGGTATGCAGAAGAGCTTCTGTGAAGTTTAGAAGGTAGGAGACGAGGTACTGGCAGAATTGAAGCTGTGAACACGGGGGTTGAGCCGTGCTTGGATAGCCCAGTTGGTAGAGCACTGGCCAGCAAAAGGAAAAGGTACTGATTTCGAGTCTCGTTCCAGCACACAGTTTTAATTTGCCAATAAGTTTCACATCAGGGCACACTACGTTGCGGGGTGGAAATCTCATTCTGGAAATATCCTCCAGGCTCTGGCTACACTATGTCTCCACAATATCCTTTGTTCCAGGAGTGCTTGTTCTGCAATGGATCAAATGGCTCTGAGTATATGGGACTTAACTTCTGAGGTCATCAGTTCCCTATAACTTAGAACTACTTAAACCTAACTAACCTAAGGACAACACACACATCTATGCCCGAGGCAGGATTCGAATCTGAGACCGTAGCAGTCGCGCGGCTCCAGGCTGTAGCGCCTAGAACTGCTCGGCCACTCCGGCCGGCTGTTCTGCAAGGTATGCAGAAGGACGTCTGTGAAGGTTGTAAGGTAGTAGACGAGGTACTGGCAGAAATGAAGCTGTGAGGACGGGTCGTGAGTCGTGCTTGGGTAGCTCAGTTGGTAGAGCACTTGCCCGCGAAAGGCAAAGGTCCCGAGTTCGACTCTCGGTCGGGCACACAGTTATAATTTGCCATTCAGTTTCATATCAGCGCACACTCCACTGCAGAGTAAAAATCTCGTTCTGGAAACGTCCCCCAATCTGTGGCTAAGCCATGTCTCCGCAATATCCTTTCTTCCAGGAGTGCTAGTTCTGCAAGGTATGCAGAAGAGTTTCTGTGAAGTTTGGGAGGTAGGAGACGAGGTACTGGTAGAATTGAAGCTGCTAGGACGGACTGTGAGTCGTGGTGGGTAGCTCAGTTTGTAGAGCACTTGCCTGCGAAAGATAAACTCTCCGAGATCGAGTATCTGTCCAGCACACAGTTTCAATTTGCCAGGAAGTTTGATATCAGCGCACACTCGGCTGCAGAGTGAAAATCTCATTCTGGAAGTGTCCTCCTGACTGTGGCTAAGCCATGTCTCCGCAATATCCTTTCTTCCAAGAGTGCCAGTTCTGCAAGTTACGCAGAAGAGCTTCTGTGAAATTTGGACGGTAGGAGACGAGGTATTGCCAGAATTGAGGTTTTCAGGACGGGTCGTGAGTCGTGCTTGGGTAGCTCAGTTGGTAGAACACTTGCCCGTGAAATGCAAATGTCCCGAGTTCGGGTCTTGGTGTGGCACACAGTATTAATTTGCCAGGAAATTTCATAGCAGCACACATTCCACTGCAGAGTGAAAATCTCATTCTGGAACTTTAATGCATATTATTTCATTTATCGGTGGTGTCTTTTCCATCCTATCCGTCCACTGGTATGCTGTTGGTTACCACATAATGACTGACTGACCTCGCTTGTTTGAGTTGGAGAAACAGTTTCGGTGGAGGGACAACACCGTCTCGGGTCTGATGTCTCTTAAACAATGAGTGCAATATGAGGAATCATTTGAAATGGAATGTGGAGTCACCAGCTATTCTGTTACTGTGACAGATGAGTTTAAATGGAGAGGTCATCATTCAATTTTGGACAGCAGTTTGGAAACTCTCCACATCGCCACCAATTTCTTCCAACTTCCTTGTGTTGTAACTGTCTTTTAAGTAAAATCATCCACTGTGTGCGGCGTGCTATGGTAGGGGCAGTTACAACATGATTTACAGTTTGCAACGTGTAGTTTTCTGCGAGAGACAATGGATCAGAGCGTGTAAATGTCAGTTTAGAACCTGACACAGACCTCGGAGTCGTGGCGAAAAAACAAAGTGTATGTCAGTGTACAAAAGGTGTTACATCAGAAAGAAACAATGTTTCAAACAACAACACAGGGTCACAGGGAGCGTCTCTTGCGACATACAGTACAGTCTGTGTGATGCGGTCAGCCCCCTACAGTATAGGTGATGAAACTTTAAAACTGGTCCGTGCAGTGGATCAATACCTGTATATTTAATAGGATCGTCACATGTGCTCGAAGGTGGCATGCAACCGGTATTTGTTTGGAATATATGGGAGGAGATAGATGCGGTAAAAATCTTATCGAGTTCTCTATCGGATGAAGTTAGTGGAGCTTTTATAGTCTGTAATTTTTCTCTGGTGGATGGAACAGAATAACGATGATAGATTGTTGGGGTGATATACGTGAATGAGGTCTGATGGATATGGATCTGTAGCACCTGCTTGTAGTTTGGAGAAGCACCACAATGCAGTAGCAAAATCCACATCCTTCCCCCAGTTCCTGTACTATGTTTTATACTACTTCATGTTGCAGGAACAGGCCTTGTTTCTGTAGAATGGTCAAAACACAGTTATGTTCTAGTAACTCTGCTTAGCCTGTTTCTACAAGGGTTGCAGAAGGTGACAGATACAGCTTTCTCTGACTTCTTCTGAGTTCCGAATTACATTGAACAATCACATGCACAAAGATGTGTGGGCGGTAGTGCTGAGTCTGAGGGGTAGTTGCAAGATGCATAGGGGTACCTAAAACCATGTTGGAATTTTACTGTAGCAGATAGGTTAGAGAAAGGTGGCTCGTTTCGAGATATGAGAGTGCCAGAAATATGGTTCACTGGTGGCTGCAATAATTAAAGGACTTCTCCATAGGATCCAATGCAGGTATGTGGTTGAATGGAAAGACTTTATTCCAAATCATAGACATCATTTCTACCGAAAGCGTAGCACTAGAGATCTGAAAAGCTACTGTACATTTCTTACAACCTCAATCATCACACCATCTACTGCTGTTTGTGACCCTTCTCAATCAATCATCGCCTATAACTCAGTGGATATATCGCAGAACCCCTGACATGGCACTGAGACAGAATGAGTTACAAATACTGGAGATATATCTAGTGGCAGCAGCATGAAGAGGTTGTAAATACCGGTTCCATACCACGCTTCCTAGCCAAATCATTTTCAAAATTCGGTAATTTTATTACGAGGGTGCACCATCGGCGACGTGTAACTGCACTGCTGCTGTGATAATATACACTCAGGCGATCACCGTCTATATTCAGTGTCACGGTATTTGTCTGGAAAAACCACGTCATCCATAGGTAATGGCGTATGTGGATTTATAAAGCTGGTATACCTTGTAACATGGGTACTTGCACCTGTAGAACTAAGACCGCTTGTGATAATAATATGTTTTTGTTTAACATAAAGTGGTTTGTAAGACGATTACATCTCTCTTTCTAAGACGTGGTGGTAGCACTCGCAAGAAAAATTTATGAGACATGCCCACCAGTGGTTGATTTTCGGACAGTATTATTTCGTATCGCCAGCAACCGGTTATTGACGAAGTATTGTACTTAGTAGTTGGGGGTGCATGATAGGTTCGCCTTGAGCATCAGGCTTATAAAGTATGTGTTTGTGTTTCGACATGTGCAAAGGAAATGACTATGTCCAGTCGTAAGGAAGGTATGGATTTGAAGTGGAGTACTGTGATAGCAAAGGGAAGAGTATGTCAGGTCAGAAGAAGGGTTCGATATTTCTATTTCCAGAGCCACAGCCATCAGCAGGGTGTATTACGATACTTTTCTCATTGTCGAATGTCGTTCAACTGAGATCGCAGTCGTAACATTTAGTTATAAGTACAGGGATAAAATATATATGAGGCTGGTTTTTTTCCTAGCACGATTCTGTCTATGCGTGCTTGGCGTGCGGCGCCTGTGGCGGGAATGATTCACGTTTCCCGTTAACTGTAGGAGCCGTCCAAATGCAGAGACCTGTTGGAGTGTAGGAATGAAGCTGACTTAACCGTGTTGTCCTCTAGTCGACCGAACAGCGAACTAATACTTCCCGGAGGATGACTTGGCGTTTATTTAGATAGACATGTGATGTCAGTATGACACTCAAAGAACTTTAACTGTAGAGGTGACTTTGACATGCCGTTGGCAGTGGTGGGAGAGTGAAGGTTCGCACTGGTTTGCATCCAGCGGTGGCTCACGGCGGTATCGACGCGTGCGCCCATTATTATTTTATTTTTTATTTACTCGTCAATTTCCGTAGGACCAAATTGAGGAGCAAATCTCCAAGGTCATAGAACTTGTCAGTACATGCAATACAACATAAATGTAATAACAGGTAAAAATAAATGTCCATGAACCTTAAAATAGTCAGTCCATAATTTTAAGTAAACGCAATCAGCAATACAATAAAAATCAGCTTAATTTTTCAAGGAACTCCTCAACAGAATAGAAGAAGTGACCCATGAAGAGACTCTTCAGTTTCGATTTGAAAACGCGTGGATTACTGCTAAGATTTTTGAATTCGAGTGGTAGCTTATTGAAAATGGTTGCAGCAGTATACTGCACACCTTTTTGCACAAGAGTTAAGGAAGTCCGATCCAAATGCAGGTTTGATTTCTGCCGAGTATTAACCAAGTGAAAGTTGCTTATTCTTGGGAATAAACTAATATTGGTAACAGGAAACGACAATAAGGAATATACATATTGGGAGGCCAATGTCAAGATACCCAGGCTCGTGAACGGAGGTCGACTAGAGGTTCATGAACTAACACCACTTATTGCCCAAACCGTCCGTTTCTGAGCCAAAAATATCATTTTAGAATGGAAAGAGTCACCCCAAAATACAATACCATACGACAACAGCGAATAAAAATAAGCAAAGTAGACTAATTTTCGTGTCGAATGATCACTCACTTCTGATACTGTTCGAATAGCAAAAATGGCAGTATTATGTCTTTGAACACTATCCTGAATGTGGGCTTTCCATGACAGCTTACTATCAATCTGAACACCTAGAAATTGGAATTGTTCAGTTTCACTAATCATATGCCCGTTCTGTGAAGTTAAAATGTCAGTTTTTAATGAATTGTGTGTTAGAAACTGTAAAAACTGAGTCTTATTGTGATTTAGAGTTAGTTTATTTTCTACAAGCCATGAACTGAGGTCATGTACTGCACTATTTGAAACCAAGCCAGTGTTGCACACAACATCCTTTACTACCAAGCTAGTGTCATCAGCAAATAGAAATATTTTAGAGTTACCCATAATACTAGAGTGCATATCATTTATATAAATAAGGAACAGGAGTGGCCCCAACACTGATCCCTGTGGCACTCCCCCCCACCAGACAGTACCCCACTCAGACCCCACATCACAGCCGTTATCAACATTGTGAATAATGACCTTTTTCTGCCTGTTGCTAAAGTAATAGGTGAACCAATTGTGAGCTACTCCCCATATTCTGTAATGGTCCAACTTCTGGAGCAATATTTTGTGATCAACACAATCAAATGCCTTAGTTAAATCAAAAAATATCCAAGCGTTCGAAACCTTTTGTTTAACCCATCCAGTACCTCACAGAGAAAAGAGAATATAGCATTTTCTGTTGTTAAACGACTTCTAAAGCCGAAGTGTAAATTTGATAGCAAATTGTGTGATATAAAATGATCAATTACTCTTACATACAAAGCCTTTTCAATGACTTTTGCAAACACTGATGGCATAAAAACTGGTCTAAAATTATCTACATTATCCCTTTCTCCCTTTTTATAAAGGGGCTTTACTACTGAGTACTTTAATCGCCCAGGAAACTGACCATTCCTAAAGGAAAAATTACAAATGTGGCTAAATACAGGGCTGACATGTGCAGCACAGTAATTTAATATTCTGCTAGACACTCCATCATAACCATGAGAGTCCTTAGTCTTCAGTGATTTAATTATTGACTTGATCTCCCTCTTGTCCGTATCACAGAGGAGTATTTCAGACATCAGTCTCGGAAAGGCATTTGCCAAGAAAGTTATATGTTTTCCTGCAGAGACTAAATTTTTATTTAATTCACCAGCAATGCTCAGAAAATGATTGTTAAATACTGTACATATATCTGATTTATCAGTAACAGAAATATTTTTACTGAGAACTGACTTTATACCATCGACCTTGTGCTGCTGACCAGACACTTCCTTCACAACAGTCCATATGGTTTTAATTTAATTCTGTGAATTAGCTATTCTATTGGCATACCACTTACTCTTTGTCTTCCTGATAACATTTTTAAGCACCTTACAATACTGTTTGTAATGGGCTACTGTAGCTTGATTGTGACAACTTCTAACATTTTGATATAATTCCCACTTTGATCTACATGATATCCTTATCGCACAAGTCTGCCACCTGGGCTGCCCATTACTGCTAGTACCCTGCTTAGAATGTTCTATTGGAAAGCAACTCTCAAAGAGCATGAGAAACGTGATAAAGAAAGCGTTGTATTTATCATCGATGTTATCGGCACTGTAAGCATCCTGCCACTCTTGCTCCTTGACAAGGTTTAAAAAACTCTCTATTGCTGTTGGATTAACTTTCCTACATAGTTTGAAATTAAATATGACCTTGGTTTGAGTACAAAAGCCTCTTAGTGTTAAAATTTGTGTATCATGGTCTGAAAGGCCATTCACACTTTTACTAACAGAATGCCCATCTAGTAATGAAGAATGAATAAAACTATTTTCTATGGCTGTGGTACTGTTCCCCTGCACCCTAGTTGGAAAAAACACAGTTTGCATCAGATCATATGAATTTAGGAGATTTACCAAAATCCTTTCTCTTGCACCATCATATACAAAATTTATATTGAAGTCGCTACATATAACTAGTTTCTGGTACTTCCTACTAAGTGAATCAAGAACCCTCTCTAGCTTGAGCAGAAATGCTCTGAAGTCGGAGTTTGGGGACCTATAAACAACAACAATTAGAAGTTTAGTTTCACTAAATTCAACTACTGCAGCAAAACATTCAAATATCTGATCTGTGCAGTGTCGGGATGCATCTACGGACTCAAATGGAATACTGTTTTTTATGTACGGAGCCACTACCCCACCCCGCAAGGGACGCCTTGAGAACCAGCCAGCTAATCCATATCCTGGTAAAGGAAGCCTCTGAATTGTCAAATTATTTAAGTGGTGCTCTGATACACCAATAATTTCGTGGTCAACATTTATAAGCAGTTCACCAACTTTATCTCTACTTCCTCTTATATTTTGATGGAATATGCTAATTCCTTCTCTACTTGGAAACATTACATCCTCTGGAGGCGAGCCCTTAGTTAGAGGGACTTCCTTTAACTACTACAGGAACTTTTCCATGATTGACACCACCACCACCACCACCACCACCACCACCACCACCACCACCCACTCCACTGTCACCTATAAGCTTAACCAGCATCCCCTTCCCATACCTATTGAAGTGCAGGCCATGCCTAGTGAAATCCAATCTATTGATAGACCCAACTGGCACCACTGATATGTGACCCATGCCCTCTGCGATCAGCACCCTCTACAGCCCCACTTAACACACCTAACTGCCGCATTACGGTGAGCTCGATCATGATGCTGAAACAGTTACACGAAATGCACATTAGGGCCACCAGTTTGAGTAGCTATCTTTACCAGGTCACCACCTACATCACATTCCCCGTCCCTATTGAGACCATTCCCTCCTCCACCCACTATCACTACTTGACCCTCCTTCGTAAAATTCCTACATAAATCCCCTATGCTATCAGTCACCTGAGCCAACCCTGCACTAGGTTTCACAATGCTGGTGACCTGGTACTCACTCCCCAACACTGCCCGCAACTGCTGGCTCACACCTCTACCGTGAGAACTACCTAGCAGCAGAACCTTCTTCTTTCTGCTAGACTTTGCGGCTAACTTAGGCCTCCTAATTGCTGAGGACTGCTGCATGTTCTCTACATCTACAGGTACATGAGGCTCCTCTCCACTCAGCTCTGACAGTTGGTCATATCAATTGCATATACGCAAAGTAAAACTGTCTGAATACCTCTTCTTCCTAGCTACCTTCTTGCCAAGTGCCAATTCCCATTCCCCACCACCCTTCACCCTCCTCAACCTATCTAGTTTCTTCTTTGTGAATTGTAACTGCATCCGAAGGGCACAGATCTTACGCTCCTGCTTCTCTATCAACTTATTTCTACTACAGATTCTGCATTCCCACGAGAGTATCTCACTAAAATGACCACTGGCTTGCCCACTACATTCCTCCCAATGAAAATACTTTGAACAAATCCCACACCATAACCCACTACTCACAAACCTATGACAGAGCCCACTCTTCTCACTCATGGTAAAATTTTACATTTACTGAAAAAACTATATGTCTACATTACCAATGTTCAGTTACACCAGTAGACCTAAGTAAGGACTAAAAATAATGGTATCGAAATTCTCTGCCTATTAAGAAAGCAACTACTCGTATTAATACTACTACACCACAGCTAATACCAATACCAACAAAATTTGCGTCTGCATTCTGCAAATAGGTCTTTGTTCCTGTCAGGTTGCGTCAGCAATGGTGCCTAAGTGATCACGTATTTCTAGAGGAATTTCTGTGGTGTCAAGTATGAAAGGGATGCCGTCACCTCATGCTGGTGGGACCTGAACAGGTACCTGTGTGCGTGTGTGTGTGTGAAATCTAATGGGACTTAACTGCTAAGGTCATCAGTCCCTAAGCTTACACACTACTTAACATAAATTATCATAAGGACAAACACACACACCCATGCCCAAGGGAGGACTCAAACCTTGGCTGGGACCAGCCTGCATTGTACATGACTGCAGTGCCATAGACCGCTCGGCTAATCCCGCACAGCTGCACCTGTGTGTGGCTTGGCAGCTAACAGCCGAGTCACATCGCGGGGCTGCCGGTGCATTCCGACTTTTGGGAGCATGTGAGGTAGCCTCCTGTATGGTCTAGTGGACAGGGGGCAGCAGGCGGTGCCTACGCATGTTGTTTGCATGTCTGTTACATTATTTTTTGAGCAGGTCTGTAGGCTGTGCTATGCATTATGTGGACAGTTTACAAGTTGATTTCATGTCTTCACATCAGTATACTGTATTATTTAGGAGGAGTTTGCATGTCTGTGTGCTGTGTACTGAAATCATTTTGGTAATTTAGGAGTTGTTTGCGTGTCTGCAGAGCGTTATTTCGGCAATTTACAAGTGGTTTACAGGTCTGTAGGCTGTGTGGCGTGACCACAAGCATGTCAGAGAGTGTGTTTTGCGTGATTGTGATAAATACACTATCTCAAACCCATCCCTAAATAAATTGTTCCAAAATAAATAAGGTATACTCCTTCCTCTCTCCAGCAGCCCAGCACAGGCTGAGTCATTTCCCTCCTGACAGCCATCTTGGGTTATGTCACGGAACAGACGACAGTTCCCTCTGGTGGTGGTACTGTGTACAAGGCCCAGACCCCCTGGTGAACACACTGTTTCTCCCCATTTTCCCTGCCATCTTGGATTGCGTTATGGAATGCACGACAGTGCCCTCTGGTGGCAGTACTGTGTGCTAGGTCAGTTGGACTCCGGACCCGATGGCGATCACATTGTTTCCTGCCATTCCCCCCCGCCTCCCCACACCAGACCGCCATCTTGGATTACGTCACAGAATGGAAGACAGTGCCCTCTGGTGGCAGTACTATGTACTAGGTCAGTTGGTCTCTGGACCTCGGTGTGAACACAGTTGATCGAGGTACTGCCTCTAATTGCTTAAATAAACAGTGTATGGAAAATAAAGACTTATGCTCAGCACAGGCTGATTTCTTTTCCATCCAATTCCTAGGAAGAGGTGGCAGTTGGATGACTTACATTAGTGGAGGTAGCCCAAGTGCCCTTTTTTCCCGCCTTTTCTTAGGTTAGTCGAGGTAGCGCTGGTATGTTGCATTGTCCTGATGGAATTTGAACTGCCCGCCATTTTCTGTTGATCAATTTAATTAAGCAGTCAATCAAACTGATAAGAGTGAGAGGAGCTATTCCAATAACTCAGACCTGGAAGTGTACCTGTAGCAGATAAGGGGGAGGGGTCGGGTGGGGGAGGTGGAGGGGGCACAGGACCAATAGTTTATGTACCTGTCAATCAAAAGGAAGAATCCTTTTAGCAGAGCAATAGGTTAAGTACCTGTCAATCAAAGGCGAACAATAGGTAACCATTTGCGGCATAGGTGACTCACTGTCAAACCACCATCTCAACCTTGTTTGTGGTGCACTGTAGCGGATTTTCGATTAACTGACTCAACAAATCTTGAAAGAGCAATGCTGCGAGCGGGAACCGGCATTCAACGCGTGTTTTCGGTGAAAGTGCGACATATTATGATTCAGACACGTTGTTTTGCGTTATTCAGATCTGTACTTTATTCAATGTAAGTAAAATTTTTGTAGGCCCTACGAAATATATTCTAGATTGAAGATATGTCTAAAGTTTGAATGTAGCACATTATTTGAAACAATGAGAAGCATAAATGTTGGTAGTTTTGCTGCAAAACCACTATGCTATTATGATACCTTTACCATAGAAAGCTTCTGTTCTTATACACAGTAAGTTATAATGCAGCAAAAAGTGTCTATTTTTTTGTGTCGCTCTGGCACAATATTTCGGCCACGTAACTCATTGACCACCGAGGAAGAGACAACACATTGCAAGCAGAGCCAGGCGGGCGCGGATGGCAGAGAGAGCACCCAGCACCCTCTGGGCATAAATACTGGACAAGATCCTCCTATATGGCAGTCTCAGGTAGCACCTGAAGAAAGCAACGAGTTACGTGGCCGAAATATTGTGCCAGAGCGACACAAACATCCGGCAGTAGACCCGGTTATTCCACATGTCAAGATCTCGCCGGGAAAGCCTGAAGAGTTACAGCAGCAAAAAGTGGTTTTGCAGTGAAACCACTGTGACACAAAGGGTTAACTTTTACCTCTATTTAGATGGATAAAAGATACACCTTGGCGGAATTAGATGAGGCTACTGTCTACAACCTACTTTTTGAGTATATTCCAAGCGATTTGTCAGAACTGTCAGAATCTGAAGAGGATGAACATGGTAATCTGAAGGATATTACTCAGGCCCTTGGACAGGAAGCCCCCACGCTCCTACTTCTTTAGCAGCTGAGAAAGAAGTTTCTGAAGCTCCAGCTGTTGTCAGTGAACTTCTTCCTTTCACCCAGGACTTTACAGAACCAAAGTGGGCACGTGAGTTCGGTGATTATGACCATGTAAATTTTGTGGAGGAAACTAGGCTTTCGCCCAATTTCGATAATGTTTCTTTCCCAGTTGACTTTTTCCTTGAACTTTTTACGACTCACACATTGGAGGAAATAGTGTATCAGACAAATTTATATGCTATGCAAAAGGACGGTGGTATCATTCCCCACCCTACAAATACAGGTGAGATGAAAGTGTTTTTAGGTATTAATTTACTTACGGGTGTAAATACACAACCTAGTTTTAGGGATCACTGGTCATCTTTCCCAGTATTGCGGGATGAATACATTACCCAAAGAATGCTACTGAATAGATTTGTGTAGCGCCTTTCTAATTTACATGTAAATGACAACGAAAAAACAAGCACAGAGGGGATCAGCAGATGCTGAAAAACTATATAAATTACGACCATTGCTAAATTCTCTCTCCACAACCTACAAAAATTGTTACAAGCGATCTATGAAACACAGCATTGACGAGTCAAGATTAAGTTCAAAGAGCGATCATTTATGAAAATGTATATGCCACAGAAACCCATAAAAAGGGGTTACAATGTGTGGGTAAGCACGGACTAAATGAGGTATATTTGTTAATTTCAAATCTACACAGGGAAAAATGGAACCCAGGTAGAAAAGAACCTAGGTGGGAGAGTTGTTACTGATTTGACAAGATCGCTGATAGGTCAGCGTTATGAAATCTACGTAGACAACTATTTTACATCAGTTCCATTCTACAAAACCTTCTATTAGATAAAATATATGCCTGTAGCACAATTAAAAGTGTCGGGAAATACTTGCCAAAAGATTTTAAATCGGACAAATCTTATACTCATGGGGAATCAGAGTGGAGGAACTGGGAGGGAGTAACCTGCACTAAATGGAGGAACAAAAAACCTGTTATTTTTCTCTGAAACGTCCATAATCCAAACCAAGAAGCCACAGTGAACCAAAGAAAAAGAGATGGCTCTCAGGAAGCAATAAAATGTCCAAAAGTCATATGTGACAACAATACTTCAGTGGGTTATGTTGACAAAGCACACGTGCTCAAATCAACTTATGAATTAGACAGGAGAAGCAAGAACTGGTGGCACAGAATATTTTTCCATTTCTTGAACGTCACTATCGTGAATGCCTACAACATATACACTCCTGGAAATTGAAATAAGAACACCGTGAATTCATTGTCCGAGGAAGGGGAAACTTTATTGACACATTCCTGGGGTCAGATACATCACATGATCACACTGACAGAACCACAGGCACATAGACACAGTCAACAGAGCATGCACAATGTCGGCACTAGTACAGTGTATATCCACCTTTCGCAGCAATGCAGGCTGCTATTCTCCCATGGAGACGATCGTAGAGATGCTGGATGTAGTCCTGTGGAACGGCTTGCCATGCCATTTCCACCTGGCACCTCAGTTGGACTAGCGTTCGTGCTGGACGTGCAGACCGCGTGAGACGACGCTTCATCCAGTCCCAAACATGCTCAATGGGGGACAGATCCGGAGATCTTGCTGGCCAGGGTAGTTGACTTACACCTTCTAGAGCACGTTGGGTGGCACGGGGTACATGCGGACGTGCATTGTCCTGTTGGAACAGCAAGTTCCCTTGCCGGTCTAGGAATGGTAGAACGATGGGTTCGATGACGGTTTGGATGTACCGTGCACTATTCAGTGTCCCCTCGACGATCACCAGTGGTGTACGGCCAGTGTAGGAGATCGCTCCCCACACCATGATGCCGGGTGTTGGCCCTGTGTGCCTCGGTCGTATGCAGTCCTGATTGTGGCGCTCACCTGCACGGCGCCAAACACGCATACGACCATCATTGGCACCAAGGCAGAAGCGACTCTCATCGCTGAAGACGACACGTCTCCATTCGTCCCTCCATTCACGCCTGTCGCGACACCACTGGAGGCGGGCTGCACGATGTTGGGGCGTGAGCGGAAGACGGCCTAACGGTGTGCGGGACCGTAGCCCAGCTTCATGGAGACGGTTGCGAATGGTCCTCGCCGATACCCCAGGAGCAACAGTGTCCCTAATTTGCTGGGAAGTGGCGGTGCGGTCCCCTACGGCACTGCGTAGGATCCTACGGTCTTGGCGTGCATCCGTGCGTCGCTGCGGTCCGGTCCCAGGTCGACGGGCATGTGCACCTTTCGCCGACCACTGGCGACAACATCGATGTACTGTGGAGACCTCACGCCCCACGTGTTGAGCAATTCGGCGGTACGTCCACCCGGCCTCCCGCATGCCCACTATACGCCCTCGCTCAAAGTCCGTCAACTGCACATACGGTTAACGTCCACGCTGTCCCGGCATGCTACCAGTGTTAAAGACTGCGATGGAGCTAAGTATGTCACGGCAAACTGGCTGACACTGACGGCGGCGGTGCACAAATGCTGCGCAGCTAGCGCCATTCGACGGCCAACACCGCGGTTCCTGGTGTGTCCGCTGTGCCGTGCATGTGATCATTGCTTGTACAGCCCTCTCGCAGTGTCTGGAGCAAGTATGGTGGGTCTGGCACACCGGTGTCAATGTGTTCTTTTTTCCATTTCCAGGAGTGTATAAAATAAAAAGTGGAGGAACACTACTGAAATTAAAAGATTTTAAGATACTAGTGGTTGAGGGTCTGTTTGTGCAAGGCAGCATTTCTCCTGGCAGGAGAAATGCTGCCTTCCCAGCCATCATCATCTAAGAAGACAATTAGAATGAAAGTCTCTGTCGATAAAAGACAATCCAATGAACTGCATATTCCTGTTCATAGCAAATCAAAAAGCTGTGCAAATTGTAGTTCATAAAAGGAGCCTCATAGGACCAGATCGTCACGCAAAGTATGTGATGTTGGATTGTGCCTAACAGATAAAATAAACTGTTTTTTGGAGTATCATGAAAAGTAGAAAACAAGTGTTGTATGTAATGTACTTTGAAATTTTTCATTAAACAAAAATTTTTTGTGGGCATCAGTTGATAAAAAAAATATGTATGAAAGAAAATGTAACATCAGTGTAATAAAATATTGAAAATTAAAAATTAGTTGGTTTTTGAAAGACGATGAACAACCCCATGCATTACAGTGGTTTCATAGTGAAACCACCTATGAATACTTTTTTTAAATCGAAAAAATTTTAAACATTTTTAATGTGCTCCAGTAATGCAATAAAGAAGGATAGCATCAAATTTCAGCGCATATAAAGTCCAAAAGTACTTGTGTGACACAAAGGGTTAAGAACCTGTCAATCAAAGGAGAACAATACGTTTGCCCCTGAGTGCATATCTGCCTCTGATGTAGGCAACCTGCACTAACAAAATGCACTGGTGCCCCCCTTGCCCCACTACTGATAGGAAGTAGATGGAGTGATCAGTTGAGAGGGAGAGAGGGAGACATTGCCGCAGCTCATTTATCACACATTCTATAATTTTTTCCCTTACTCTCTAGGGGTGCATCAGTTGTGTGGTATAACATGCTATCGACTCGTATACAACTGCATGTTCTGTATGTGACATAGAGTACTTCCTATATGTGATCATTAATAGTATACTTCTCCAAACCACAGTCATCAGAGGACTTCCATATCGTGTGTGATGGAACATGTCCATTGATGGAAAACCTGTTTAGGTACCCTCCTCTAGATGAACGAATATGTGTGCAAAGTAGGCCATTTCTCTGCCACATCTTGGAGGTATATCGGGTCTTTAGTGTCATAGGTACGAAACGACTGTTACTATACTTTTCATTTTCGTCCTATCCTAAATTAATGCAAGTGGATCATTGGGAAGAGGTCAAGTCTTAGGACTTTTTAATAGGCTGGTGTATAATAACTGCAGATACTCTTGTATAAAATCAAACAAGACCTAAGTATGTCGGCAACATGACCATATACAAATAGAAAATTTTGGGAAAAGCATGGAAGATAATATAAAATAGGTAAAATTCGAGGCAAACCTGGTATAATCAGGAAAAATTGATGTGAGATACATAAAAATTGAAGGAAATACCATGAGCTATATAAAATTGCGAAAACCTAGTAAAATTAGGAAACTGAGGATACATAAGACAAATACCATGAAAAAAGTACTGAGCAAAATCAATAACATTTCGTGTTCTGGAGGAAAATAGACTGCTTCTACATATATACACCTTAATAGCGGAGAGATGAGGCATCCTGGAGACGTGACATAAAGGCGAAATGGCAGTATTATCCCGCATATGAGTATCACAGCATAACATTGGACCATGACTTACGTGTGCAAGAGAAAGGTTACCAGGGGCGGTGGTAAACTGCAGTGAGACTGTTACATCTCCTATGGCTACTAATCGTGGTGTTTACTTCCTCCTAAGATGTCACTGTTCCTTTGAACGCCTTTTCGACTGTCGATGATCATTTTATAGGGCTGCTGTGAGCATATCATAATTTTCAGGTTGTAATCGGGCACAAACTTAGTATACAGTAGGTCTCATACACCTGTGGAGACCTATGTAGTGTTTGTGGTACAAAGGTGTTCTTAGCTGTGCATGGTAGCAGTTTTATCACTTGACAGTTTGTCACCATATTTTATTCTACAGAAACTTGCACAGAGGAGGTATGTCATGCACTGGGGATACGTTTCTTGCATTGGAATATTAACAGCGTTGCATTCTGTACGACTAATACGTCGGAGGCCACACCACACTAGCGTTATAGCGTTTTTTAAGTACAGAACCGTGTTGACTTAGGAATGGATGTGTTTATGTTTCACAATCATTTCTCTCTTACCAAGACCTTTTTGTTACTGACCCCAGACACTAGAATAATACTTGTGAATTGATAGTGCAGTTTATTTACGCAAAATGCTTCAAATTACATCCGTCTGGAGCTCCATCATTCGTAAACCACACGTTTCTTCTACATCACCGTCTGTTATGTCACAAAATCACTCTCATATCTACTATACAGCGATAAAGGACGCTAAACTCCTAGACATGAGCGCATGTGGAGAGATCTTGTGCACTTGGATGGGTGTCATGAGGAAGATTTGTGCAGAACAGTGTTCACTGAAAAGCAGTTACAGACTTGGCTTGCTCTGTTCCTTCACAAGACGTGGAATGTAGTGTGCAGCGGTACATCTGCTTAGTAGGTTCTAGCTCACTTTTCATTTACTCCTGAAAATCACTCGTTTCACTTATTCTTTCCACTAGTAAATGAAAACTAGTCTAGAACCTACTAAATGGATCTACTATAATCAACTCTTCAGGTCTAACTCACTTAGAAAAATTAATAACAATAAATAATTTTCGCATAAATGTCACCAGTTTTCAAAAATAATTATTTTTTCATACAGGAGGTGAACATAAGAAAATAAAATTTAATATTGGTTTATAAAATTTGTATGTAAGAAAATTAATAAAATGAATTATTATGAATTCAAGGAATCTATTAACTTTTTAATCCCTTCTTCTTGAGCAGCTATAAGATTTTTATGACATATTGTTTGACTATGTTTTTTGAGATAAGTCTCATTTACAGTTTTACCACATTGACATGTAACTTTGCTTTTCTGATGTCTCGATACACATTCCTTACAGATCCAGCAATATCCATCTTTTCAATATTTATATTTATTTAATTCATTAATATTCTTTTCCTCTAGACAGTCACCACACTGCTTTAGCTATTTGGTATGCACATTTAAAGATTATAAAATTTAGTAGGAACTAGGGTTGCCATACCCCACGGATTGCACGAACAGTCCACGATTTTAGGGTAAATGAAAACGTCTGGGCCTAAAAGGCAAATGTCCGCGACATTTGCTGGATTTGAAGTCAACTTCCGGTAATTTCAAAAATTGCTGTCAAAGAAGCATCAATATGTTATCTCTTTGCCTTCATATTATATAAAATCCAAACAGAACAGAACAGCTTTCGAGACATGGAAACAATGGGCAGTCAGGCTCAGGTGTACGGTACATCCTCTTCGATTTGCGAGATTGCGAGTTGTCGATACAATGGGTTGAAAAGACATTCAAGTGGATGCATGAAAACACAAGCTATAAATTGAATGAGTCCCTTCTCTTTGACCAAGTACTGAAATTAAAGTGTGTTTTGGGGGAGGTCAAAGATGAAAGTTTTGAGAATATGATGTCACATAAGAAATGGGTGTTCATTCATAATTGTATTTCTAGTGAGCAGTATTCAGAGTTGCTGAAAATTGTGGAATTTTATTTCTCCAATCCCAGTCATAACGCCAATATAGAGAGAGTCTTTTCCCTCACGAATTCTCAGTGGACAGAAGAAAGGAATAGGTTAACAGTAAAATC